>NW_023339696.1:16480184-16480439 GCF_004916995.1 Morone saxatilis | reverse complement strand
TGTGTGTGTGTGTGTATTGGTGTGGCAGGTCAGGTCTGCTGTTACAGAAAGCCATGAGTGTGGGCGGAGAGTTTGTCTCTTGAGCTAGTGGCTGCCTGCAAGCACAGCCATCTGGGAGAGAAATCTGCATAGCCACACTGCAGTAGAGAATACTTGCAATTAAGAACCAACAAAAAGTTTTTCAGATTTCAGTGCAGCAGTTTTTCCTGTACCAAAATGGACGAAATCACACACAACCATCTTCCACTGGGAAAG
>NW_023339696.1:16460822-16480162 GCF_004916995.1 Morone saxatilis | reverse complement strand
TATCACTGCAACCTTTACAGTGCCCTCTGATGGCTACAGATAGTCAGAGAAAGATACTCGGTATTGGAGACATTAGAGGTTCGCGCAGTCTTTGATATTATTACGCTACCATGGCTTCGGCAAGACAATAGGACTGACAGGGTTAAAAACGAAATATTATTATTAGTACGGCTGTCCCAGAAAAGTCAGTGATTCGAGTCATCAGTTGACCCTGAGTCAACTGTTATTTTGTCAGTTGAATCTCTGCACTTGTTTTTTAGCTGCGTTATTGTACACAGAGCGACAGCATTGAAGTCTGTAAACTTTATACAGCGAGTCTTATAATGAACACAAACCTCAAAAGTAACTGTGATGGAAGAGGAGAAGAGTTAACGGATGGCAGCGTGATGCCGGACAACGAGGCAGCAGCTGCTCCAGCGCTCTCTGCTCCAGTTAATACTTGTCAGTAAAGTCGGCTAAACCACTTTTTAACCAGACAGTGGTACAATCTCATCTACTGCCGTCTCTCTGAGTGACTCTTGGGCTGACAGCACTGCACACCTTATTGTCAGTATTTCTGTCAAGTTGTTTCCTTGTTCCAGCACATACACATGCACAAAGGTGATGCAATACACATTCCAGCCAATGGTTTCACACTATTCTAATGATCAACAGGTAGCGCTACCATGTCACAAAACACACGAATACGCCAACAAATGCAGTGATACAGAAGACTGCAAGCTTGTACATGAGCAGGTAGTAAATAAGCAGGTTTCAAACTTGATAAAAATCACCAGTGCAAATTCTTTATGAGGAAGAAAATGCATTCTACGCGTTTGTTAGTGTTCAAGGACACACACAATGCGTGAGTAACTCAAAGAGATAACGCCACTGGAACACTAGATGCTTATAAGATACATTATTGCATACATCAGACCGTGTTGGGCATTTGTTATATACCTGAAGTAATTATGTTAAGATTATTTTCTTCACTTTGTGACATGGTTTTGGTAGATTACAAAATATAAAACTGTATAGTCTGAATGAAAAGAAGATTGCCTAGCCTTATGTAAGTTTATTGTGTTCACCATCAACAACCTCCGTCACCATCAGAAACATGTACAAGAAAACCAAGCTGTCCACATTGACCAGTTAAAGTGCTTATGGTTCCAGGTTTAAACAATGAACTACAATGTCCCTGGTTAGAGGTTTTTTTAACCTTTATTTAACCAGGCAAGACATTAGTGACAAATTCTTATTTACAATGGTGACCTGGCGAAAACCATCTGGGGAACCTTGTTGCATCCTTTTTTCCCTTATATCTCCACTGCCTGTAGTAATGGCTTAAGATGGCCCCAAAAACATACTTTAAAAAATACAGTTTCTTCATGAATGTCATTATAAAATTCACTGCTTTTGCTATTAGTTACATTCATTAAGTCATGGCAGACCACCCACAGCTCCACAGCAATCTCTGACCTCCTGTTACCTCACATCAATTAATTCCAATGAGCTCCATGCAGTGTGGTATACACATTTACATTTGTTAAAAAAATAGTCATTAGTATTTCATCAGGAGTTGGTATTGGCAGACACACTGAGCTCATGAGGTATTGGAATCAGTACCAGGAAAGGAAAAGTCAGATCAGTGCATCCCTATTCAGCATCCTGGCAAAGGAAACATTAAACATTAGCTTTCAGTGTAGCACTTACATTAGGGGAGGAAAGAAAACTATGACATATTCAGTTCATGTTTGCAAATGCATACACACATAAAAACACACACACAACCACACAAAAATATACATCACAGATATAACTAGGAAACCTTTTCTGGCTCTCTCAGATCTGATGTTTCCCAGGAGATTTCCAGAGTTACGGTCTCAGCTACAAATACAGTAAGTTCATGTATATTGATCATGATTTTGATCTTTGAGTGTTGTGAAAGTGAACTAAATAATTTTATACAGCTACACAACTGAAGCCTACCAAGTTGTTATCCCCAAACAGCAAAGCAAACCAAAGCAAACTCCCCTGCTAACAGGTGGGTGCAGAACAAGTAATCCTGGCCTCTGTTAAGGGAGATGTGTGGATTTATTACTTTAAGCCTGACAGATCCAAGAGGAACTCCCAGACTTTACCTAAAACCCTGCTTTCAGCCTTAGCCTAGCCCTGGAATTGAGGTAATCATTTACAGGAAAAAGCCCTAGAAAACCTTTGAAAATGAACTGTGCCTAGAAATCAGACATTATTTAGAACAGATTCTTTTTTTCCTGTTTGAAGCACACAATTAGAGCACAAATAATTGTCACGCTCTTGAATCCCTATAAAACCAGAATAATGTTCTAAATAGGTCTTGTTTCTGTACCTTACTGCCATCACAACACTTAAACATGAGCAAAACTCTAGCAGCTTTCAAGGTACAGTGTCCTTTGGCCATCAGGCCTGTCAGCGAGTCAAATTTAATGGACTCCAATCAAATGCTGCCATCTATCCTGGTTAATCGTCCTCTCTGGTGCACAGATTCCTCATCTGTCTCCATAAACCCCACATGTCTCCATGGGACGCTGCTGAACCCTGATGGGCTTGTTCACCTCACTGAATATCAAACAGGAGATCTGATCCCCAGGTTGCTGCAGAGAAGCTTTTTCTATGGACGGAAGAGATTTATGCGCATGATTAGGGAATCCTTAGGAATATGGAAGCACACAACAATAAATTGTGTACGTGAGAGTGTGTGTTTTCACCTGGCACACATAAACTAGGTATAATCAACTATCAATTCACAGGTCACAGGAAAGGCTTGACATTTGCTTTGTTTGTCTCCTCTACCTGACTGCACATCAGTGTCACTGGCGGAACAAATTAGGGAGAATGCAGAGTGCGCAGAGTGTTAATAATGGAAGAGCGAGGAAAATAGAGGGAGGGGTAAAAGTTGAGACATTTAACAGGGTTAAAAAGAGATGGAGAAGGAATCAAAAAAAGAAATTGGTAAATGTGAAAGCAACGGATTTGAGAAATTTAAAGAGGATGAAGATGTGAACGGTGAAGGAAAAGAAATTGTGGGAAACGGCGAGATGAGGCTAGGTCTGAGTGCGACCCCTGTCATCGTTGACAGTCTAGAAATAGAGTGGGGTCGCCTGCCCTTGTCATCTCAACAACACGATGATGACAGCCTGTGTAGTGAACCACAGAATCACTACAAGTCAAGGCTATTAGAGTGAGAATCGGACAAATGAGAGCCTGCACTTACTAAACCCTAAGAAGACCCCGTTCCAACAGTCCAACCCGAAAGAAAACCAAGACATCATACACTCATCGCCTTACTGACTCCCCTGGCTCAGTGCTGTGATCTTATTATGTGTGTGCATGTCTGCATCTACCCCTCTACTTTCAGGGATGTGTGAGTTTGAATGTGTCAAAGGAAGGCAGGACCTTAAACCCATGGGGGGAACGTCCAATCCTGTTGCCCTGCCAGAGGGAGAAAAGGAGGAAAGCACTTTGTCCTCTTCCTCTCAATCGACCCCTCCTTTCCACCCTCCCAGCACTTTCCAGCTCTTGGCCTATTCCTTTTGTGTGTTTGAGTGGTGATAATGGCAGGCTGTCCGTCACGCAAGGTCTGACCCAGATTCACTTGGTAAGAAGGAGGACATTGAGTGCGGTGATGGGGATATCTCAGCCCTTCACCCAAGAGACCCATCCTCCCCAATCAGAACCGCTCGCCTCCCAGACGTGGATCAGCAGGAGGGAGCAAAGCCAAGGGCACAGCCTTGTCTACATCTTCAGATTGTACAACTGAAAATAAAGGCCACTTAGACACACCTGACTTGCTAACTGGTGCCTGGCAAAAATCACTGAACCTTGTAGTACGCATTCAAATGCAATCCTGGATCAAAAATGCCAATCAGAGACATATTTCTTGTGGCCCTGCCCACACCTTTCTGCATAGAAACAGTTACCAAGGAAGGCAAGAAGGAGCAGAGAAAGCAGCACTGAGAGAAAGCATTGGGGGAGGAGGATGGGTGGAGACGTGGATGGGACAAAAGAGTCCCAAAAAAGAAAGAGTCATGCAAAAAAACAAGACTCGAATCTATGGCCGCCATAGCTGGCCCATAAGGCTCGATGCTCATTACACACCAGAAAAGAAAATGACTGAACAGAAATTGGGAAATGCTGACTACATTTAGATCCATTAGTGTGGTGAATAAATGTTTGAACTGAGGGTGATGCCATGTGAATAAAGAGGTGTTATGATCTGTATGGTGGCCATTTCAGGACAGCTAAAACATATCAGGCTCAGCTCTATATATATCTGTGACTTGCTACTTTTAAAACAGTGTATTTGTAATGATCTATAATTAAAATTAGCAGATGGATTTACTTCTATTTTCCTTTATTAATAGTAATGACAAATGGAAGAGATGTGTCAACTGCAAGGTTACATTTGCGAACGTATTTCTTAGCAATGGAAAGAATAATCAAGATAAGAAATGAAAGTGTGCCTGTAGCACCATCCTTGTAGTGAATTTACAGTACACAGACTTGTTCTAAATTACTTGATAAGAAGCTGCTGCTCTGCTACAGTTACAGTCGTTACTCACTCTCAGCCACCTTCACCAAAACTCAGTAGCTAACTGTTAGCCTAGCACATAGAACACACATTTTCTTGTCTGTGACATTTCACCATCCAATTGGTTCAGCTGCAAGGAAAGCACATGCTCAAGCAGAGGTCCGCCATTTTGTCTGCTGATCGACTGATTGACCAACTGACACTGTGGTAAGAAAGAGACAGATTTGTTTAAGCAGTGACCTTGATACAGTATCTGACCATCACATTGCCACTTAACAGGGATTAAGAGTTTTAGTCATGCAGGAAATGGGAGGGAAAAAGTGGGTGCTGAGGAAGATTAGTACTCATTGCATCTGGATCTGAGAAAACATGCAGGTGGTGGACAAAGAAAGACTTAGCATTGAAGCATATGAATCCCAATTACAAAACACAGCTGCAAAGACAAGTATTGTCATGTAGAATACCAATTAGAAAGTATATTTCAGATCTAAACATCAAACAGATTCTTAAACTGATTCACACCTTTTTTATCCCTCCAAGAACTGAATGCTCTCCATCTGGTAGAAAGGTTTAACACCACTACACGTACAGTAAAGGAATTGTTTGAGGATTCAATCTGTTCTCAAAGAGAGAAAAGTTCTCTTTCTTATTCAATTTGTGCATATTGTGCTAGTAGTTTAGATTGTTTTGTCCATCCCCTGTTGTGTGACACACAAAATTGTATTTATGAGCCATTATAAAGCACAGTATTTGTCATTATGTACAGTAGAATATATTAAAAAGCTAGCGTAAAATGCTTCTGTTCGATCCTTTAAAAAGAATATGGTATTACTTTTCAATTTGTCCTTTAAAATCAGGAATAATAGGTTTTTGTGATCAAGGACATGAGCTACAGTAATTTCATTCAATACAGGAAAATGTCTGTCTTTTTCTTTCCCTTGCTCAGATTGAATGCTCTCTGCCACGGAGGTACAGCCTCTCTCCCTTTCTCTCTCCCTCTCTCTCTGTCCTTCATATGTCCTTGCGTGACAGTGCAACTGCAGTGTGCTTCACCGTTTCTGTGGGAGGTATCTCTGGGATCCCAGTGTGTGGGAGAGGACTTCTGCCTGGCTCCCCATCTATCTGTCGCTTATCTCAATCATGCACACTCCTGCCATCCCTCCCACTGTCTCCCAATCTCTTTCTCTGCTGTCAAAGGCAGCAAAATATCACTCTTTCATTTAGCTCTGCCCTGCTTCACTTTGTTTCTCGAACAAAGGGACATTTCTCAGTCTGTCACCCAGATGATGACTGACGGGGAACTGAGGCATTTGTTGTCTTAATTCTTCTCAAATATTTTTGAATGAATGAATGAATCCTGGCTGCATAGAGAACAGGCCACAGCTGCATTTGACACCTTAACATTGCTTTGTCATAGAAATTAAGGTTTTTACATCACTGTGAAAGGGCTGTCATCTAAGTGGCAGGCAGGTTGCTCAGGTTAATGTAAGAAACCCTGTTTCCTCTCTCAGGGTATCTACTCACATCAACTACATTAATTACAATGAAATAAATCATTTTAATATGATATTAGCTGCTAAAAGTGCAGGACAAAATGCTGCTGCTCAAATCATCAAGGCTGGTAATCATGATTAATAATTGTCATGATCACCAACTAACTAAATAATCAGGACTGTCACACGTACAAAAACACGTGCACACACTTATACACACCAGGACTTTTTTCATCACAGCCCATAGCTGCACAGCATTTCTCCTGATTGAGATTGCTATAGTGCCAGAACTAATTAACAGCATTTGATTGTCTTGCCGCAGAGGTGGAAGTCATTACCATCATATTTCCATGTCTATGCAGAATATAGTTGTGAAAAACTCTAGCAGATGTTCGCTACGTGAATACACTGTGAGTGAGCTTAATTCACATATATATTCCTATCATATTTAAATGTGACATCAACACTGGTGCATATCATAAAGAGACCGGATGCAGAGAGGAAAAAACATTTGTTCCTGACATTTTGTCTTTCCCTCCTGCCTCCTACTTTTCACATTTATTAGTGGAAGATAGTGGAAGGAGATACAATAGTTGCCTGACAATCGGTTTTCAATTGGCAAGCAGTGTATCTGAATGACTCATAATAGTGTTTTTTTTTATTCACTTCAAAGTCTTCAAACATTTTGAATGGGATGGAGAAGGCTAATTAGCCTCCCTGCTTGTACAATTGTGACCTTTAAAAGGGAGGGAGGGACACAGAAGATGTACATTCCTTTCCCATTCCTTCTCCGATGATCAATCACAGGTCAGATTTCTACAAAACCTCCACCGTTTGCCCCTACTCAACCTTCAAATTATTCTTGTTGAACATCAAATGAGCTCCATAGCACACACTGAAAAACCGCCAGAGCATTAAAGACCAAAGGAAATTTACATACACACAAGAACACAGTAATGACAGAGACAGAGAGGGGTACGAATGTAGAGAATCCCAAAGCAAAAACGGTTTCACACTGCTGTGTGAAATGTTCTCTCAGGCTCAACTTGGCTGACAAAGTAGGCCTAAATGATTTATGAGAGGCAACAAAGCTTGCCAGTTGTTTGTTTTAGATAAATGCTACACAAAGCAAAAACTAACAAACCTGATGATGGCAAACAAAGAAAGATGAAAGTTTTTGTCCCCAAAAAAAAAAAGCACCTAGTTTTCCTGAGAAGCGGCCCAAAGTTCAGACCTGGAGGCTGTGCAAACCTTGGCACAGATTGAGGCTTCTGTAATGGTGCAATAGATTTAAAAAGGTAGCTTTTCAAAAGAAGTGATTGGCGTCGAATTTTAAGTGGGATGGATCCCTGCTTACCTCCGGCGGCAGGATCCCCGCGTCCCAACACCAACACCTGGCCGACTGCCCGGCCATCAGATATGAACACCTGGTAGTCCTCACCAAACATGCCCTCCCCCTGCACTGCCAACAAACACCCTCTATCCATCAGCTCAACCCGCACAGCTTTACTCAGCTCAGCACGGCAAAACCACTACTGCCAACTCAGTGATGCATCGCAGTACTGTACTGAAATACTGTATTGAATCTACTGTACTATAATCTACTGTATTGAAACTATACAACACTATGCTCCCACAGTAACATCATGCTTCAATGATTTTATTTATAAGACACACTGAAGTTAAAATATAGCAGAGGCCTAAATATATTAGCTGGCATATTACACAGTGAACACGCACAATAGGTGAGCTTCACTAACTGCACCCCTTGCTCTGTCTTGTTTTCTTCATCACCCACATACACACACACACACACACACACACTGCTATACATTCTTTCAACATCTGCACTCTTCATCAGCGGCATGCTTATTCACAGTCAGGGTTGGAGAAGAGCGCTCGGGGCTGCAGAAGCACTTCCCTTCTCCTTTCCTCTGCACTCTCTCTCTCTCCCTTGATCTCCCTCTTTCCATCTTTCTCTTTCTCCGTCTGAAAGGTTTCTGTGAAAGGCCCGAGATGAAAGGCTGCCCTCAATGGGAGCGTGATTGCAGAGACAGCGCTGGCGGCCCAAGGTGCTACCAGAATTGCTCACTCAGAGTTGCTCCACCCCACAAAGATGCACACTGCCATTGTCCACAGTTTGTGCATGTGCGACATCAGAAAGATGCTCCGTTTAAGAGTCTCTTTCTTACACAGAAAGCAGCATGCAGACATTACTTGTACACAGGAAATCCCACAAATATAAATGTCATATCACATGAAGATGGTGTAATGTGTAATAAGATGCATAGCAAACAGGTACACAGGTACAGTAAAATGTAAATACATCTACTGCTTTCTGTGACAATAGATTCATTTCTGCATAATAACACAAACACAGTCAACCATGCACACACATATACTGACATACACAAACACACACACTTTTTTGTTATGATGAACTGCTTTTCTAATCTGCTAACCTAATAGCAAAAGGCCTGGGGACTGGAGCAGAGCGCAGCCAGTAGGACACAAATGTCTGCTTATGTTAAGTTGAGTCCTTGGAGAGAAAGCAGGCGATGTGCACAAGACTGACAAAACTGCCAAGAGGGTGAGATTTATAGTTTGACAATGGCCAGGACCCCAGACAGTAAAAATCTATAACCACCTCTTTCTGTGGTGAGTGGAAAAGTTCTTAAGAAATCAAGGATCACTCTAGCTTTTGAGGGCAAAAGCCTCCAGACAAGCAGAGTTTGAAATCAATGTGAAGGGTGCTGTGATGTGGGTCTATATAGATGGCATGCTGCTGTCAAGAGTTAAGACACTGCACATTGTGTTTGGTACTTTGGCACAAGAGTGATAATGACAGGTATAGCACACATAACATGCAAATCAGGAAATACATTTATTGGGAACATTCATTTCATTTCCTGTTATTGTTACATCTGAGGCTGATGGTGTAACAGCTTGACAAGTAGCTTTTTCAGACACACAGGGTCTTAACCATTCAGAGACCCAGCAATGCTAAATGATTCTTTATAAGTGGTTCTCCTCAACTTGATGTGAGCGGTTTAGCTTTGGATTCTCTCTGAAATGTAAAAGGAAAATACTCAAAAGCAAAGATTTAATTATACCCTTCAGTCATATAACAGAACCACGCAGAAGAGAATCCTCCTCAATATGTCTTGGTTATAATTATAGCACAACCGTGTCTGTTCTATAATAAGCGAGGCTGCAGATCGATAATGCAGAGTGATGTTGTTGTAATGTAACCACAAACCTACTTTCCTTCCCGCATCAGGATGAATACAAAAAGTTGAAATCTGCCAAAGATGCTCCAGTGAAGGTTATTAAAATCAATTGGATGTGACTGCAGTGAATTTACTGGCATGCCAGATTTGTAGCATGTGTGTTTCTGTCATGAGTTGTATTGAATTATATTTTCAGAAGCCAGTGAGAGGTGTTAAGTGGGAAAGAAACGAGTACTGAAACATCCCCGGCTCTGCTGATGTTATGCCACATAAGAACAAAATGGCTACATCGAAAGACTGCTGTCAAATCTAAGGAGAGACAGACAATTACCCCTCTTAATCCCAATGATAATATGCAAACACAGACACATAGACATAACCCCTAAACCTTTTGACATATTTGAGAGGAAACAGTGGATTTTCAACCCAATTCTGCCAAATGCCACTCTCATCTCCTATCCATCACAAAATATCCTCTTTTTTAGCTTCAGTCCAATTAAAGTGATTATGCGACAGAGAAGGAAGCATAATATGATGATTATGATAATGACAGCGGCAACCAGACATGACTTTTTGTGAATGAGGCACAGGTGCAAAGCTAGACCCAGGCAGTTCATTCCCAAGCAGAGGATTTGACACACAAGAGCTAGGAATATGTAAGCGTACCACACAAAGAGACGGGAGATAAAAGCCGACCCTTGAACTCACAGAGACAGTAATACACACTTGTTGTGGAAAGGAGATACAGGTGTCACAGCCCAATATCTCTTAATTGCTCTTGGGATGATTTACAACAGAAACTGTAGGAACTGGCAGCAGCAGCTTCCATTTAAGTGATCTGCAGGGTTTGAACACTGCCTGGAATTCGTTATGATGATTGACTGGTGATACTAATTCAAGCAAAGCTAAGAAAGTCTGTCAGTATGTCATGATAGTGGACCTTACCAAAGCATCAGATAAAATCAACTGCCGTGCTCTTAGGGATGCAAAAAATAATGATTTTAAAAACAGCTTAATCTTTCCTAATCAGTCTATAAAATGTCATTTTAAAATGCCCATCACAAATTCTTGAAATTCCTTTTTTAATTTGACCTTCAGTCAGAGAGCTATAGCTATTTGAGTTTTCAAAAATGTGCTTAATGATATATCTCTGCGGATACTCATTTTCCTCACAACATGCACAAACAGTTTTGACAAAATCCTGACATTTGTTTTTTAAAGAATTGTAACTAAGATATATATTGATATGTTCTTTGAAAATGAACTTGTCGGTGTCCTCTGGTGGACAAACTATGTCATGATGACGCTGCTGTACTTCAATTTGTTATTGGTTATCGGGGGACATATACACAGATATATCAGTGACAAGTTAATATCAGACAGTGTAAGTCTTCTATCCAACAATACTGATGTAAGGTATCAGTATAAGGCACAGATATTCTAGAAAATATAGATTGTTAAAGTATTAAACTAGAGATTAATAGAGCTTAAGCGCCAGGAAGATTTACTGACAAATATTAGTTTATCGCAGATACATTGTTGTATTGGGCAATAAATAAAAAACGTATACATACATGTTTTAAATAGTATAATAACATTTTTTTCCAATATATTGTTATATTTTTTCAACTTCATTCAAATGTTTCTGCCTCAAAACCTTATCAGCCTCTACTAGACATGTATTGACTACAAAGTTAAAATGGAATAAATTATGTGAAATACAAAGCATAACTTATGTTCCTGGCCATCACAGTGCATCACTGTTTTCCGGTACTGTATATATAAAGCATGATGCCTGCCGGCATTTGCTCGCCACAACTACCTACAGACTCCATCTGAGAATGTGATTACTTAGCCTGGCTTGAAGCAGTAAATAGCACATTATAGGTACTCTTGGCTCTAATCTCAATTCAAGTAACTATATTGACAGCAATTTTAAACACCATTAGTCCACTGTTTCTGTATTTTCAAACTGTTTAATATACATGGGTTTCCAAGGCACTCTGAAATCAATCATTGGGATATTTTCTTCACCATTTAAAGACTCTGCTGAGATTTTAGTGCACTGTGCTGCTCCGGTTGAAAGTTAAGCAAAGCAAGGCCTATGGGCTCCAGACAGCAGTAAGGCTAGCATTCAGAGAATGTCAGGAGGGCGGCACGCAAAGATAGGACATTTTTGTGACGTATGAATACGCTGGACCAGGGTGAGGACAGGGAAAGGAACAAAGGGCCACAACAAAGCCTTGTGCGTCCCTGAACTCCTGCGTCAGACATCCACCAACGAGCGGAGGGAAGAGAAATCAATACCAACTCATGCTATGCCCAGGCAGCATCAGGTATATTCGACCATAAAGACGAAACAAGAAAAGATCAGAGAGAGAGAGAGAGAGCACAGGAGGAGACTAGGAGAGGAAGAGAGCGATGAAGCACATTTTGAAGGCCAACGCTGCTCCCTATTGTTATTAGACAGCTCCCTAGCCACCCTCCAATGCACAATGCTGATGTTCTTTCTATCCGTGACCTTCTTCTGTTAGATCTTGTTGTACTCTCTTCCTAAACAACACATCTATTGTAGAGCTTCTGCAAAAATTATTAATCTATTTCAATCTGGTCTTCATATTGCTTTCAATCATGTATTGTGTGCAAGTGTCAATAATTACCATAACAACACACAAATTTAGAAAGGTTAAATTAAGTCTGGAACAAATAGGAAATTAAGAACTTGCTGCATCAGTTGGCATTTTCCATGAAGCCTCTGTTAGTCGGGAGTCGTGAGAGCGAGATGTGCAGGTGACCAGCACCCCCGAGGGCTGAGTGACACCTAAAGGGCACAGCTTGGCTTCTCCAAGACATCTGCAGCATGTCTCATTAGTATTCAGCTATGAATCATTCAAATACAGCCGGCTGTCATTATCAGCAGAAGAAGGGGACACACTCTGACACACTCACACACACACACACACACACACAGATACACACCATTTGGGGCACACGCAAAGGCTATATAAGAAAATGTTAAGACAAAAATCTGCACAAATATGGAGGAAAAGTACAATGCTGAAACAACTAGTTGATCAGCAGAAAATGCATGGTTTTAAGTCATCGAGCAAAAACGCCAATCAATCCCGCTTATCCAATGTGAGGATTTTCTTTTTTCCCCCATTTAATACCGTGTAAATTTAATATTTTTGGGATTTGGGCAGTTGGTTGAACAAAGTAATCCAAAGACTACAACCTACAGCAAACTCCAGGTACTCCAGATACACTTCCTGCTTTACTGAAGATTAAAACAAACAAACTGGGACACAGAATTTGGCATTATCATGACAATCAATGGACAAACGCAATGGAACAAATCTTGTTCATTGTATACAACATTTCAACTCATACAATTCAAAATAGTTCAAATGGTTCACTCAGGGACGGGTGCAAAATTAACTAGGCCAGTGAATGTTCAAATTTGTCCAGCCACTCAATAGATTACCATTGCTTTTTGGCTGAAGTGAAGCAAATCTACCAGCCACTTGTATATTTTACCAGCATTTGGCTGATGCTATTTTTGTGCCGTTGATACACTACAGAAAATCTAGACTCGAAAAGATGTACCCGAATATGGCTGACTCTTGTGACAGATGTTCAGGCTCCTTGTAATCTCACTCAGATGTTTTGTTCATGTCCGAGACTGCGGGAGTACTGGAAGTCTTAGTGGTAGAGGGGCTGGGCGGATTCATTATTGGAACAATACATGTAATTGTATTGTTGTGCTGCAATGATTGCTACAATGCCAATAAAATGTGTTAATTGAAAAAATTCAATCAATCAACTAATCATTATAGCCCTAGTCATGAGATGTCATGTTTTGTCCAACCAACAGTCTAAAACCAAAAAGATATTCCCTTTACTGTCAGTGAAGACTAAGAAAACCAGAAAATATATTTATGTAGACAGTAACACAATCGGAGTGCTATGAAGAAACATTGAAAACACACACAAAAACCTCCTTGTGTGCTTGCACAAGGTGAGACCTCTCTCCTACAGAACCCCATTTGCATGCTGTACAACAACTGTTTGTGGTTAATGTGTTCACACACAGACTACTAATGCAGGAAGGATCAACTTCAAATAAAGATACTTCTCTCCATCTCTCTCTCGCTGCGATTGTCAGAAGGGTACATGCTCAGTGGAGACTCAGACTCAGGAGAAACTACAAAGGCACAACAACTTTGTGTCATCGACATTTCATCGCCATACTTGGCATCGATTGTCTATAGCGTTGTGCTGTGACAAACAGCAGGACAGTCAGTGATAACCCAGTGAGCTACAACGTATTTGTCACTTTGTTCTGGACTCAGCCAGGAGTCCGCATTTATTAATTACATCACATCTAATGTCTACTGAGAGCTCTATTCACTTTAAAACATTGCAACAGCAGATGTGTATACATGCCCACAAGTGGCCACTTGTTGTTTTAGTGTATAAAATGTAACACATATGCCCTTTATATGTTTATGTCAGCATGAATGCACATCAGTATCTTTTCTTCCAGCAATACTTCAAACTGTAACCATGGTTGTTTTTCTCCACTCTGAAATGCGGTTTCACTGTTCTCAAGTT
This sequence comes from Morone saxatilis, assembly GCF_004916995.1. Lineage (NCBI taxonomy): Eukaryota > Metazoa > Chordata > Actinopteri > Moronidae > Morone > Morone saxatilis. The sequence continues at coordinate 16,466,276 of NW_023339696.1, read as the reverse complement.
GCACTTGACACATCGCAGGAGGTAGGAAAGAAACAAAGTAAGCAGTTGTGCAATTTTAAAAGACAACACTGGGGAAGACACAAAGCAATAAGGAGAAGTCCACGGTGGTTTCAACAACCTTTTTCTGGTATTTTCCAAAGGTATGAAACAGAATGAGTTAATGAAACCAGTCAAATACAAACTCCCCACAGAGCCCACGATGCATTAATAATTGAATGAATATTTGAAGCTTTGTTTCAGGGTGAAAGAGAAAGAAACCCGTGAGAGCAGAAGAAATGAGTGATTGATGTTGATAAAAGGACAATAACAGGTATCAGATATGGTCAGGAAAAAAAATTATAATACCTTATACAATAATCTTCATAAACCCTTTGCCTTATCTCTGACACCACCCACCCAGCACCAACCCCTTTTATAAATGACATTGCCACATGAACAGGCCTACCAGACATAGGCTCAGGGAAAGGGTCACTGAGATGCAAAACAACCACAAAGAGAACCAAAATAACTAAAAAGAGTCACAAGACAACCGCGAAGAAATGCAAAACAACAACCTGGCCAATATCTCACTGCAGATATTAAGTGAAATTAAGTTGTGTAAAGAAATTCAATATCGACTGATGTATTTTTATAACGTCAGTCAATATCAGTACACAATGAGATGCAAGACATCCACAAAGAGAAACAAAACAACCACAAACGACACAGCTTACTCTTGTGTAGGAGGGCTGGGTGGGCCTTTCACAAGTCTGTGTCCAGGGGCCTGTTGTCTCATAATCCACCCATGCATTCCCGGCGATATTCAACTCAATAAACAAATATCACGGAGGTCTGAATGACAGGCAGCGTCTGTGTACGCTCCTCCATCTTCAGAGCATCTGTTTGGCAGTGGGAGGGAGTGGGCCGGGCTGGATAAGCCCTGCTGCCAAACCCTGGAGCTTCTCACTGCAGCTCTGCAGCAGGCGCTGCAACATCCCTACTACCATCTAGAAGGTGGAGCTGGTATTCTACTGTGATGGCCTTTGGCATCCTGGTGTGCCAAGAGGAAGCAAGAGAAATGAGACAAAGCTGCAACAATGGAAAAATAGCCAACCTCAACTTCCTCGCCAAGCAAATACATATCTGCCAAATCCAAAGGAGCAGGCTGAAGGAGCCACACTGCCACACCCACCTCTCTGCAGAGAGTGAAATAATAATGGAGCTGAAAAAACACTAACATCTTGAACTAGAACTACCTACACAAAAACAAAATAAAGGGAGGCAAATACACAAATACAAATGCATTATACAAATAAACATGTACATTCAAATGGGTGTGCACAAACAGAGAGAGAGAGCTTATAAGGTCACGATTGCTACACTTTGTTTCTAAACACCTGCTGGAAGATCAGTTGCTTGATGTATGGCTGGGTGATACAGCATGCATGCACAATGAGGTTAATCCATTGTTTATCGGTGCAGAAGAACTGGTAAGTGGGATCATTAGAGATGTGGAAAACATTTATCACATCAGAAGACATGAATCTACAATGTCAGAGGCTGTAAAGGTGTATTTTTAGGGGAAAACTCCAGCAAAAACACACCATATGACCACAGCGTTTCAGAGCAGGGGAAAAGAAGGCAATTGTGTAAACTTTTGTGTACGTGGGATGATATGTATTCACTATCAGTGCGCAAGGTTTAAGTCTAAAACAGAGAGTGCAGCATGTACATAGGTGTCAGTGTAGTGATGCCAACACATTTGATGACAATGATTTTTTTTAGATGTATACAGCATCTGGCATATAAACAGCATTTAACCCCAGAGCCTCATAATACCCCCCTGCTGCCGGTCTTCCTCGCTGCACCTCCACCTCCTCAACAACCGGGTCTGTGAGCCTCTTGTTTCCTAGTAACTGTGGGAGGAACATAGGGCTTGGTGAATGGAGAGGCATTTCTAATCATGTCTGTCAGTTGTGCACATCCATGCATTGATTTTCTTGCAGGAATGTCTATGGTAACATGACAATATAAACTCAAGCTGCCAGTTTATTAGAAGAATCTAAAATGAATGCAGTCTAATACAAAATTCCTGCAATAAATTCTACCCTCTGGAAGGTTATATTTCTTATGTTTACGTTGAAACTGTTGTCAGAGGTGTTCAGAGGCAATTTTATGGTCATTTTGGCAGCTACACTTGTAATGGTGTATTATACTGAGAAGTGTTACTAATATTCTTTCCAACAAATGTATAATGGTAGACTAAATATTAGAAACACCTCTCTGTATAATGCCAAACATTATCATTATCACATTAACAATCACCACAGCAGTCTCCAAAATGTCTGTAAAGTAGAATCAACACATCTCTGAAACAGTTTCAACATTAACGGAACATTATAACCTTCGTAAGGGTAAAATAAAATTGTTGTATTACCCTGCTTTCTTTTAAATAGCTGTACTGAATAAACTGCCAACTTGTTTAACTAATTAATCCAAAAAAAAATTGCCAAATAGTTCCAGAGGATTTGCTGCAATTCTGTTTCATTTAACTGTAAGCTGTATAACTTTGAGCATTGGTTTGGATAAAACAAGCAATGCTGGCCTCTGGGATAAAATAATTAATCAAAACATAAAATAATCTATAATGAAAACAACTTTTACTTGCAAAATGGTATAAACAAAACAAAGAGAAACCAAACCCAAACGAAAGAACACATCCACACTGTGACAACCTTCAAACACCCTTGTTACAACCTACAGGCTGAGCTCAGGCTTTGGCAGTGATTACCTCTGTGTGCAGTCCTCAACAGAGCTCTAGTTATTGAACAAGGTCAAACATTGAAAGGCAACTCCTTGCTGCTGAAATTATAACCACTGAGTGACTCACTAACACCAGCAATAACTTGGCGACGCATGAAACCAGACTAACACATCCAGTCATATTCAGCACAGCCATTTTCCTCCCTCTTTCTGTTTTTCACCCACTGCTCACTACAGCCACTAAGCCAATCCATCCCAACACTTTCTCTGCCCATAATCTAGGAAAATCTCAGCACAGTGTTCATATCTCTCCTGCCTGTCGTGTATATCTGTTGCACACTGGCTATGCTTCAAAAATGCCAATGTCATGCACTATGTTAGAGCTCTTGCTTTCCCATAAATGCCTGGGACTGAAGAGATGGATGCCATCCAGCTAATCGATCAGGAGACACAAAACATAGGCAGCACTGGATGAAGCAGAGGGATACAGGTCTTGTCTCAGGGGAAACAGAACTGACCTTTTCATACTCGCTGCTCTAATAGTTTTTGGCGGTGAGTTTGGGCTCATCCATGGATTTCACATGCAATGTTTATGATGCCGGTGGCCCCTGTTAGAGAAAATCCATCTTTTAAGCTCGGCAGGATAATGCAAGCCTATATCTGCTTCCCAGCCTGTTACAAATCATTACATGTATATTAGTGGGCGATAACGTGGGAATTGGTTTCCTTGTCAGAAGGGTAACTCCTAGTGGGGAAAATGAGGAAGGAAATGAAAAGTGATCCACAAGGTTGCAGCAGAGCATAGCCTTTCTTACTGCAGAGACTTGCAATGGCATGGAAAGCACAGAATACTCACACAGCTATGGATACATACTGAAATTAATGAGTGATTTAAGAGATTGAGACTAGTACACAACTGACAGTAAATGTCATGGAGGTTCAAATGTTGATTGGGATTGAGAGAATATGGAAATCTAAATTGTAGCTGAGCCCCGAGGCAGTGCAGTCAGATTTGTTGCTGAAATTTGCAAAGCGATACTAAATCTCTCGTTAGAGTTTGATAAATCAACCTTTAGTCTAAACGTGCAGTGTCAAGCAAAGAAGGAGGACAAAGAAGGATATGGTGAAGGAGTCTATTGAGACCGAAACCAGAATGAGATGAGGGATATTTGGATCCAGTCAGGAGCAGAAGGAGGCTAATCTGCCCAAAATCATCAGAGCCTGTGCTGCCTGCTTTGTATTCCTGCCTGAGCATCTTGGGAATGAAAATCAGAAGTGATAAGAGGAGAACGTAGGAGGAAACAGTCTGAGTGAGAAGAGAGAAGACTATTACTGCTTCTTCTAGCGCCTCACTAACATCACCATCTTAATTTCTTCTAACTCTCCTCCTTTCTTCCTTTCTCTCTTGCTTCTGGGGAAGTTTTAGGGAATGCCATTTCCCTCTTTCAGGTTTCTGAGCTGCAGTTCAGCACCTTTTGTGAAGTAACACAGACACCAGAAACTAGTCTTTAGCCCAGAGGTATCAGAAACGCAAGCTAAATCAGGCTCTTCTTGATATGAAATGCACTACAACCTATACTCTAACAGGTTCGTAAGTGATTCTACTCAACTCTCTCTGAACCCTTTTTAAGTATTCACCTGGCTTTAAATCTTTAATAATAACCACAAAAACATGTCCACGTAACAAAACAGTGTTGCAGCAACATGGAGAGCAGTGCAACATGATCTGCATCTCCTATGTTTAGACTACTGCTGTCCCATGCACGGAGGAAGCAGATGTATTTGAATCTGACACTGTGTGCCCCATTTCTACTGAATATTAAAAGCAGAGTGTATGCATGCTGCTATTTCAGGTATGACAAAACACCAGGTGAGGCTCAAATGGATGTTAGAGCTCTTTGTTCCACAAGGAGAGATACCATTTGGTTATGGAGGTGCAAATGTTGTATTAGCAGGAAAGTAGCGTCCTGCCCTTGCCTTTCCTTTAAAAAACAACAAAAAAGGAGAATCAATATTTAATATAACACAGTCCAGTACACTACCATACCTTCAACCTCAATAATAAATATATAGTTGAATTAACACCTCTCTGACAATGTCAACAGAAACTGAACATTACAACCTTTGTAAATGTAGAATTTGTGGCATTTTTCTTGTATTGGATTGCAATAACTTGTACGCAATAAAGGGGCCGGGGAGAACGTTTAAAGAAAGCCAGCCCAAGGATTGTATTTAATTTTCCTGTCTTTACTGAAGAGCAAGCCATAGAGGAGGCAACTGACTGTTGATTATCTTAACGATAATCGGAGTCTTACTTGCAATTCAAATAAACACATAGATGATTTCTGTAATGTAGCTGAGGGAGAAAACCCAATTAGCAGGAACTGTGTTATAGCAAGAGTTCGACATTTTGGGAAACGCATTTATTCACTTTCACTTTCTTGTCTTTCTTCTTTTCTTAGAGTTAGATGACAGATACCACAGTCACGTATGTGCAATAAAAATGTAGTTTATTTAATTACAAATCTAAAATAAGCTGAAAACTGAATTTGCATGCACACACATACTCTTCAATGATCTGCAAGTCAGTTTTGAAGTCACCACCGGCATGTTTTACAAGTTGATTTTTGAATTAACCAAAAGTACATTGTGTGAACATTAATTAGTAGGATGATTGCCGTCCTGAAAATAGTGACAGTGTAAATGCTGTCA
>NW_023339696.1:16453985-16460722 GCF_004916995.1 Morone saxatilis | reverse complement strand
ATAGTGACAGTGTAAATGCTGTCAATCATCTGTGCACTGTTTGCCACAGGCTGGGTGGGTCATGGAGGGAGAGGAAAGAGTTGCCTATTTTATAATTTACTAAAAATGAAAATGCATCATTATTAGGTTTTTTATTACGCCCTGTCAGAAGTCCCACTATGACAATAACCCCCCTATCTGTTGGAGGAACTGTGGAAATCAAAGTGCAAACCATTACCATGTTTTCTGGGACTGCCCTGTCATGAAGGACTATTGGAGAGAGATACACAAGGCTCTACAAGATATCTTCAAGCGTGAAATACCCTTCGAGAGTAAAACTATGTTCTTTGGACACATACCTGAGGAATGGCCGAAAAGCGATAAACATTTAATAAATATCTTGTTGGTGGCCTGTAAAAAAAGTATTACCAGGAAATGGTTATCACAGGAGAGCCCAACTTTAAATATATGGATGGATATTATTTACAAAATGGAGAAGATAACAGCATTTGTCAATCATAAAATGGAGAAATTTGCTTCATACTGGGAAAACTGGGTCATATATGTCACGCCCCATAGACCTGATTTTATTTTCACAGACCAGTGATTGTGTTGTATGGAAAGGATCACTCCCTACCTGTACATAGTTTTTGCTTGTTTGTTTGCTTGTTTTCTCTTTTTTCATTTCATTGATTTCCCTTCTCATTTTTTCAGATAAAATAAAAAGCTACTTTGGCACTTGGGGCAGACAACAGATGTAAGATATATGGTTATAAGATGTATGTGATGAATATGAATGCCTGACTCCGAATGTCAATAAAACATAAATTACAAAAAAGAAAATGCTGTCATTATCTACTCAGGCTCACACACTGGTGAAATCTATATTCCAACATTAACATCAAATATTTGCTTTTTTAACTGGTGGTTTCACTTCACATTTCTTTCTTTCAAAGATCCCAAAAGTTCAAAAAGGAACCATTAATCACTGCAAAAACAGTTGAGTTCTGAAGCCAAGCAACAGTCTTTTGCCTACCAAATTTGAATATTTACCTCATTATCTCCTAGATTTTCACAAATTGATCTGCGCTGTACCAACTTTCACTGAAGAAGAATACAGATGCCTTCAAATACTGTCTGGAAGTATTGCAATTACTGGTACATTTTAACCGACTAATAAACTGTCAAATAGCCAACAAATTAAAAAGTTTAAATTTGCTTAAGACAGCAAAGCAGAAGAGAAGTGGTGTTGTATATAAAGACAAAACTTTATATACAACACCACTTACAAAGGTGGGTCTTTGTCTTTTATTTCTCCTGCTGCAGCACAAAGGAACTCTGTTCCTGGTCTCTCAAACAGTCAGCAGAAAGTTACTTTTGATTTAGGATCCATTTTGTTATGTCTCACTGCAGAACACCTTAATACACGACAGGTTGTTTTTATGACTCACACGCTGGAGCTTTCAAAGAGCACATTAGGGCAGCAAGACTTTTTCAACAGATCACTGTGGACCAACTAGAGCTTTGTGAGCCAGGAAAAGCTAGAGGATAATGAAGTAAATATTGGCCTCCTGGACCCACAGCGCAATTGCTTCGGGATCATGTTTTACAGGCTGCTCTGGAGTAATTCTATTGTTATTTTCTGCCCTTTTTGGAAATCTAACCAACCCGCTGCAGCCACCTCAGCTGTTTAAGAGAAGACTCACAATAAGTTGTACAATCTAACTGGATTTGTGTACTGACAGAAACTTTACTAGCTGAATGGAAGTGATCGTACTTGTACTTGGTGATTGTAAGTTCTATACTTTAAGTTATTTATGTTACAATAAGCTCCAGCATGTTTTTGTGTCAGAAAGACAGCAGCCACCATTTCAGCAAGTGCCCCAAAATAACGTATGTCACGTTCATGTCAGCCCTCTAGCAGCTGTATTACATTTTTCACCATGAAAACAATCATTCCCTGACCCTAACCACTTGGTTATTATCGTAACAACGGTAACAAAGCTCCCCTAACCTCAGCAAATTAGTCATTTTAATCCAAAGCACGGACCAATGTTGTCACATCATAAAACAGATTTGCAATCCGATACCAGTGCTTTCTTTTTCACTTTTTCAGTGTAAAATATGTATAACTTACTGCATGAAACTCACAGGAATTGTCTTTATGTAAGATAACATGTGGATAGGGATTGCTGTGGCACTGGCTTAGATCTAGAGTTGGTCACCGGGCGTCGTACTCTGGCTGCCCACTGCTCCTACTACTTAGAATGAGTTAAATGCAGATGACAAATTTCACTATACACTGTACTGTGTATGACTTTACAATGAAGTTGATTATATTCTAATGGCCAATAACTGAGCATCTCCATCTTTCAGCATTAAATTTTTAACCACCCACTTAATTGGTAGAAGTAAAATCGTTTACATAAAAAATAGGAAACTAAAATGCTCAAATATGAAGTAACACCGGGTGTTAAAACGTAGGAAAACTTTAAATCATACATAAATGCCTAAAATTCATATTTTCTTTCAATTAAAGCTTGATGTTTTTAAGAGTAATTTATCAAAGCATTACATGTTTGACTTCATGTTATTTTAGATAGATAAGTGGGAAAAATAAGTTTAACATTTAACAGAGTGACCAGTGTGCTTTTAGAGTACAGAAGGTCATAGGGCCTCCTAGCGACAGTAACTGCTCAATATCGCTCTTTTCTTTTCAATTTTAACTGAAAATGTCAAAATGAAATTAAAGAAGACTAGGATTTCTTTCCAAACTCTAGAAAATACCATTCTACTGATTTTATAATAATTCAGCCATTGTTTCATGAAACAAGAATTTACATGGATGGTTCATTTTATGTAGTTCATCATTATGCACAGATATCAAACTGCCCTGCACATCATGAAAATAAGAACCTTTGATAAATGCATGTAATATTTAAACTCTTGAATCATTAATGACCTTGAGAGCTAACTAGTGTGCTTAACACTACAGCTGTAAGAGGCTCATCATATTGGCAACAAACCTCTGGTGTAAAAGCAAAAACCATTCACAAAGAGTTTCATTTTTAATTCGCAACCTCAGTTCACATTAAAGGTTCTCTCGCACAAGCACAAAGCTGGAAAAGACTCAAATGAGATGTGAGGACAGTCCCAGCTCTGTAGTGATCATTTTTTCACAGAACAATTATGTTGTATTGAAGGTTGACCAATTTACTCCTAACATGCCCAAATGTTGCTTGTATATTAACACTCTTCTGTACACTAACGCAAAGTACATATTTGTACACATGCATGTGCATGCACATATGTGAGCTCAAGCCCTGGTGCATTTACAACTTGCTGTGACAAGGACACTGCATGAACCAAACCTAACATAAGGACAAGCTTGCTGGTTTGGACAGAGCAGTCTGGCATTTCTCCATCTCACAATCATTATGTGCTCAGCCCCTTTTATGCATGAGAGGTTGTGCCCCAGAATGTGTGGAGTCTGTATATCATGTTAATATTTTGTTTAGCAGATTTACTGTACAGAACAGTACAAACTCCGGCAACGCTATTCCCAGCAGGGTCAATTACTTCGGAAATGCCCTCAAAACATGCAGCTCCTCTGCCATAAAACATTGCATCATCATCAGCCAATCACAAGGCGGCATTCATAGGGCTTTGTGTGGCACAGACCTAGGGAATAAGCAGGTGCGTAAGTACAAAACAATGACTCCACAAACATACTAAGATCCACACATGGCTGCATGCTGCTGTCAATAACAGATGCTGGATTTGGTAATTGACAAACATTTCTACCAAAATATCGTATTACTTGTAATCTGATCCGTATGTAAAGGCAAGGATAAAGATGGTTCAATTGAGTTTGTGTCCTTGCATGTCAGATAAATCTCTGACAGACACATAATGACATGACCCAGTACAGTCCACCCATCTATTGCTTTCAGTATTGTCCTCTCAAATGAAAAGATGGTAAACAGAGCAGCAGCACTCAGCTGTTTTCAAAACACAATCTATTATCCTATCAGAAAAGCATTTACCTGCTTCTTTTTTCTAATGCTATCTCCGTGAAGCTTAAATCAGTTTGCACTATGATGGAAATATGAATTATCAATATCAGACCGAAATATGACGTATGAGTTAACTCACTGAACAAAATCTACCAATGTTTATCCTCCTTCATCCAGTTCATCCATCTGCAGTATTGAGTGTGTCATCGTGTTGCCAACATGTCTGCGCCAATGTTAAGTAAAAATCCTCGTTTTCTGTCATTAAATCCTAATATATCAGAGAAAATACAGCAAGCAACTGTAGCCAAGACGTTACCACATTACCTCATACTTTCAGTCTCAGTCCAAATGGTACTGGACTGAGTTTATGTCCAGTAAATCACAGCATGTTACCATACAAATACATCCTATTCCTTATCACACTTCAACTACACCCCCACTATGTTTTTGTCTTTGGTAGTATTCTCCTTTCATACAGTATAACACCACTACAACATGCAGTGTAACACCATCTCAGTCACTGCAGCCCCCCCAGACACGGTTCTGGCTTTGCCTCACTGGAGAGGATCAGCAGATAGACAGACGTGTGTTGACATAAACCTTAGCTGAACATACGAGGTATAACATGGAGGCATAAAGCTACCGGGATCTGCCGTCTCTGCACAATGGCAACATTACGATAAGCATTAGCTCTCCGGCAGGCTAATACTGGGCTTAATGCTTGACTCTGCTTAATCTATTCTTCATGGTTTAGCCTAGCTGTGTGAACTGGTACAACTCTAATGGGCTTATAAAGATGCTTCTATATTTGCCTTGGTAGGCAGTGGTTAAACTGTGACTATCAAATGTAAATGGGTTCTTCTTTGCTGGCCAACTGGCAAAGCTAAATCTGATCTGGCAAATTGCTGGCTCACTGGTGGCCTGAATGCACAGCCCAAACATTAGCATGGTTTGTGGTTGGATGCTTTAAGTTAAATTAGTTATTTGCCACCAACAGCAATGGCAATCTTGAATACTGTAGGTCCATACGGCTAGAAATCCTTTGTTACAGCACACAGCACAACTGTTCTGTGCTTCTATAGAAACAGAAAGTCATTGCTTTAACATTCAGCCAAGAAAAAAAAGACACCCATGGCTCAGTATTCAGCTTAATCCATGTCAATCCCTCAAAGATAGACACTGACTACAGACAGAAATCCAAGGACACGCTTTGCAGTGGTAACTACAAAAAAATCCAATAGACCCACAGACCTCTGGCCAGTGCAAAAGGTCTCATGACGCTGCAGCTTGTCTGCCTTCACCTAAGCCTCAAACCGATTTCCTCTGCGTTTAAAGAGACCGATAAGGGCGTCTGACAAGAGAATTAAAATATCAACTTGGAGAAATGAGAAATCAAACCTTATAAAGGTCATCCAGCAAAAAGGTGAAACACAGCAACTAAAAACTGAACAGACAAGTTGAGGGCATCAATATTCTCCACCAAACACATCTGAGAAAGAGCAAACAGCAAGCAAGCAGGATTAAAGAGCTGTTTACTATTCAACTGTTGAGCCCTTGCAATCATCCAAGTAATGACCTCATTTAGACACTCAACACTGTTAAAGAGAATTATGTTGCTGTTAGCCCCCGCAAGACCTTGGCATCACAACTTACCTGTCCATCTACGTGCCAGCCCTTTTTTTGTCTTTCGTTCTTTCAAACTTCCTTTCATTCTTTCCCCGTCTTTCATATCCTCTGTCTCTTGTCTCGCTCCCCTTCTCCCCACTAGCTACCAGACTGTCCCTGGGTGAGAGGCAAGCAAGGTATGAACAGCAGGGGAGGAAGAAAGGAGGGATAAATAGGTGAGGGAGAAGGAAGAGTTAGAAGGGAAATGAAGGTGGATGAATTCCTTGAGCTGTGCTGCGCTGCCCTTTTCTCTGAAAAGTGAGCATTTGTGCCTTTCCCCACTCCTCTTTTTATTTCTTTGCATCTTGATAGTGGATACTTTTTCTCTGCCTGTCAGTGAAGCCTTTGAATCCCAGCAATGTTTCAACTTGCCTCAAGTATATTCTTTTTTACTTTAACCCTTTGCATTGTTTTTGTATCATTTGTCCCTACATTTACACTCCCTCTTCCTGGAACACAGGTGTCATACATGACAAATGTAAATATGCCGTACACTGCAATATATAATAAACAATATGCACTTAACACATCTGGCGGCAAATATGACCTCCTCTCACCAGGAATAAGAGACATTCTGTTGATTTTGAAGCAAAGCATTATCAGGCTGCAAAGCAACTAGTATTTTACCAAAGGGGTTGTAAAAGAGAGTAAAACAGAGAGATTAAAAGATTGAAAGAAAAAAAGAGAGAGAGAGGCCTAAAGGGAACAGAGAGAGCATCACATGAAGGAGTTGACCCACCCGAACATCCATTTACAATACCATCCCCCATTCACTCGAGGCAAGCTGCCTAGTCCCCTCATTAAGATACCAGTGCATCCACCAATTCCTTTATTTGTTGTATCAATATTTGTTTCTTCTCTATCTTATTGTCTTTCACGCACACCCTTTGGAGCGCTTTGCTTCCCAGAGGTCGTCCATGTGGTTGACAGCGGCAGTTGCAATTACCACTCCAACACACACGCCCACACACACACACACAGAGGCAAGCACGATCACACTTTCACACTTTGCGCTCAACTACACACATGACAAAAATCTCTCTTACTAGTCACCTCCCTCTCTCTTACACACACACA
>NW_023339696.1:16439533-16453940 GCF_004916995.1 Morone saxatilis | reverse complement strand
ACACACACACACACAGAGACTCACAGCCACCAGCACCACCTGCTTCACTGATGGTACTTCTGCTCTACAACAGCCCCCTCCCATTTCTTGCTGCTCCCACAAATGGTGCCTCCACCCAGTGTTTTCCAACACCTCCAGCACCTCATCTTAGTATTCAACATCCCTGCAAGCCTCTCCCCTGGCACCTCACTCCTAACCTACTACCCATTAACTGATGCTACCTTACGGCATCACTCTCCTCAAGCGATGCCGCGCTCCACGAGCCCTCAGCCCAACCCCCATCCCCTGCTTTCACAGAGTGTGACAGGAGGACAGCCAGCTGGTTGGATAGCACAACACGCAGAATCAAAAAGATACCTGCCACACAAGTATGCATGGAGATAGGGTTGACATGCCTTGGGATGGTGCATTGCCCATGCTGCGACACGGACGGCTGCAGCTGAAAGTGATCGCGTTTCCTGTTCCCCCTCCTCTTTTTTCCTCTCTCCTCCTCCCTCCTCCTGTCCCTCTCTTTCTGTTCTTCACAAAGCGCTGGATCTCTCCTTCCTTGTGCCGGTCCCCGCGCTCCTATTCGCTCCTCTCCTTCTACCGTCCTCCTTCCCTTTGTCTCGTGCTCGCTCTGGCTTTCTCTTTCCTCCACTGGAACCTCCTTCGCGAGATGGCTGTGGTCCAGCAGCAGCGCTCCTGACAGGCACTGCGCGTGTGTGACTGCGAGCACGTGTGTGTGAATATGTGTGTGTGTGTGTGAGGGAGAGGTTGAGTGGGAGAGCCTGAGTGTGAGTGAGAGAGAGAGAAAGAGAGAGGGGCGTACTCTTCGGCAGTATGAGCCTTGGGAGACTGAGCATGCCGGTGCAGGGATGCTCAGCACACAGCTAAGAATGAAGCACAAATTTTGCCCATGATAAATTCACACTCTCTCACCCACTCTCTCTCACTTGCTCACTCCATGCCTTATTTCCTCCCCATTACACATTATAGTCTCGCTCTCTCTCTTAAAGATACAGGCGGCACGCTGCATTGCTACACGCCTTCGGCTCATCTCATGATATGGTAATAAAGGGGAGTCCAGGGACGTGGTCCTGTGTGGGGCTCAGCGGCTGAGCTAGCAGGGGGCGGGTGGAGAAATGCTTGGAGCATCTACTGTACCAGGAAAGGGGGAGGATGGGGGGGTGGGGTGGTGGTGATGCAAGGAAGGGAGAGAAGAGTGAACACTTGAAATATCCCCTAGTGACAACAGCAGCTAATGATGAAGCTGTGTTGGGCCCGGGGCGAGGTTGTAAAAGATTGGCATGGCAACCAGAGCGCAGTGGCAGGTGAGAATGACGAGAAGGACGCCACAGGAGGGCAACCTCAGCATTACTGTGGCCTGTGGCTCTGCCCTGCTGGATGTTTGTTTTCAAGCATAAATTATTGTTCTTTGAATCCTGGCAACTATCATCTCCAGTCATGAGCAATCACAGTCCATAAGTAGGGCAGTGTTATTCTATTCTACTCAAGAATGTCCTTGAAACACAGTGGGGGAAAATCTATACTGAAAACAATACTGTATCTGATAGAGGACAAAAAAGGACAAAAAATGAGCTACAAGTAGCAAAGGGAAGCCGACGGATGGAGTAAGTACACAGTGAAGACCATGGAAACCATCAGGTGTTGTAGATGAGAGAGAGTATTGCTGTCAAACAGAGAGAGGCTCTAGTAGCTAATGGGTGCTGATGAATTAAGAGAGTAAGAGGGGGAGAGAGAGGGGGAGAAAGCAAAATGCCAGGAGATGGAGAGATAAAAGAGGATGGAGGAACATGATGAGAGTGATGAATAATGTATGTTCAGGCTGCACATGACTTACACAGCACACTGGCCTGTCCGTCATGTCCAGCTGGCTCACAGACTCAGGAAGAGGATACATCAGCTTGTCAGCCGGCGCTTGTCCACCTGAGCCAAAAACAAAACAAAACCCTGCAACAGCACACATTTACACATTATTTTTTTAAGCTGAAGTTAAGGGAAGGAAAGTTTAAAAGAGTATCTTCTAGATGTCAATGTCTACTAAAGGCTAAACAAATAGAAACATCCTTTACAAGTGTGATGGAATGCGTCTAGGTAATCAAAATGTCATCATATTTGGCACGTCAAATCCATGTGTAATAGCACAAAAACATGACCTTATATGCCTCAACAATGGATGCCCAATATTACACAAATGTCAAAGTGTATTCACAGACGTGACATTAGATATAAATGTAATCCAGCAAAATCCTACATGGATAAAAAGTAAATTAATGTTGTTAATGTATATATACTGTGTACGCAGGAGAACAAGGACAAGCTAATGTTCAACATGCTTTACTACATTGTGAGAGATCTAAATTGAAGCCATTTTGTTCTGGCTGATGGTGCTGGTGGTGAAAATTATGTTGCACAGTGGGGGTTGGTTACTATTTATAGCAGATGATTCAATATTGAGACTGGAATATTTTTAATCAAATTAGTTTTTAAGTGGCAACAAGTAAGATTTTACTTCCTAGAGCACAAGATGACATGTCTGCAGGAGTGTAATCAGTTCAGTTGGTGATCAGTACCTTAATTACATCACAGGTGTTATATTAGTAGCTTATACTCTCAGTGGTGCCAAAACCCTGATCAGTGAAATTTTTAAAAAACAGGATTGGAGGCTAGGCTGGAGACAGCTACTTCAAACTAGTAACTTCAGAAATATTTGATTACTTACTGCATTTATATCTGCACCAAAACATCTGTTCAGGAACCAAATATCCCATTATCTAATAAAATTCATTATTCATTTAATCTTACACCAGGACTCCAGCACACTTGCAGGAATGTGGCACTCAGCCTCAATCACCCTTTAAAGCATATCCTTAGAAGGATCATCTGAGAGACTAAAACCATCAGTTGATCCTGGTGAACAAAACCTAACCCAATCAAGTATTTCCTGCCCCCAATCCTTTAATATTGCCAATTTCAATCTAATACTTACATAGCTGCATAACATATTCAATGCTGATTAATATATGCACATCAACAGGTGTAGCCTTTTAAGTGATCATATGAATTATCGATATGACACTAAAGAAAGTTCAACAGGGAATGATTTTTTGGGTAAGACTGAGGGTTACACTCACAGAAGTAACATGAATTAGTGTCCGCTGATATGATCTTCCACCGGCAACCTTTGTCGTTTTAACCAGCTAAAAGTGAGAAGTTACTAGCTGAATGTTTTGTACACTGGTAGTCTATGCTACTGAGTTCATTTGGAGTCAGAGTTTTGCGAATCCAGGTTTTAAATTAAGTAAGGTTATTGAAAAAAGAATGCAACAATATAAATTTCACATCTATAATAATAATAAGTAGGCTGCTAAAAAACGAATTTGATCTATCTTCCTTTATTTAAGTCCTGCTGTAGCTTTTTCATCCGTCCATTTCATGTGACATAAAGTATGTTGACATTGAGTATCTCACACCAAGCATTCGCACATTACAGGCGATAAATAAAATTTTAAAGTTGATTACTCCTTGCTTATTAGAAAACAAAAAGCTGCAGCAAGTCTAATAGATTATCAGCCCAAGGACATTGTCATATTGAGATAATTACTATGATTTGCATCATTTGTGAAACAGCTTACTATACTACTGCCTGATTATTTAAGAAAACTATATTGGAGATTATGTAGTGCTGATGGCATGTTTTGCCTCAGGGCTTCAATATTTTACAAAGGCGGAAGCTGTGCGTTGCAGAGGTACAACTTGCTGAGTAAGTAGCTCTATGGAGTTGATGAGCATGCTCTGCCACTGTCTCCTAATAAAATGACATCTGCTGTTCTCTTGTTGGCTCTGGAACTGACCATATTGCAGTGTGAATTATCAGGACACTCAATCTAAAAACTATCAGTTGTTTTTTTTTTTTAGATATAATTTTGCAAGTTTTAAATTCCCAATCTCAGAAGACATTTTTGGTTGTCCCTAAGGAGTTAAAGAAACCTAGTTTGTCCTGGTCGTCCTCCTTCCTTCTCTCCATCTCAGCTGTGCGAGTTCATCGACCCAGAAACCCTTCAGCACATTCTGGGGCACAATAGATCTGCCCTCGCTTCAGTGGAAACTGGCCATCTGAGGTTATTAGAGGGGGGCTGGGGAGGAATGTCAATGACAGCGTGATTTGGATGCAGGAAGACAAGGAGACAGGAGGCAGAGGTGTTCTTACTGTATAAGATAAAGAGAAAAGGTAACTGTCATAACACATCGATCATCCATCAACCTTCCCTTCATCATGCAGAAGCACCCTATATGCACGCACATGCACTAATGCACACAGTTGTTTATGTCTCAATGTAACCTTCAGAGTACCATCTGTACATTCAGAGCTAGCAGTGTGACAAGTAGGATCCTCTGGGTATAAGGAGAACAGGTAATGATGGATAACTCTCTGAACCTGTAATACACAGTAAACCAGGACTGTTCCAATTATATCATCTAACCATTTTAAACTTTGCAGAAATCCAGCAGTGTTACTGCTGCTTAAACACTTTAGTCCCTTTGTACAGTGGAAATAATAGAGAAAAATGATCGTTGGAGCCAGCTAGCCATACTCAGTCAGCCATCTCACAAAGAACAAGGTAATAGATACAAAGCCTGACACCAGCTATTAAGTGGAACCTACTACAGTATATGTGGGCCACGCGTTGACTCCTATGTGGCCATTCCTCTGCTAGGCATCTCTTAGCAAGAGGGTTGGGGGATACACTGTGAGCACCTTATACAGTATGTAAAGAGTGAGCATCAGCTGCCTATTGAAATAGATGTGAAATCAGGAACCCACACGAGGTACACAGCAGGCTAAGGCATCAGCAATGCAGAATCAGCTTCACTGGCCAAGTATGTTTATGCAAAGGGCATTATGCATGCATAACCACATGCAGATAAAACAAAGTGTGTGTGTAAAGTAAGTTACTTAATATGCCGTTCATATGCATGTGTGTAGATTTACCTTTGACAGTGACAGTTATTATGTACATGTTATGACACAGACAACGTATGTGTCAAACTGTAATGTATTTGATTTACAGCACATCAGATGTTTTTGTGTTTCCACAGGGATTGTTTTGTGACATTACACGAATGATTTACATATTCATGAGCATGATGGCTTCTAGGAAGAGTCTGTTCACATGTATGTTGTTTTGATGTACAGTCAGTGCTCTGTAGCGCCTACCAGAGGAGAGACTTATCCGTATCTGGATGCAGCAGATAATTATAACTAAAGCACACAAAGCATAAAACATAAATCATGGCTAGGAGCAGACCACCTCTTCTTTAGCAGCCAATGAACATCAGAACGTGAATATAAGCTTACAGCTAGAAAAGAATACAGCTGACCCAGCAGCAGCAGCAATGTAAACAGGGAAAAGGAAAAACACATCAAACTACAGAAGCCACAGAATTGGCTGTGTGTAAGACAACAAACATGTTTACATCCCTAAAGCCAATACACATTATTACCAGTGGGCAACCCAAAGACGAAGGCAGCAACTGAGGGGGAAATATACTGCAAATGCACGAAAGCCCATTACCAGCGCTGAAATATAACTAGGTTCATTTACTTAACTGTTGTACTTAAAAGCAAATTTGAGCCACTTGAAAGCTAGTCAGACCTGGAATGACTTCCAACACACATTAAGGGTGCAACATATTAGAGTACAGGATATAAGAAAACCTCTGAGTGCTGGGGTGGTTCAGATTTACTGCCCTGAATGTTTACATAGCTTTTTTTTACTGAGTTTGTTTGTTTGATTCATTGTTTTTTTTGTACCTTGTTTATTATCTTTTATTATCCTGTAACAAAATACAAGTTTATATGACTGGATGTTGTACTATAAATGCCAAAAATGAAGAAAAACATAAATGACAAAACTGAGGTATTTGCAAATAACAAAACTTATTTCCATTAGTCTATTCTAACTTATGCTTTTACTCATTTACAATTTAGAGATAAATGTAATACTTGTTTTTGTTTTGTTTGCAAATCACTAACATTAGCTCCAGCTTGACCAACAACAACATTTATGCCTCAGTAAAAACAATCTGACTTAAGTAAGCTTTTGAATGCAGCACTTTTATTTGTAATTGAGTATTTTATTTTATACTGCGATATTACTGCATGTGCCAAGAAAACACTGAAAACTACAGCAACAACTTGATACCGGTAGCCTCATAGCTCACCAAGCAGAAGCCCGTCATTAAAGCGCAAAGGCGTCCATATTGGCACGAATACAATACGAATATAAATACTTACCGTAGGCCACAACTACTGCCTGGGTTTGAGACTGACAGCTGACATGGGGAGGAACCAAGGAACTGAGTTGGGAACAAAATTGTCTTGAAACAAGTGCTGGCAGGTGAGATAAATGGAGCGGACCGAGCACCGCCAATGTACCTTAACTTAGACCGCTCTTCTCAAAGGGTGCGTTGCATATATGTCACAGCCTGTACCGGAAATTAATAATTCACCTGTACACTGTCTCTACACTTAGCATACATTAAAGATATCATGTAAACGCATAATTGCTTTGTAAGTGCATGTTGTACTGTTAACTTAATATTGCTGTGTGTGTTTTTGTGTGCTTTTGGTAACCTGGTTAAAATTGTAAATACATTAGCATTAAAATATACTCCAAGTGCAAAGTAAAATTATGCACAATTGCCCATGAATTAATCATATATTTTTGGATTATAACTATGGATGCATCAAGCATTACTTTAATGTTGCAACTATTAAACGTGGGACTTATTGAATCTGCTATATTCTGCTGGGTAGCTTCATATATAGGCCTACATTTACATGAGAATTAATTAGTTGATTATTTATTGTATTAATCTGAAAACGCAAAGTAACTAGTGTCTGAAGCTGTCAAATAAATAAAAAAAGTACAGTGTTTGCCTCCCAAATGTAGTGAAGCTTAAAACACAATAACAAGTACCTTTAAATTTTACTTAATTGCAGTACTTGAGTAAATGTAGTTAATCTCCACCACTACCAGTGTCTAGCTCAATGCTGATCAATATGGTTGTTCATATGTTAAACCTCAACCAGACAATAAACAGAAAGAACAAAGCAAAATGGAATTTACATGTTACACGTGGAAATACATTTAATAGTGTCCTTCTATCTAATATAATACAATGGTGACTGCGTTTGTTGTCAAAGCTTTATTCATACTAAACAATCTAATCTTGTTCTTTTCTCACATACAGCAGATATCTTTCTTCAACTACAAGACTACGGATTCAGTTGTGTTATGAAATCAAAGAGTTCTTGGCCTCAGCGTTAGTCCACTGCCAATCAACTGGATAAATCCTGTGTTTCCATGGCGATGTGAAAGGCTAGGGATGACTTGTCTTTATAAAAAGGTGCAGTCACTGTTGAACTCCTGTGCTGTGTGTGGGTGGATGGACAGGATTTAAAATACCAGCCCAGCCACAGGCACACTGCTGAGCACCTTCTGTGACTTCCGCAGGCCAAGAAATGCAAACGATCATTAATGTTATACACGCACGCATTGAGCTGCAGTGAACCACAGGACTACATATTTATATTGACACTGATAAACTAAGTTAACACATGGAAGCATGAATCAACAACAGCCTTTTTTTTGTTGTTTATTGTTGCTCAATGGTAAAACTGATGCTGGAGGATGCATATATTACTACTTCTTCACCTACTCCCTCTGACCCTTTACAATTCAATACCAATATCTTTTGATTGATCGTCAAATGTTGGCCGTTGACACAGCTGATCCCGTGGGATGAAGGTAATCATTGGTGAAAGAAGCACATAGATCCTTTACTTAAGTCAAAGGAGCATTATAAGAATGTAAAGGTAGCCCAATACAAGTAAAGGTGCATTAATAATCTTATTACAAGTACAGAAGTACAATAAAATGTAGTTAAAGTCCTGGTTCTGAAGACATTATTAGATTGTTGATAATGATTAATGAGCAGCCATTGATGAGAAGTTTTTTTGATGGAACTACTAACAACTCATAGACGTCTGAAACAGCTTTTTTTGCGAGGGGTTAGCGGAAGGGTTACGATTGAGAAATTCTGGTTTAATATTTAATAATGCAATGAGTTTTGCAGGTTTATCTAATGTTCTTAATATAAAATCTAAAACTGAAAAGTAACCACTCACTAAATCTGCCAAACAAATGGTGCCTAAACCTTAAAACTGTACTTGAGTAAATGCACTTGGTTTTTTTTACCACCACAGGAGCTCATGGAGTAACAACGGTGCAAAGAGGGATGCTGAAAAGCCGACATCAGGGTGGGGTGCAAAGTGGGTTAATGTGCTGTGAAACTACAGAGTGTGATGTGACACACTAAGGTGAGATTTAGTGGATCCACAGAAAGCACATGCCAAAGGTCAAGTGTAGCATAGTGTGTGTGATTCAACATATCCTACTAGAATTATTTCAGCTTTATTTGTTAGTCAGGGCGTGTGAGAGACTGAGGTCGATCAGGTCTGGAAAGGATAGGCCGAACCACTGCAAGTGATTCCGACCCAAAGCACTGTGAGAAGAGTATAATCACCTGAACTCAACCTCAGTTACAAAGCAGGAGCTTTTCAAATGAAAATATAACCAGATCAGGTGAGCAAGCATCTTGTAACTCCAACCAGCAGCTACTGCAAAATGAGAGATGCTGTGTGTCTACAAGGATGTGATCGTAGGCTATGCTCGCTTCAATTAAAGAGCATTAGCTAAATAAAAGTAAAGCTTCAACCCCATCCCTCTGCTTCCTAGCGTGAGTGCTCCTGTATCACAGTCCATGTCTTGTCTCCTGCTCCCGCTTCTCCATGTCTACTCAGTCTCTATAAATACATAAGGTGCTGTTTCCAAGGTAACAACTCTATGGAGAATTGGCCACCTGAAATCTAGATGGAGTGGAAAAGGATGATGAACAGTGGTCTGCAGGCTATTTGATTGTCAGGAAAAGGCCCTCATATTAACCACGTCACCACTTCTATTGTCCTCTGTCTCATGGGACTGTCTTAATTAATCCAATACATCATCCTACAAGCTATAGATCTGTGAGAGAGAAGAGTGCCAAAGAATGACTCCTATTACAGTCAGGATGCATTTGGAGTTTGATCTGCAGCTAGATGGATTATTTGTTTATGTTATCATCTAACTCTCCAAAGCAGGAGATCTCTCATTTAGCGCATTGAAGCCATGGAGAATTAGTACATTTGAACGTCAGACATGTTGCCAAACTTAATATATTTTATTTATAATATAAAATGATATATATATTATTTTCATTATTAGTGTGAATATGAATATTAAACAAAACAACAATAACATCCATATTGATAATAATTGTATCAATAAAGGGCTGTTTTAATAATGATAATGCCTGCTTAAGATTGTGATGATAGTACACCAACCCTTTCGGTCAATACTTTTTCTTTTTTGGTTGATTTATTTTTAAAATATGCTGTTAGTGTTGTCTCCTCTTCTATTCACCTGAGTGTATTTACAATCATAAGTGTTTACTGCCCTCCAGTGGTCACAATGAGAAACAGCAACACTACATTAAATGTGTTACACAAAAGTCTTAAGATAAATATAGTTTGTATGTATATGTCCTTATTAATGTGTTTAACAGTCACATCAGTATTCCTAATGATTAAATTAATAACCTGCTGAACATACTACTGCAGACATGATGGCATATTGACACCTACCCTGAATACTTTCAAAATAAATGTTGATTTACTTACTTTTAAAATGATTTTCCAATTTCTTTTCAGTGATACATTATTTTTCAAACATCTCAAGCCCATACACTTTTTAGAGATCAACCAGATATACACTTTTATTATGTACATTTAATTTAAATAAGACTTTGGCTGTACTATCAACTATAGAGGAATATAAATTATATTCATCACTGTGTGGCATTCATTTCTGAAAACCTTCCAACCTTTTTGAAGTTATTCCAATGAAGATGCCAGTACAGGAGATGTACAATAGAGATCTCTTTATTATAGTGCATTTATCAGATGTTACAAGATGAGTTTAAAAAAGCGTAAAAGGTAAATAAGAAATACATATGCACATACCTTGTCATTTTTACAGAAACGATCTTGAAAATTAAAGCTTCACATCTGAACAAGGGTAGGTGGATGACGTCAAGTTAAAATACATTTTCTTGTAGAATATTATATACATTTGTATTTCTTGCTGTATACCAGATCAAGTCACTTATCCTATGAACTCTACAATGTTTAGGGAATACCATAATGTACAGACAAATAAAGCCCAAAAGGAGAGTCGATCAATTACTCAAACTTTTTCAAGAAAAAACACCTAAATGTCCAGTTGTACAAACACAAAAGGAAAAATGAATTTTCCTTTAGAGGTCAGCGGAATATTATGACCTTAGAGTCATCTTCACTTAGTAAGGGATGTACAGAGCTCAAGATTGGTTTCTTATTGTTTGCAGGAGCCTTTTGGATCAATGCATGTGTGGGAAACTTCTATAACTGGGTGAACTGGTGCAACACTCTTGGTTGCACATTTTAACTGTCTGCTGGTGTAGAGCAATGGGAAGGGTTACCGTCTATGGGTTCATTGCAAAGGGCGGATGGATAAATCGCTGTCTTTACACAGGCCTGTGTTGTGCAAGCTGATGAGGTTGTGCAAATGGCATCAGAGGGACATAATGCCAATAACTCCAGGGGGAAGCGCCCTGGCTACATGCAGGAAAAACACCATAAAGCCTGAAGCATTGAGGAAGCATTTACAGTGCTGCTTCATACAGTAGGCCAGAGCAAACGCTTCCATTCCGACTGTACCGTCTATCACAGCGCTGACAACTTGTTCAAGAGCATGTGTCCTCTGGAAAACACAGGAGGGGTGACCTAGCACTCTGCAGGCAGATCCAAAACTGAACCGAACACAATGAGCCCTTTCTGTATCCAACCAATTGGTCCCGAAAGCATTTTACTCAAAGACTGCACACCTGGCACGTCAGCTCATGCTTAAGTAAACCAGGTCATGCGTGCATCCATAGTAATGTAAAAAACAAATAACAGACCCTAACCAAAAGAATTACATACAAGAGAAAATAAGACTACCAGTACTTAAAAAGCCAGAGTGGGAGCAACTCTAAAAAGGCCTCACCTTTCCAGTGGACTGGATGCACCGTGCAGTACCCACACTCAAACACCTCCACGTAAACACCAAAACATGTATTGCCTTTTCTAGGCTTAGTCATGACAGATCTTTGAATCTTCTATGTGTAACAAACAAGTCCCATTCAAATAAATATCAGGGTCATAACCATGAGAAGTATAACTTAGGGAGTCGGGACTGAATTGAATTTAAATTAAAATTGTTCAACACACGGGGAAACTTATCTACAGGGTTAGATGGTGACTAAGACTATACCTGACCGTTAACAGGAGCTACAGTACACAGGATTCACACTAAGAAAAGACTTGAAAGAACCATTAAGTATCCAGTGTTTACTGAAGAAGTGGAAACTCAAATCCAAGTTTTCAAAAGAATGTAAACTGATTTGAGATGTTTGGTATTTTATTGTTATGAAACAGGACACGGGTTACACTGTGGTATACTGTGTGGATAGATGTGGTATTTTTAGCGTTTGTTTTTTTACAAACATTCTTGACAGATTCACAGGACTCAAGATCCTGTGTCACGCTTTGCTTTGTGGAGACCAGTGCCTTCTGAAGTGCTCACACTGGAGGGATGAGGTGCTTGAGAGTTAACTGTGTTCAAGGCACAGCAGGGCTGCTCCCACTCAGCTCACACACGCTTTCATTCATCCAAAAATATTCATCCGAACACACACGTACAGTACACACATGCAGGAGAGCACTGGCCTAAGGTCCAACGTTTCAGATGAAAGAGAGAAAAGGGGAGGAGAGAATGAGCCCGGGACCAGTGCAGTCTCCCATCACACTGCAGACAGATGACAGACTGGAGGTGGACTGATGGATCATTTCGCATTCTTTAGCTGGTTTGAAAGCCAGTCGAGACCCTCGTAGAGACCATCTCCACTAGTGGCGCATGTGGCCTGGATGTACCAGCTACGTTGGCGCAGGCTGTGCAAGCCCAGCGTTTCTGTGAGCTCAGCTGCGTTCATGGCGTTGGGCAGATCCTGAAAGAGCAGAAAAAACAGAAATGAGTAACTAACATTCCCCCGATATCTGGCTGATAGCAAAGATGCTGACTTTCATTTTTGATCATAAGCAATGTAATCACGCGTTACTTAGGATCAAATCAAACGCACGTGCTCAGCTGTCCATATTAATGACAGTGGTACTGCACTCTGAGACTGGGGGCACCAAACCTTACATAGTGTTGCTTCAAAGACTCAAACTCACCTGTTTGTTGGCAAACACAAGTAGCACAGCCTCCCTCAGCTCATCCTCAGAAAGCATGCGCATCAGCTCATCCTTCGCCTCGCCAACTCGCTCCTTGTCATTACTGTCTACTACAAAGATAAGGCCTGAAAATGGAAGAGAGGGCAGGTTCGTATAAAGGAAGAGGTCTCCACACGTAATGGAGGATTCTGCCGACAGTGGGCTTGTACAACAGACTTTAACCGATCTATAAATACATCAGGAAGTCTCTCACCTTGTGTGTTTTGGAAGTAATGCCTCCAGAGTGGCCTGATCTTGTCCTGACCGCCGACATCCCACACCGTAAAACTGATGTTCTTGTATTCTACCGTCTCAACATTAAAACCTGAGGACGAAGGACAAAACAGAGAAACAGACGGAAGATTAACAAGGTTTGAGTCGTCACACTGCAGGGTCTTCTTACCAATGGCAGGGTATCGTGCGTGAGGATGCAGGAAAGGACTCACCGATGGTAGGGATGGTGGTAACAATTTCTCCTAGCTTGAGCTTGTACAGGATGGTGGTCTTTCCAGCAGCGTCCAGTCCTACCATCAAGATCCTCATTTCTTTCTTGCCAAACAATTTACTAAACAGGCTAGTAAAATTCCCCATCTTTGCTCACCTGCAGAAGGACAGAAACATTGAGTGCTTGGGTCTCTACAGATGTGGCTACCACACTATAAACAGTAACAGAGACATTATCAGAGTGTCAGCGTTCCACCTTTAGACGCCTGTGACTTCAGCCACCTAAATACTGGAGCTCATGATTCAAAAATATTACGTTTCGAAGTTCAAATTCTCGACATGAATCCAAGTTGCCCGCGGTCTGCTGGAGGGAAGACGTATCACTGTATCGTAGCGGATACCATTTGTTTGAATTGGAGGTGGTGAAGTCATGCTGGTTGAGCCACAGAGTTGAACCTGCACCACCCCGTGTGTCTGAAAGGTGTTTTACCTGTACGGTCAGGTTCAACCACACAGACCATGAGCAACAAGTATGAGTCCACACAGCCTTTGCTTGAGAGAGAAATCTCTGATTCAAGTTCCCCAACAGACGTTTATTAATCATTTACTCTAGAAAATGTCAAAAAAGCTGTCACAACATTTTAAATGCCGACATGTGAGAAAAGATCAAATATTTAACGTACAAAGATATGAAACAGAGAAATGAGTGTATAAATGAGTGTATTTCTTTGAGAAACTACAGATTATCTTAATTATCAGTCAATTCTTTTCAGATCACAAGTGGAAAAGCTCCGTCAGAATTTCCTTTAGCCCAAAGGGACGTCTTGTTTTGTCCAAAAAACAAAATTTAAGACATTTATGAACCTGGAACATCAAACGTTTGCCAATTCATTTTCTGTGATTCCAGCTCTAAATGAGCAGATCGGGTGAATCCCGACAGAAAACAAACGTACAGCGGATTCTGCATCCTTAATGGGAAGTTTAGCTCCCTGACAGGAAACTAGGAAAATAAAACAGGAAATAAACAAACAGTCTGTGAATTCCAGAGGTTGTTCAGCGACTGTAAATCAACTGTCCTCAACATACCAACCGATTACACTCCAGCAGTTAAAGGCTTTTAAACGTGCCGCAGCTTGTTGGGCTCAGCTGTTTGCTGAACGTACAGACACACCAGAGATAAGCAGGAAATAAAAGTCCACAGTGAGTTAGTAAGATGACACAACGTCTTCTGAACAACGGGATCTTTTGTCATGGAAGACGTTTATATCACTGCCTTGTGTGCGACACGTTTCTGCCGGTATGGTTGTCGGCTGACGAAAGACCTGCTGTTTACCACCAGTGTGTCGGAGAGTGAAAAGCTCTCTGGATATTCAGAAATATTGACATTACGTCACACTGTCTACTGTAGGGCCGCAATTATTTCCATTAACAGATACAATTATTGACACGAGGAGAGCAACAGATCACAAAACTCACGGTTTGGATACTACACACACACACACACAC
>NW_023339696.1:16436981-16439433 GCF_004916995.1 Morone saxatilis | reverse complement strand
AGTACAGTGATATTACACACACACACACACACACACACACACACACACACGAACCACAGTCTGAAAAGGATTAATCAAATTGTATGCTGTTTGTTTTCTGTTGATCAACTCATTGTTTATCCAATCAGCTGTTTCTTTACTGCAGCTGATGATAAGCACGTTCTGAATCTCTGGAGAACAACAGGACGAGCATCAACCCAATAACCATTATGGAGGGTGAAGACAGGAACGGACACTGCTTCACTTTCATTCTTGTAACTGCGTCAACATTTCCACACATGAAACAGGCACAACATGTAACCACACTGTAGCCAGGGCAGAAGATCCTGTTCAGAAAGACATCATTCAGTGACACAGTGAAGGTGGAGCTGGCAGACAATGTCGCTTCTTCTCTGCCCATTCTGTTTTTAGTCAGCAGCAAAATACTATATATATATATATATATTAGTAAGTATATAGTAAGTATATAGTAATAAAGTACACAAATAAATCAATATGAGGATTTTCTGAATCAATTTAATCGAAGGAAAGATGAAATGAAATGCATCTAGCTCTTCCTTCCCCTTTCAAGACACAGGACTGTGACGGCTGATGAAGGCTACATCAGATGACATAACAACCCCAATTTCAGCCTGAAGCCAAACTGTGCAAACTACAACTTGGCCACACCACACACACTACACACACACACACACACACACACACACACACACACCGGCCTAGCTCATCTATTAATAACAATCAACCAAAGTGAAAAAGAAAGAAAACCATTATTCCTATTCCCACTTCCAGTAACATAACCATGTAAAGCTGAAACAATTATTCCATTCATCAAAACAATCACTACTACGATCATTTAAAGCTGAACATGTGCTGGGTTCCTCATCCAGACAGGGCAAACTACGTGAAGATATAACCTTAATAAACCTTAATAAACACGAATCTGACTGAAAACAAACTTTACTTGCAGTTACCGTGCAAAGTATCGAACAAAACCTTCCTCAATGTTGCTTCTTCTCCTTTTTTGTCCCTCCTCCATGTAGTGTTAGTGCATCTAGCCTCTCAGATAAATGAGGACGTCCTGTTAATCTGCTCCTCTCAGTAAACAGGAACGACAGGTTCCTGTTAACCCAACAACACACAGGCGAGTTTACGCTACTACAGCTTTTTTTTTTTTGGACAATATTAGAGAATTAAAGTGTGGGGATTTATTATTTATTTTTTTACCTGATACATTAAAGATTACGTTACCTTATGGCCCATCAGCTAAGAGCAGATACTGCACTGCTCGATTGACTCGACCGAGCATAAAACAAGACGATAATTACACATTTGTTAATTATCCTGCACTGTGAATGAAGTTTAACTGATTACAAGACATCACGTTACATAAACCCGTAGTTTGGGAGGTAGCTGCCTTTAAATTATCCGATTATTAGAGAGATAAAGTCAGAGATAAAGCAGGAAGGAGAGTTCATGTGAAAGCTCGTTAGCGCTAACTAGCCCATCTGTGTTTTAGGAAATAGATTAAAACCCGCACACAGAAGAGAGAAAAAACACACCGTGCCTACAGAGAATGACCCTCCCTGGTAAAACTACCGGTTCTTATTCAGTAAGAGTTTATATTTTAGTGTTAAAATGTTTAAAAACTTGCTGAGCAAACACAGTGGCGCTAAAGTTGAACCGCTAAGGAAACAGCTAATGGGTTTAAAGTGTCCGGCTTTAAAGCTGCTAAAGTCACACAAACACGGGGACACTGGATAAGTCAGCGGGTTCCCGGTGCCGAGCCTTATCTAAATACAAATCACAGCTATAAAACCGTCACGTTAAACGTTCCCAAATGATATTTATACCTTTAGAAATGTTTCTCGATCCTTCGTCGCTGCTCCTGTCCGACAACAAAATGGCGTTTTTCCGGTGTCGTCGTCTTCTTCTTCTTCGTCGTCATCAAACGCTTCATCGTCCCTCTGCTTCTCCTCCTCCTTCTTCGTGGTGTTTAATGGCGGCTGGCAAAACATAGATAATGGTACATTCGCGCCACCAAGAGGTCTGGAGTGGTGGTGGTACAGTGTAAGTGCAGGAAAATCAATAATGAGGATTTTGCGGAATCAATTTAAACTGAGGAAAGATGAAATAAAATGCATCCAGCTTATCCCTCTGCCATCTGTAGCTCTTCCTTCTCATTTCAAGACACAGGACTGTGACGGCTGATGACTAAACTACAGTCAGATGACATAACACCTCCAATTCAGCTGAAGCAAACTGTCAAATACAATTGCCACACACACTACAAAACGGCCTAGCTCATCTGTTAATAACAGTCAAACATTACAGTCAACCAAGGAGCATTGTGAGGTGTATTATACCTGAAACTCAACAAGAGGTTGACATCGCCCTGCTGTTGGCTGTGCACATTCCACTTTCCCCGGTTTATTTGCACTACCTCACCTGT
>NW_023339696.1:16409586-16436881 GCF_004916995.1 Morone saxatilis | reverse complement strand
CAATAAAGTTGACTTGACTTGTTTTTTAAAAAACGGTACACAATTTAAGTCAGGTCTTGCTGCAATAAGGTTCATGAAAGAGGGAAACAGAACAAAGGTAACGACGCTGGTGAATTAACCGAAAAATATGAGCATGGTTCTTTCTGTGTTAGAGAAGTCATGTGATATACTTACATACTTTTACTGATAAACAAACCTTATTTATGTTATTTATTGGATTATTGGACATTGAGGATAGTGTGGTGAACTATATTCTCTCACTCAGGTGTTTGCATGATGAAAATTATCATATCATATTTTATATAAGAATTTGCAATTAACTCATAAGTATTTCAAGTGTTTTTCCTCATCTGGATTTTGGTAGATGGACAGTCACGGGGCACTGTTTAGAGATATTTTAGTAAGAAAATCAAACTGAAAGGTTTGGGGGACAAAATTAGGATTTTGATAAGTCCCTTCATTCCCAGTGCAAATCAAACCGTTGTCTGTTGAGGAAGAATTGCGGCCCATCTGTCTCAGTCTTGAGAGGACAGAGTAGACACGGCGATATGAGGACATGTAGACCTGGGGGTGATCTGTTAAAGGCCTGATGCCAGTCTAACCTGTGTGACCTGTAGCTTGTTGTACTACTGCATTCTGTGTAATTCTGTGAAATATGACTGAAGCCTTAGGCTATTCAAATAACATATACTGTGAGACTAACAATTAGTTTTAGTCTAATTAGTGTTTTTGCAAAAAAAAAAAGGCAATGGAGCTAAAACAAGCTTTTTTATTTTTTTATTTTTAGATTTAAAACTGGGACCAGACTTTGAACTGAAGTGAACAGCTTCTTTTTGGCAACTATTCATTGTTAAAATGATATTTTAAGCAAAAATGAAAAAATACTCTCTGGTTACAGTTTCACAATTGTGAGGATTTGCTGCTTTTCTCTGTTTTATATAATAGCAAAGTAAATATATTTGGGTGCTGGTCTAGTCAGATAATCTAAATTTGAGGACGTTTAGCTTTAAGACATTTTGTACACAGATTGAATTTATATTTTGAATCCACTAGATGGGGCTCCATCCATAGTTGGTTTTCCAACCACTGATGGACCAATGAAGTTTGGTTGGAAGAACAGGCTACAAGGCCTTTAATAATATACTGTATGTTTGTGTCCTTTAATCTCAGACTTCATGGATCATTTACTTCTCATCCATAGGGTTCTCTTGAACGTTGTGCTTTAATTTGTTTTCAAGATTGGTGGATTTATGCTGGCTAATCACAATGATTATAATGTAATAACCTCTATGTCTAAAATGGGGAAATTGTCTTACTGCTTTCTCTTCCCCAGGGACCTAACCTGTTAGTCAAGGACACTTCAGAGTTTATGTATGCTGCCCTTCTGGGTTAAACCTGGAGTCTACTGGAGTTTAAGACTGTGATCATGAAACCATCATGCTGCTTTTAAAGATGCTGAATATCATTTGTAAAACTGCTGGTCAACAAGCGATTGATGCAAAAATAAAATCTGAGTTGAAAATGTAAGTGAATAGTTAAAGGGTGAGACAGACTGACCACAATAAAAACCTCTGACATCAAAGAAAATGTTTTTGCCTAATTCAGAGTTGCCCTGCTCATATACAATTGATCAGTTTGAGGTTTTGATTTCAGGGCGCAACCAGGATGGCTGGAGACCTGAACACCCTAGTGATGGGTACCCAGGTGTTTTCAAGATTTCTATAACACAGCAGGTAAACCCAGAAGCTTCGACCACCTGGGTGGTGTTACAGTGGGAGGGGACATACAGTAACAATATTGAGAGAATCCAATGAGGGTGCATACCTCCCCCCCCCTCCTCTCTCCAAAGGGCCCTGCCTCCCAGCGGACCACTGGGCCTGGCGCACCGGATTGAAAGTCTGTGTGCATGTGGGGCCCCTTAAAGAGGTGCGCCGACCAGACGGCACAGACTTTCTCCGTAGAAGAATCAGCGAGATGAAGAGCAGCGCCAACCCGGCACCATGCGCTCCAGGCTCCCACGGACCGCCTGCCTATTGCGACTCATTGCACTCTGCGTCCTTCTCTCGCACACTGCAGCTTATTTTGGGTCAGCCGATTTCTTTTTTTTTTTAACTTCTGCCCATCACACTAATTGATTGCCTTTGTTGTTTTAATCCTTGGAAGAGACCATCAGCCTTTACAGCTTTAGCCAGATTACGCACGCGTAATTGTGCACAAACTATTGCGGTAAATCGTTATTGTGTCGTTCCAAACCTCTACACTTTTGCAATCTGTCATGCTAATTTGTTACAAGAAACCGTACTCATCACCAGTGGTAATTTAAGAAGTATCTCACCGGAGTTAATCTTAGCCATTTGGCTATTTTTACGCATTATTTCTCGGATATGTTGAATTACCAATCTTTTTTCCCCCTGTTTACGGATTTCTATTGTTTACAGTACTGACATCAATCAGGGAAACTAAAAGAATACTTCGTTTAACATTTATTTACCATTTCCAGTAACTGTAACACACAAATTGACCCTTGTCACTTATTTTAATGGAAGTGATAGAATAATTATTGTAAGATATTTCACCGTAGTAGTGTGGACTTTAAAGTTAGATTTGTAGGCTATTTGTCTACGGATTACTTACAAATGCACCTCACCGTCATTTCTAACGTGTGTTTTCTTTCCCCTCCAAGGCTGACAGGTCGGGAACCCTTGGTGTTTTTACCGGGTCCTTTTTCCAGTGAACCCCCGACAGGCAAGGCCCACCTGAAGCAGTGCGAGCAGATGACTCTGACCAGGCGGCAGAAGAGACTCTGTCGCAGGGAACCTGGTTTGGCCGAGACTTTGCGGGAGTCGGTGCGCCTCAGCCTCCTGGAGTGTCGGTATCAGTTCAGGAATGAGCGCTGGAACTGCAGTCTGGACGGCCGAGGGAGCCTTCTGAAAAGAGGTTAGCCATTCATTCAGTCTATAGCTTACGTTTACAATTTCAGCACTTTAATTGACCCGTTATCCAAAGCGACAAGTGCTGGGTTCATGAGACCATCCACTTGCATGCAGTCTCTTTTATCTTAAATTGTCTTTATCCTTACTTACCTCAAGTGAGACAGGTGCACAGCTGCCCGATTTCTATCTCCATAGCTCACTAGGGTGCTCACTTAGGTGTTTTACATTAAGGCATCTGCCTGCATTTATCTTACAACCGAGTGATTATGTACAGAAAAAAGGAGAAAAAAAAGCAGTTGAGTTGTTACAAAAGTTCTGATTTAAACATGATTTGGGTATAACTTTAATAAGATATTCATAGTTTTTATTAATGGTGTGACCCATAAGCCAAATTAAATTAATTTTCATATAAAAGCATGTTAATTATCATATAAAATAGTATTCAATTAATATCAAACAATATATAATGTCAGTCTCCTTAAGAATAAAATGCAAACACAATAGTTTTTAGAGTATTAATTGTTGTTTGTATTGGTTGTTGCTGCCATGTGATCACAAACTTTAAAGTAAAACCAGAATTTATCTATAATTTCCTGAATGCGTCACTGATTTTTACAACATGGGAATTAACTTCAACTACTATTTACCCATGCTGCATCAGAAGAGATGGCTAGAGGGTTAACAAAGCGGCTGTGCTAGATGTTATTTAAAGTCACAGTAATTCTTACATACTTCTAGACTCTGTAATACCAGAGCATATGACCATGACACCAGGTGATAATTGTAAATCCCTTCTCTTTTATTTTGTGTTACTTAAGATGTTCTGTACAGCCCTTTCACTTGATACAATCCCAGAAAAAAGTCTTCTAAAAGTTGTCTACTTAAATACTTTTTTCCATGGCCGGATACAGCTGTTGATTAACTACACTTGGAAAAGATATGCCGATACCAAATCACCATATTGCATATAGCTCCCCCGCAGCACTGCTATCCACAGAGAATACTTAGGGATCCTCCAGGCTTTATGCATATGGATATCAGTGTGTGGGAGAACATGAACAGGTCAGCATGGAGGTAATGAGGGAGTAGAAAGCCAAGAAATGTGGTGCGGTGGAGAGCGCTCAAGCCCTGTGGTTATTTTTATCTCGGGAAAGCGCCCATTCCCAGAGGAAAAGGGTGGCATGATTACCCACTTTCATCTGGGAAAATCCTTCCTAGTCAAAATAATAATTAATTGGATCAAAATATACCCTGGCGATGGCTCTGGGTGAAGCAAATAACAGTGCATAACCAAAAGAAAAGGTCAGAAGAGGAATTATGACACAAGGAAACTTGCAAAAAAATGCTGAGGTTGTAGTAAACCATGACAACGTAGTTACTTCTTTGTAAACATTTTGGCTTAAAGGCTTACAAAGTGGCACAAAAGACATTTTGATAATTGTAAACTATGAATTAATCCCTTAAGCTATACATAGTTTGCACTCAGAACACATGTTTTTAATGCCACAAATAGATCTTGCAGTCACACCTCTGTAAATTCAACTCTTTAAATCTTTCCTAGATAAAAACAAACTGATGTACAATTTTTATTTTTTTTTAATTTTAAAGTTATTCCACCACATGTGATGTCTTTTACATCCATCCCAGCATTCAAGGAGACTGCCTTCCTGCTGGCAGTGTCCTCTGCGGCGCTGACCCATGCACTCGCCAAAGCGTGCAGCTCAGGCCGAATGGAGAGGTGCACGTGTGACGACTCCCCTGGTATCCAGCATCGAGAAGCGTGGCAATGGGGGGTGTGCGGTGACAACCTGAAATATAGCACCAAGTTTCTCAAGAAGTTCCTCGGCCAAAAGAGGGTCAGCAAGGACCTGAGGGCTCAGGTCGACGCCCACAACATCAACGTTGGAATTCGGGTGAGTGTGAACAAATAAACCCAAAGGAGTAGAGTAGAAGAATTACACCAAATGTGCCTCAGCGAAATAGCTTCCTCGTCCTGTTATGGTGAAGTTGCCTCCCAAGCCCAAGGCATCAAAAACATCACCTATACCTGAGCCACACTTAGGTCAATTAGCTTGGCTGCAATTTTACATGACAATTATACCCCTGACACACTCCCGTGCCATCAGAGGATACAGAATTGTAATCTCACCTGCATATTTTGCACATTGCCAGCCAGACAAATGCCCCCTTATTTGCTGCCGTCATTGGCCTTGGTTGATAATACAGAGGCAGAGGGTGAGGCAGTGTAGCAGGGAGACAAGGCTGTGGGATCGTTGGAGCCAGGTGTTCTCAGGCATGATAAAGCTTGCTGTGCGGGCCTACAGAAAATTAAAGGTCTCATGTCGGAGAGAACGATTATAACCGTGGCTTCTTTTTAATATACGAGCAAGCATTTTTTTCCACTTACTGGATCACTGTGCTCTTCATAAATCCACCTAATGTTCATAACCACCACTGTGTAGCTCTGAAATAGCAGGCCCTGGGGTCCTTATTCCTGAAGCTTACACCTAGATAGAGCCAGAGATGGTGGAAACATAACAGGAAGAGCTGACTATCTTATCTCATCTTTGCTGAGTTAAATGTTTTCCTCACTTTACACCAATGTGGCCGAGAAGACACCACGAGCCGTGTTAACAAAAACATGAAGTGGTCGGCGGCCCCCCCAGTCTCTCAGTGATGGTTCTCTGAAGCCCCTGAGGGGTTCATACCTGCAAAGGGAGGAACTGAGCATCACTTTTCAACCCAGAGGTACCCTCTGGCTCCCTCAGTGTGACCTGTCTCTGGCCCCCGCCAAGACAGCAGCTCTCAGGCTGAGTGATCACGCTCTCATTGCTGACCATCAAGCTCAGTGAACTATTAACCTAAATCAGGGGCACCATCACAAACCGCTGCTACATATTTTTTGGCACTTCTTGCACAGAAATTCTTATCAATGTTTTCCATGAGCAGGCATGTACAAAGAACAGGGTGGAGAGATTCCACTGTCTGCACTGTTTGTCACCTATGCCTCAGGCTTAAGAAAAGAGAGACAGGAGAGAAGCAGACAGAGCTAGTTTCAACACATTGAGCAAAAAAAAATGGCAAGAGCTGTCCAAGTGAGAAATGTGAGGTAAATGAAATACGACATGCTGAACAGTCCCCCTCAATCCATTATGTCAAATTTTTTGACTGAGGTGGGCTAAAGGCACACCATGCGCAGACCACCACCCCTAACCCCCTACCCACCCTGCAGGAAACTGTCTCAGTCTGTCCAGATAGACCTCCCAGATAAGAGGCCAGGTAATGAATCAAACTGAAGGAACTGACATCTCTCCCCTTTTTTCCTCCCTTGCTTTTTTCTCCCATCTCAGGCAGTGAAGAGTGGGCTGAAAACAACCTGCAAGTGTCACGGAGTCTCGGGCTCTTGTGCCGTACGGACTTGCTGGAAGCAGCTGTCTCCTTTCCATGACACAGGACGGCTGCTGAAGTATCGATATGACACCGCAGTGCGAGTGCTGAGCGTCACCAACACAGCCACCGGGGAGACAGAGCTTGCTGGCCCCCGTCGCCATGGTCAGAGCCTCCGCACTACTGACCTGGTCTACCTGGAAGACTCCCCTAGCTTCTGCAGACCTTCCCGCTACTCCCTGGGTACAGGTGGCCGGTCGTGTGCCAAAGACACCAGTTGTCAGAGTCTGTGCTGCGGACGTGGTTATAACACAGCCATGCGCCTTACCAGCCTGTCCTGCCACTGCCAGGTACGCTGGTGCTGCCACGTGGAGTGTCAGACGTGTGTGAGAGAGGAGGAGGTGTACACCTGCAAAAACGCATAACAAATGATGAAATAGAAGAAATATAGGCAGTATGCAAAGACTTGCATTAACACAAGACTGACATGGCTGAACTATAAGCTCCTATAGACAGTTCACTGAGGGATCTCACATGTCTTTGCAGACCTTCACGCTGACCTGCATGTTATTTGGGGAGGATTATACACTTGTAACATTATAATATTGCTGGTTATTTTGCTAATCGTCACCGATTTGATATGCTGCAGCTTACTGTAGGTGAGGATGTTTTCAAACTACTCTGCTTTTCTCTCGCTGGATGCACTGAAATGCCACTCTTCTGGGAGGGAAACAAGCTCTTAAAACAGGTACTGGACTGGACTGGATGTCACCAGCAGTACGACGTCAAACCCCCGTCTGCAGGGGAGCTCTGACAGTGACTTTGTTGTACTGTAATTGCATTGGCCCCTTCCACTTGACTATTTATTGGATCAGTCATTGTGTCAGTTGTACTGCTGCTTTATACTTATCCTTTTTGTAATGGAGTGTTGCCACTGAGGCTTAAATGGCCTTAAAAGGAATCCACCTGTCTGTCTTACTGTCTGCTGTGTAAGGGGTTCATTTCTGATTCAAAAGCACTTAGGTTGCTCTTGCTATGTATGATACCAAGTGTATAATTAATCATAGAACTTAGAAAAACTGTTAAGTCTAAATATATGTTTAAATAGAATCACTGGAAACTTTGAGGGGTGGCTGATGCCACTGTACATTGTAACTACATGCATTAACAGGGTTATTGCACAAAGAAACAAGCTGGGTTTCAGTTGCTCTTATGGAAATGTCTATGGAAATCTCTACATCTAGCCTAATGTGTGCTCAAAAGAACAAAGGGAAATACACAGGGTAATAGTAAGAGAAACACCAAACACTGTCTTTGAAAAACAAAGAATGAAAAACACTTAATTTCTACTTAAACATACCAGCCCTCCTCCTTGCTTTTCCTCTATTTATAGAAGCACACACTATGTTAAACTTTCTAGTTAAAACTGCCTGACTGAACCATTTGGTCTTCAAAGTATAATTTAGCCACATCTTTGTTCTAAATGCCTTTGAAGTGGGCTAATCATGCTCGTTATTTTCCCAAATTGCTAATCAAAGAAAATCACCATGTTTACTTTCTTATCCTTGTGCAGGTCAAAAGTGCACATCGGACCCAAAAGGTTTATTTTATTGGCCAGTTTATGTTTTGTTTGAGTGATTCTGAACTGTATATATAATATGAATATAACTCATGTCAGGGCTCCAGGCGTATGACAATGTGGAATTGTAATTTTCTACCTCACTTCATCTTTTGGCAAATATCAGTAAGATTTATGAGCTATGCAGAGTTATGTCCTATCCTTTGTGTTAAAGATCATATTTTAGATTTTTGTACAGTCCTTTTGAATTTGGTAATATATATCTCCATATTTCAAAAGTAAATGGTTTTTTTTTTAATCTTGCTGCAGTACATTCTTATTTAAAATAAATAAGATTAATAAATGGATATACATTTGTAAGAGCTACGTGTTTGTTGTGTCTTGTTCAGTTGCTGCAGGCGGTTGCCCTCAACCGTGCGCTCACACACATGCACACACACGCCACACGCAACAGGGAAGCGTGTGCAATACACCTGCCCGAAACTCTGCGCCCTGCATCCATCGAGCAAAACCACTTCCTGCTGATACTGCCCTGCCCTCCTTTTCATCTGAAAGGATTGTGGTCTCACTGCATCACCCTCAACTGCCCAGTAAAACGTGAGGGGTGGGTGGGTGGAGGACACGCTTACAGGTGTTGTGCCTCTAGCCAGTGCACCAACCACGATGACAATCATAATGACGATGATGACAAAGATGATGACTCAGAAGAATGCTGTTTTAAACAGCATTTGACCCCCGATTCACCATAAGAAAGTAACATTTGGCTGCCCCGGAATTGCGATGAGAGCAGTTTACGTGCTATTATCCGTGAATCATAACTTTCCACTCATTTGCAAGGCATCAGTGAAACTACAGTATACAGAGGGCTATTGTATGAGGTATTTACAGTGTGTGCTCTGGTGCTTTTGATGTTGCTCTCTAATTACTATGATTACACATTATTATTCCTTATTAGAACATCAACCAGAGACCCCAAGTATTGCAGTGAATTATAAGACAATTTTAAATTACTACGTTTTTATGACCTTAAGAATCCCTATAATGGATGTACAGTATATGGTATTGTTGGAGGAAATTATCTCCAAGGGTGATTAGTATCCTGCATGCTTTAGGGGACTTTTGGGGCCAATTTTATGTAGGCCTAAAATCTTGCAATGAAAAAACGTGATGAAACTATGAAATGGGCCATGGGTCAATTTTAACCATATGACGGGGGTAAATACGTAAGAGTGAAAGGTTTTTCTTGTGTAAAAGCAAAAATTGAAACAGCATAAAAAGCAAGATTCTGTAAACCTTCCTTGTTACTTTTAGATTCATAAAATGCAGTGATTTGCTAAAAAATCATTGCTAAAAACAAAAGTTTTTTTCTTCAGTACTGAAATTCTTTCAAGGTGAATGAAAACAACGTACCTCCAAATTAGGTGATATTTAATTTATCAGATTAGATGTTCTTTTGTGGGTTGAGAAAATTCTCCAACTTCTAAAGTTAAATACACCATTTAAAAACCCAGTGGATTGACTGAAAAATACAGGGGTGTTTTAGAGATACATGGTTTTCACTGGACAGTAACAATATGTTTTTGTCTACCTAATAACAGCATTATATTACCAATATAAACCTTTGCTTGTATCCTTGCTTCAATATTAATTTCCCCTCTTGGACAATAATGTTGAAAACTTCAGCTCAGTGATACATAAATGCGTCAGCCGTCTTTCTTTCTCAGAGGTCAAACAAGTTCATATGTTGAGACTACTGACTCACTATATTAACTCGTCATATTATAATATTGCGGATCAATATTTAACTTCATTCAACATGAATGCTGTATTTTAAAAAAGCCATGTTCTTCTCAGCAGAGCTGTGGGATAATGTACTAAAGAGAGGAGTGTGTCGATAGTAGGGACCGGGGTTGAGATATTGAGGGACATAAAGGAAAAAGATGAGGATGGAGGGATGAGAAGGGATAGTTTGTGGCCCCAGGAGGCCTATCCCCTGCTGCTGCTGTTGTTGTTTTATAATGAACTCCTAAAGCCTTCATTTCCCTCACTACCCTGAGCGGAGGGGGTGCAGCGATGGGGGCTGCTGAGTCCACAGCCGGATTCGCACGCACAAGCCCCGAGGGCGGCTGCTTTGAGTAGGGTGGGGGGTTGGACGGAGCAGGGGTGCAATATGCAAGCTCCTGTGTGTGTGTTTTAAACAGTACTGACAGGAGACAGGTGAGGGCAGAAAGGTTTTTGCATATGTGTGTGTGCATACTTGCAATGTGCACACCTGTGGTCACTTCAGTGGGAGTGATATGTGAGTGTGTGTTTGTAGTCAGGTTTTCCTGTGCGGGTGTGGGCTACAGTTGGCCTGCTGTATGCTGGAGCTGCTGGAGCTTCTCTCTGTCACCCTGAGACTCTGAATGACATAGATAATGTAGGGTGACGCTGGTGGTAACACTATCTTTTGTGTCTGCATCGGCCTGGTTCAGGTAAAGGTTACTATGGCGGGCTGGGCTGCGGCAGTGCACTGTGCTCTGATAGATGAAGATGAATTGGCACACCGGGGTAGGGGCATTTTTTGAGATATGTAATATAACTGTGTTGCTTAGCAAGAATATATTATCCAAAGCAACGTACATAGCTTTCAGGTTTATACATCACTCATTTGTGTAAGAACAGTAGTTGCTAACTGAAGCGTAGAGGGCTTGGTAGATACTTTGCTCAAGGACACAAAGCGAAGTCCCGTCCTGTAATCGGAACCTCTGAGCCCCAGGTCAAACATCTAAACCCTACAAGACTTCCGCCTCTGAAGAGAAGGTACTTAGATAGCATCTGTGCTGGGCCTAATACCCACACCCTGACATGGCACAGAGGGAAAATTAAATGATGAAGAGGATGAGGGGAGAAATGGATTTTGTGCAGAAAAGGAGGGAAGAGAGAGAGAGAGAGAGACAGAGTTGTGAATACGGCATGGGGTAGGAATTTGGAATGTGAAATGACTAATGCAATTGCTCAACCCACAACAAGAACATGCACTGCCTAGAGCTATGACAAGGCTGAGTGCATACCTTTATGGGGGGGCCTAACTCAGAGGCTGGGTGGACTGGGATGGTGGCTGAGCTCCTCACAACGGGTGATGAGACGCAAGGTTGAAGAGAAGGTGTATACATGTGTGATGGTCAATTGAGCATGCAGCAGGGTTGAAATTATGGATGTTCACCTGAGGACAGGTGGGAAAAAAGATTCGAATAGAATTTATTACAGTATGAATAGTAATAAACTTTTATACACAAAGTTTAAGGAGGCGTCCTCTTTCCTGTACAATAAATTACTTTTTATACATGTTCTCTACTTTCAGAGAGGTTTCCATCTTCTATGATATTCACTGAAATATTATTAGGTTTTCGACTGTTGATCGAACAAAAGTAAAAAGCAAGAAATTTGAATATGTCAGCTTTGGCTTTAATTAATTGTGATGGTCGTTGTGTTGGTTGGTCCGTCCCATAGACTGTAAAATTAATTAATTAAACAATAGGGTAGGGTTTTTTATAATATATATTCCTCCATTATATAGGACAGAGAGATGAGGCGGGACGACACGCAGAAAGGGTCACAGGTCAACTCGAACCGATGGCCACTGCAGCAAAGACTTGGTACGTGGGGCGCCAGCTCAACCAGGTGAGCTACCACAATAGGGTCAGGTTAAGTTTTCTGTAAGCCGAGAAGATCATTGTGGTCAACTCCAACACAGTCCTGACTCCTGGCCACAAAACCCTAAGCCTTAGCATAATTTAAACGGGTAAATTGTATACAAATTGACTTGCCGTACAGTCGTCATGAATGGGGCATTTGGGGCACCAGGCTGTAAATGTTTAATGTTTGTGGGAATTTTGACATAGGGGCTTATTATAGATTAACTGACTTCTGTACCTAGCCTCAACTGCAGTTTTTGGCCCTTCCATGTTGGCTTCATTTTACAGCCACTGAGGTTGCTGCCTGGTCGGTCCACCACTTTGGTCCCAAGAGAAATATCTCAACAACTATTTGATGGATTGCCATTTAATTTTGTACAGATATTCATGGTTCCTGGAGGATGAATACAAAATGTTAATGTGTCCTATACTTTAGTTTTTTACTTACAAAATTCCCATATTCCTGCACTGTGTTTAGTGCTAATTAGCAAATGTTAGCATGCAAACTGGGTAAACTAAGATGGTGAAAATGGTACGCATTGCACCTGCTAAACATCAGCATGTTAGCTTTGCCATTGTGGGAAGGTTAGCATGCGGATGTTAGCATTTAGCTCAAAGCATTGTTGTGCCTAAGTACTGCCTGACACATCTGCTGGCATGTAGACTTGTATTTAGATTACTCGCCACATTGACAACCCAAGCTAGCTAACAATAGTGTATAAAAAGGAACATAGGCTACACGTTTTCAAAAAGACAAAAAAAAAAGTAAAAGACAGTGATTAAAAAGGTGGATGCTTGAGGATGTGGACAACTGCTGGAAGCAAGACAAAGCATAGTAGTACAGGAGATAGGGTTTCACACAGCAAAGATGCCCTGCAAATGTCTACTGGTATCCCCCCCTTTGACCAGTCCACTGTGAACCCCGACTGGGAAACTCCTGGGGGAGGCTGTTCCCATGCTCCTCCACAGAAACACCTGTAGCCCTAACAGCAGGGTTTACACTGCAGCCGGTGTGATAGGACGTGATAAGACCTCATGCACATTCATAGCTGATTCCCCATGCTCAATATATGGTACTCCTCTGCCTTTCTCTCAGCCGCACAAACACACACACACCCACACAGTGACCTCCA
Organism: Morone saxatilis; assembly: GCF_004916995.1. Classification (NCBI taxonomy): domain Eukaryota; kingdom Metazoa; phylum Chordata; class Actinopteri; family Moronidae; genus Morone; species Morone saxatilis. The sequence goes on along the minus strand of NW_023339696.1, from coordinate 16,424,172 downwards.
TTACAACCGAAACAAAACATTCCCAGCTCAACAATGTACGATGGAGGAAAACACAGATAAAGGGCAGAGCTATGTGTTCTCCCAAACAGCAACATCTCTAAAAAAGAAAAAGAAAAAAGTCTGGAATGTTGTCTGTGATTTTTTGTAGTATCTAGACAATTATGCTGTGTGTTGGCTTTATTTCCACGAGTGCTCTTACTTATTAAATCATCACTGTCATTAAAGGATTCAGATACACAACAATGTGCCTTCAAAATCTATTATCTTTTGAGCTCTGTGAACCGCACATTTTGGCTAACTGACACATACGACGAGAGTGTGGTTGAGAGTATGACTGTGGGTGGGAAGCTGTCAGGCAGGGGAAGCCCCATGTAGCGCTCCGTGCCATGTTGCTGTTTGTGTTCCCATCCTGGCTGAGCCGTCATCCAACCACAGGGGTGGACAGCATCTCTCATCCTGAGAAGTCTGGGTGTCACAGGTGGTATGGCCACAGGGCTGTGTGTGTCTGCGCGTCTGACAGCTGTATGATCACTCTCTGCTCTTTGAGGTCAGACAAAATAAAGCAAGGAGGGAGAACAAGAGAGGGAACTACTGAGGCTAATCACATTCTATCATTAAGAAAGGCAACCCTTTCTCCACTCTAGAGAGATGCAAATAAGGTGAAAGGATACAGTACCTTCAGGGGCACCTTCAGGAGGGCCATGCTGTCACACAGATTTAAGGAAGGGGGCACATTTGGGAAATGATTAGAAATGTGTTAAGACAAATTTAAAATCCCGGATCTTAGCAATAATATACTGCATTATTAATAGTTACAATAGTTATTCAGTAGTTTTTTCATCATTTTGTAGTCATTTTGCATCTCTTTGTAGTCGTTTTTTGTCTCCTTGTGGTGACTTTGACTCTCTTTGGGGTAGTTTTACATCTCCTTGTGCCCGTTTCACATCTCTTTGTAGTAGTTTTACATCTCCTTGTGCCCGTTTCACATCTCTTTGTAGTAGTTTTACATCTCTCTGTAGTCATCTTGTGTCTCTTTGTGGTTGTTTCGCATCTCTTCACAGCAATTTTTTATCTCTAGTAATTGGTGATGGTTTTGCTTCTCTTTGCAGTGGTTTTGCATCTCTGTGTGATCATTTTGCATCTCTACATGGCAATTTTGCATCTCTCTGGAGGAGTTTAGCATGCCTTTGTAGTAGTTTTGTGTCTCTTTGTAGTCACTTTGCATCTCTTCCCAGCCATTTCAGATATCTTTATAGTGGTCTTGCACCTCTTTTAGTTGTTTTCATCATTTTGCAGTCACTTTGCATGTCTTTGTAGTTGTTTTGTGTCTCTTTATTAGCATTTTGCACGTCTTTGTGGTTGTTTTGCAAATGTTTTTGGTCATATTGGATGTTTTATTGGTGATTTTGTGTCTCTTTGCGGTAGTTTTGCCTCTGTCTGTAGTAGTTTTGTCTCCTTGTGGTCGTTTTGCATCTCTGCCTGTGTCTGTGCCAGCCCTGGCCCCGCCTCTGGACCCCTTTCCCACCAGAACCCACTGAGACACCAGGAGCTTATGAGTTTCTCCTGTCATCTCTGACAGGCCCTCATTTGCTTTCATTCAGCATCTCATCACAGCTTCAAAGACGAGTGGATCATCTCCCTCAGGGGGAGTGAGAAGATCAGCAAGCCTTCAAAAAATGACTGGTATCCAAAAATTTTTGACCTAAGGCAATTTTGCTCCTCATAATTGGCTTCCTCACTCTGTCTGTCTTGGGCAATCATTGGAGAGTTATGATGTATTATATTGCCTGGAAAACATCATTAAGTACGGTGTGTAGAAGTGATTCAATAACATATCATTTTCTTTGTTATTGAGGGGGGCTAGTCACAGAGTACACTGAGTGCTTTCTTCCTCTACCAAACAATAATTCTGCTGCCTTGTTGTCTAACCAGGACAGGGAGATGAATCCAGTGCTCAATTTTGTTTGGTTCCAGCTGGAGCCCCCAAAGGAGAAAAGCCTGGCACCAGGAAATAGGATTCTTTGACGATCCAGTGAGGCGGCCACACACACACACATATATATATATGTACACCCTTCCCTTAAATTCTGTGCTCACATAAACACCCATACCTCCACAAAGCCTGCAAAAACTTAAATTTGTTAAAACTTAAGTGAAAAGTGAAAGTGAAAATACCCATAAGTTTTTTGGACCTGGATCCAAGTCTGCATTAATATACAGAATAAACTAGACAATTATGGGATACATATCCGCCACTATATGTGTCATTTTTCATTCAAATAAGTGGTGGAATGTAAATAAGTACATTAACTCAAGTAAAGCACTTAAATTATACATCTCAAAAGGAAATATTCTACTTTTTACCCAACAACATAGAGTTACTACGTATATTTTAGATCAAGATTTTTTATGTAAAATAAACATTGTTATAGATTAATCAAACCAACACTATATAAAGTTGTTAAAGCTTGCTCGCCCTTGACAACATTAAAATAGTGCTTACTTATCAATGAATCGATAATAATATCCCAATAATATATTATATTTGTAATAGTCCTATATGACTACTATAACACTCTGGATGCTATGCTGTAAAGTACTTTTACTTTTGATACCTAAAGTACATTTTCCTGAATGCATGTATTTTTATTTGTAATTTTTACGGGGTGGTATTACTATTTTAACTTAATATTACTTAATATTTCTTATTACTTTTAGACTAATAAAAGTAATGAGGAAATAGCAAAAATCTTCAAAAATGCTGTATTTCACGATCCTGTATAAAAACTAATATTTAACATTAACCAACAAGAAGGTTTTTTTTGAGATAACTAACAAGTCGACACACAAAAACAAATATGATATAGCTTCCTTGGTGGAGGTAATAGCTGGCTAGAAACCTAACTTTTCACCATGAATGTGCATTAAAATACGGTAGTGACATTTGCACATCAAACTAGGTGCAACCATGTGATCTCTCGGTCAGTTGGAGTGGCGTGATCGTGCTCCACACCTGGAGTCTGGATTCCAGTTTGTGCCTGTGGTGCTCAGGTGTGGAGGGAAACCAGTAAGCTCATCTCATCCTTTCCTCGGGCTGAAAGATAAAGGACAGACAGAGAGAACCCCACGACCTTGAGAGGGAGAGACAGAGGCTGTGCCTCATGTGCTGTTTAGAAATGGTTTGAGGGGGGCTGCTTATTTCTCCCTTCTCTATCCTGAGCAACAGGTTAAAGCTGTGCACATCCAACCACTGCCCTGGGGATGTGTTATGACAACCGAAAACGGTGAACAGCGAGAGCAAGAAGTGGCATGAACAGATCTCAAGGTTTCTGACATGTGGGGGTGGGTGAAAAGGACCTCTGTTGAGAAGTGTCTAGCCTGAAGATACAATCATCAACTCAAGTACCATCAGGCAGCCACGGAAAACTGTCTGGGCTGATTTCTGATTGCTGTGCTGAATGAGGTAAACAAATGCAGCTATCACTGGCAAACAGGAGCTTGAAACAGCTCACTGCACTAATTAGGTAAAAGGATGCTTGGATTTGCTTTGCTTGCTCCAGGTCTCATTGCTCATTGGTCCCCCGCCCCCCCCTCCCAGTTTGGTAGACAGCACAGTGATGGAGGGTTGGAGCAAGGTGATTGAGATGTGGTTTTGTTAAGGTGCCAGGCAGCGCCCCAGGATGACTTTTCCTCCCATTAAATCACCAAGGAACTATTGTGAAATTTTTACAGCTTGTTCTGGGAAATACAATCACGCCACTTTCACACAGTACTCCGTGACAAAGTCGCTCTGTGTCGGGAAACTTCACAAACAACCTGTCTCCTTCCTCAGACATCCCCTCTACGGTGACTTGTAATCTCACCTCACTGTTTAAAGTTTGATAACATTAGTTTTGGTGTCTCTGACCGCAGGCAAGAAGGCAGCCTCTGGATGGACAGAGGGGAATATTCTGACACCTATCTGTGGAAAAAGAGGATAGCCTTATTAGACTGAATCAGGGTGAGCTGACAAAAGCTAGCCCCAGGACATGTTTCACAGAGTCTTTCCTGTCACATGTCTACATGTCAACAGATTAAGCTATATGCTCTCAGAGCTTGTTCTGGTAGGGGAAAGGATCTCTGCTTATCACACATGTCACCTATTACGTTTAGGAGAATCTCAAATATAATGGAAGATATAGCCTGCAGCCTAGATTTAAATTTAGGAAGTTTAGCATCCATTGAATAACCTGAACTGAAATGCTGACTTGTCCATTATGAGGTGTTGTGAACCACTATACACAATTCAGTGCAAATGTTTGGTGACTCTGTCTCTTCGCAGCATTTAGGATTTAAAACCAGGAATTCATTAGCTTAAAGAAACTATGGAATTAAGTTTCTTACAGTGTGTGTGCTCCTGAGCGGCACCGACACTAGGTGGTGTTTCTTCAGCACAGAGAACTTTTGTATATTTGTTGAGCATATCTGTAGAACAAAGATCGTAAATTGAGAAACCCTGTCTCATTAAGTGATACATCGTAAAAAGAGGGTACTAACTATGGTATAAAAGGGGTAATTAACCTTATAACAGACGTCCCCTCACAAGAAAGCCAGAAAAATAGCCGTTACCGAGAAAAAAACAACAACAACTAAAGTACGGATCTGCAATTAAATTTCCAGCGTCGAAGAATCGAGGCGGAGTGAGCGCTCTTCTTTTTTCCCCCCCTCTCTCTGAAGTGACGCTGCAGAACTTCCGCTTTCCTACTTCCGTACACAAACAGCTCGGCTGATGACGTGTACACGTTAGCTACCTAGCTCAGCTAGCTCGTCCACCTGTCGGAATCAAAGGTGTTGGGAGACGAACAGCAACGTTACAAAGCGGAGGGGCGTTCAGGCAAGTCGGGGAAGATGGAGACGCTCTACCATCAGACGAACAAGTGAGTGTGTTTCCGTCTCATGTGGACGCTGCAGACTCTCACAGCTCACCAGCTAACCGGTGCAAATACACTGGTTAATTACCAGTTCACTTTCAGCCATAACTGTAGCACACTAATAAGAGCAGCATGGTACAATAAGTGGTCATTAAAGTCTCCACACACATGTTGTTCGTTTGTAAATGTTAAAATAAATACATCACTGAACAGACTGGTTGTGTTGTGGCATCGTGTGTGTGTGTTGGTTCCCATCCACTAACGTTATGTGTGTTCTGGATTAGGCAAATCCAGGAGGTGCAGTCTCTTATGGGCAACCTGGAGAAGACGGATCGTCAGTCAGTACACTGTGAGTAGTGAGCTGTAGCCCGGGTTAAACGACTTCCTGTGTAGAAGTGTTGATGGCACACTTCTCGTCCATTTGTCCTTTTTGAGTGGTTTCTAACTTGTGGGTCAGTACAGACTCCTTGTTATGGCTGCTCTGATGTAACGACAGGAGGAGGGGCTGGTGTCTCCCTGGTTAATTGTTTTCTGTGGTTGGTGCCTGCCCAATCAGTTCTGGGCCAGGCTGGTGCCAGGACAGGAAGGAGCGGGGTGGGTGCAGTGACAGAAGCTGGGAGGGCTTCTTCTAGATAATGGTGGGAGCCAGGCAGTAGACAACCCTCCACTTCCCAAGTTATGACATCAACTTGTGTTTGAACCCAGAGGAGGATGTTGCACTTTAAGCCTATACGCTTACTAATGAGAGAGGGCAATTCCACTGATAAATACCAGCGCAGTCACCCTGGAATAAACAGGCCCCCACAGCAACATGAGAAGTGAATGAAGTCAGAAAAGTCGTAAATTCAAGTGTACACTGTACTGACCATTTGCAATAGATCCAAAAAGGAAATGTGGTGTTTTCCTTCCTGTGATTATATTAAATGAATTGTTTTCTCTCTCTTTCTTTTTCTCATTATTCAAGTGTTAGAGAATGAACTACAGGCTAGGACCGACCAGATCTTCAATCATTTGGAACGCCTTGAGATCCTGGCCAGCAAGGAACCACCAAACCGCCGCCAGAACGCCAAATTGTGAGTTTGAATTGAGTCAATTGATGGTGACCCTAAAGCCCCAGACCTGGCAGGGTGAACCATCTCTCATAAAGGCACGGGGAGGGTTTAGAAGATGAGACAGGCGGCCCTGTCCTGCCCTGTGGCGACGTGGCTCTATGAAAACATTTCCTCAGAAGCCCCGTCATCACGAGCATTCCTGCTGCATTGGGCAAAGATTCATTTCTGAGCTGGGTAAACAGGCCTTAGGGGACACGGTACACCCACTCCCACAGCACTGCTCTGATCTCAGTAGAGCTCCAGTGGGGCCCGACTGAAGCTAAGGAGAGACTCATTCCAACTGCATGATAGGGGAAAGAAATACCAGCCAGAACAATTATGAATTGTCAGATCCACATATAATAAGATGAGGTGCAATGATGCATTGTCATAACATACTGTATGTCAAGAAGGTGAGCAAGTATCTGCTACAATATATAGTATATATATAATATAGTATTTTAGCTGCAGAGAGCTTTGTCCACTTTATAACAAACGTGAATCAATTAACTGTATCCTTTGCTGTCTCTCAGGCGAGTGGACCAGCTTAAGTATGATGTCCAGCACCTTCAGACCGCCCTGCAAAATTTCCAGCACCGACGCTACGCCAGAGAGGCCCAGGATAGAGAGAGGGAGGAACTCATGAGCCGTACCTTCACGACCAACGTAAGTCAAGTCTACATTTGCTAGTCAAGATCAGGATGAGGTTATTGACGTTGGTAATCACTCTACTGGGCATGAATCCAACATTCAGGTCCACGTCTTCGGGTTGGTAAAAATGTGATAATGATCAGTGAACTTTGAGTTTGCTCGAACTGCTTGTCTGGCTCGCACACAAGCTAGTTGGCTCAGTGTCACATTCAAATATCTCAAGCTGAATAATGCAGAATTAAAACATTTTTTTCATTTCAATAGGACGCAGATACCTCCATCCCCATAGATGAGACCCTACAGTTAAACTCCAACTTGCACAACGCACACAGAGGCATGGATGACCTCCTGGGCAGCGGCAGTAGCATCCTCAACGGTCTCAGAGATCAAAGATCTACACTGAAGGTGTGCGCATATGATTTAATACAAGATCCGTGGCAGAACAGACCTTCCCGTTTTTTTTATTTTTTTTATTTGGTTTTCTAGAGAAAGGAACCAGTATAGAGGGTTACACTCACTGGATAGATAAAGTTTAAACATTTTGTTCCATGAGCCAGTTTCTGAATGCCACATTGATCACAATAGTCTCATTGTTAGTGTGCATGTGCTCAGTTAGAGGGTGAGTCCATTTTTCCAGGGAGGAGATGGTCTTCCTGGTTTTGCTTCAGGCCTCCTCTTATCAGGGTGTGTCTGTTGAGCGGCACTCGTAGCCCGGTTGTCTAGCCATGAGAAACTTCTGACGGAGCGGCGCGTCAGGGAGGGCGTTGGCACTTAACGTCTCCCGAAAATCAGATGAATTAGCGTGGATAATTACAACGTTGTCATCTGATGCCTGAATTTCCCAAAACAATATGTGTATGTATGACCGTTGCAGCCCAATCTCACACGTGATCATTGCTGTTTACATGAGTACGGCTCTTGTTTTCGCCTCCGCACAGGGGACCCATAAGAAGATGCTGGATGTGGCCAACATGTTGGGGCTGTCGAACACAGTGATGAGACTGATAGAGAGGCGAGCCACCCAAGACAAGTTGATCATGATTGGAGGCATGCTGCTGACCTGCGTCTTCATGTTCCTGGTTATCAGATACCTGGGCTGACCACCATCCATCCACAACGGCGGTTTTTGATCAGTCGTGGACATTTCTGCAGCGCATCATCCCTCATGATATGAAAAGTGGCAGAACATATTTTTAACATCAGATTTAAGCAATTCATAAATTGTGCCATTATCGTTTGTTTTCAATCAGTGTAGTTATTTTGGGCACCTGTGAAATGATAAAGTTGAAGAAGACCTTTATTACATACAGTATTTTATTCTGCTTGAAGCTCCAAGAGAGCATTGAACTTTATGATAATATGTCTGATTTCCTCCGATTACTGCCACACATCCATCATCTTTTTTATCAAAACCACTCTGAAACTGTAAATCACTCGTTTACCCAAACAGCTTTTTAAAAATACTTAATAACTGATCTTTATACTCATCCTTTACCATCAGTAAAAAGCTATGTTTTTTTTTTTGCTCCTTAATCTGTCAGTAATGTTGTCAGTGTTTAACATGGTTCATAGAAAAATAGAAATACTCAACGCTCCAAGTTTTATTACATTGCAATTTAAGGATACTCCCCAGAGAATCATCTTTTGTTTTGTGTGTAGCTAAGGTTATACACAAGAGATAATCTGCTCAGAAGAACAATGGAAGCAGCAATTATTTTGTTATTGTACTTTCTCCTGGATTCATGTTGGAGTATTAGTCTCACTGTGTGAGTGACTGCTTTCTCCTAATAGAATAAAACATGTTTAATTTCCTTGGTATATCTTCTTGCTGGTAACAGGAACAAAGTTTATAACAGATTTTTGCCAGATAACTCTTAAGTGCTTTCCCTGCCACTGCAGGCATTACTGGTAGTTAGGGGCGTTAACTCTCCTGTTATGTGCTTTTTGTGGATTTTTCTGCTTTCACAAGTGTATTTAGGGCAACTAGGGCACCATCTAGTGTTTCTTTTTTAACAGTGACCTCTGCAGGGGATTGCTTGACTTTCCCAGATGAAGTGATGTTAGCGTTTTCATTCTTGTGTCTGAGTGTTTCAAAGATTAAATGTTTACATGTGAATTTCATTAATGCTTCATATTAGGGAAAAAGACACATGAACTCAAGATTTTATTTGCTGAAACATTAAGGTTTTAAAAAATACAGAGTTGCTACTGTTTGACAGATCACTATTCCTTTGCCATCCCAGCCGGGGTAATTTAGAAACAACCTTGATAAAATACATACACGTGTCTACCTGCCATCCACCAAGACATTCCTCTTTTTCCAATGCCAGTCTCAAACCTCTAGAATGTTAATAGGTTAATCTACAGCAGTTTTATTTACAAAATTACACAAAAGCAAAACACAGTTCTTCTTTTGAAGAGCATTTTGGAAAATAATTTAAAAACAGAAAAATACAATTATTGCAGTATACTACAATCTTATTGTTACATGATGCAAACGCACCATCTAGATGTACAGATTTCAGTGCAATTCATTCAGGTGTACCCTAACCACAGGGAACATGAACTTTGCCTCAGAGCATCAGGGATTTTAAAACCCCTACATCACATTTCCCCTCGCTTTGAGAGGAGTTTCCTATGTGACAATGTCATACAGATTCGGACACCATAGCTGTAATTTCATATGGTCATCATTGGTGGGATTCTTCACATTACACACTGATATATGTACAGGTTACTGCATTACAAATAATTTGAGACTTAGGATCCAATGGAGAGCAAATAGTCCTATGAAAACATGAACAGAGTATCAGTAATTATGAAACAGTTCTGAAGGTTACATTATAGAATCAAACAATACCACTAACTCCTCACGCCCCCTACCATGATTCTGCTTATAGCTTCAGCCATTACTTTTCTTTGGCTGCCAAGATGAGCAAAAACTGTGAGAATAATATTTTTATGTGGAAAACAAAAAACACCTCCAGTGGTTTCTCTGACTTATAATTCAAAAACAAATGGGGGTTGTTAATATACCTCAATCTGGAATATAAACCAATGTCTTGCAGAAGTATCTTTAAATCTAAAGATTCAGGGAAAAACATGAAAACCCCTCAAATGAGCCAGAATAATATATTAGTGTCAATTTTGAACCCAACACAGGCAACACCACTTTGTGGCTACAACTTGCTGCACTGTGTAGGCCAGTAAAATGATGGTTTATTGACCGCTTCCTGTCTCACTGACTGCACGTTGTCACAAAGACTTCCTTAAACCCTACACCAAGCCGGTTAGGTTAAGTCTTTCTTCCAGTGGCTACAGTCCTTCACTTGCATCATTACTCAGGAGCCATGGTTAGGTGGGTGCTGGAGGTCCTGTCCTGAGAAGATTGGGTGTAGCAGTGGGTGGAGTTGGAGAGCTGCTGCTGCAGCAGCCTGTGAGTGCCTGGGTGTGAAAAGTGTGGGGTACAGGGCTGTATGTGGATGTACATGGTGGAGAGCTAAGGGGGTGTGGTGAAGTGCAGAAGCTGGGATAATATGTATAGGCTGACCAGAAAGAAAGGCTGTTGGGTGGGCAGGAATCAGTCCAGCATGTCCTAGTGAGTGTCCCAGAGAATGACCAAGAGAATGGCCCAGAGGAGACAAGGAGATGGGGGTCAGGTGGTGCTGGGGAATGTGGTGTACCTGGGCCAACTGGGCATGTGCATGGTGTGGGTGGTGTGGGTGTCCTGGGTGGATGCCCATGGCTGCAGCAGTGGCAGCGTGGTGTTGCAGGATAGCGTGCTGCACTGTGGTGATTGATGTGCCAGAGGCTACAGACACTGTGGGCTGCTGAATGTGGATCTGCTGCAGGGTTGGGGGAGGTGGAGCTGGAGCCAAGTTGGCAGCTGCTGCAGCGGCGGCTGCGGCCGCAGCAGCAGAGGGAAATGTCTTGACCTGCTTGGCCAAAAGCTGTTGCTGGATGTGCTGCTGTGCAGCCTGTTGCAGCTTGCTGTATTTTTCCATCTCCTCTGGTGTGAACGTAATGGGCTGACTCTCCAAAGGTGCCAGTCCATCCTCCTCTGCCTCCATGCCATCCTCCTCCAGGCTGGGTGGTGGGTAAGCAGGGTAGGCATGCATTGGGGGCTGCTGCTGCTGCATTTCTGGCATGAGGGACTCCATCATGGGGTTCTGCGAAGGGTCCTGCCCTGATTCTCCTTGGTACTGGGGCATCATCATGGAAGGCTCCTGCTCAAACAACGGCCGGGGTTCTTGGTGCACCTGGGCTTCTGTAGTCGGGTGGGGTGTCTCCTCTTGTACCACTGTGCTCTGTGGGGCCTCCTCAACCTTCTTGACCGGTGGAGCTGGAGGTGGTGGTGGAGGGGGGAACTCCCTTATAGGCTCTACCAGGATAACCTCTGCCTCAGCCTCAGATCCCTTCCCTGCTCCTGATTTCTCACCCTCATCAGGTCTCGTCAGGGGAATCACTGGTTTCTTCCCTGCCTGCAGCTTACCAAAAAGGGGCAGCATGGCTTTGTTTCCCAGGGTTGGGGGTAGTTTGGGGCCAAAGTAGCCCTGTGGTGGGTCCTTAATCTTAATGCCAGATTTTGTTCCTGTGGTAGAATCATCAGAGCTTTTTTTAGACTGAACCTTCTCTAGCAGCTGGCGTGCAGTAAGGGAGTTTTTCTGTTCCCCTGCATCTCTGGACCCCCCTGGCCTCAGAGCCTGCGAGCTGGATGAATGGGTGTTGCGATTAAGGCCTCGCGATGAAGATGAACGTGGAGACTGGGAGCGGTAGATGCAAGAGCGGTTGAAGTCTCTGCGGTGTGACTCACTGTCCCCTCGACCCCTGGGGCCTCGTCGGCGAGGGGAGCCTTTGGTGGAACTGGAGGAGCGACTGGCAGAGCTGTGGCTACGGCTGTAGCTGCGCCTCCAGGATCTTGCACTGGTGCTGCGGCTCCAGCTACTAGAGCTTCTTGAGCTGCTCCTATGGTGCCGCCGGTGCCTCTTCCTGCGGCTGTAGCTGCGTGAACGTGAGCGTGAGTCTTCTGAGGAGGAAGAGGAGTACTGATGTCTTCTGGACCGTCTGTGTCCTCGGCTTCCCCTGCGCTCATACTCAGAGTCTGATGACCGTTTGGAGTGCCTCCGTCTGCGACCCTCTGTGCTGTAGTCGCTGTAGCTGTCTGAGTAGCTACGGCTACGGTGGCTGTAGGCGCTGCTGCCTGCTGAGGAGCGCTCAGAGCTGCTGGAGTAAGAGTGACTACGGGAGTTTTGGCCATGATGGCGTCGACGACTGCTGCCCCGTCTTTCCCCTCGTCTTGAAGAACGACTGCAGGACCGCCTTGATTCCTCACTATGGTGGCGACGTTGTTCCCGTGGACTTGACCTATGATGACGTGACCGCTGCGTATTAGAGCCCCCTTCTTCTTCACTCTCGCTGCTGGGAGGTCTACCTGGACCAGGACTCTTTTGGGCTGAGGTGGAGCAGGAGGCACTTTGAGATGCACTTGAGTCAGTCTTTTGTCGCTTGGTGCCACTGTGATCCTCTGAAGAGTTGGCCTTGTCGGTGCCTTTACCGGCTCCTCCTTCCTCTGCTCCAGACTTGCAAGGCACTTCCTTAGTAGGGCGTTTCCTCTTCCCCAGTTCCACTCCTGTATTTCCTGTAGATCCTCCTCCTCCAGTTGTCAGCTGAACAGAGGAGGCAACAGCCTTATCTTCTGACTTTGGTTTTGCCTTTTCCTTTTCCTTTTCATCACCTGCTGCCTCATCTTGATCTGGAGCCTTGTTTTTGCTCTTCTTCCTTTTGTGTTTTTTCTTCTTTTTGGGCTTATCTTGTGTCACCTCAGTCTCTCCCTCCCCATCTTCTTTTGCCCCTTTTTCTTTTTCTTTGCGTTTTGAGTGCTTTGCAGACTTCTTATGCTTCTTCTTTTTCTTTTTTTTCTTGGCACTACTGCTGCCAGTTGCTGGCTTTTGCTCATCACCGTCTGGTGGGCCAGACTCTCCCTTCATCATTGGCTTGTCTTTGTCAGTGCTGGTTCCAGGTTTAGTTGCTGTATCTACTTCCACTGAGACAGCCATCTCTTGTCCCTTGTCATTAGACTCTTCACAAGGTTTAGGGGACTTTGCTGCTTTCCCACCACGTGCTCCTTTGTTGCGGGACAGCTTGAAGTCAAAGTAGAGGGGATTGCAGCTGTAAGACAGAGAAGGCTGAGCTTTTGTAAATTCAAGGAGCTCAGAGGGCCACTGCAGGGTAGTGCTCTCATCTTTGCTCAGAACTGGGAAGAAGGGTCCTGTGGGGATTTTAGGACCCGAGTTGGAATCGAGGGTATCCTGTGTGCTCTCTGCTTTCTGTGTAGGGGAAGTGGGTTCCACAGTAGCTGTATCTGCTGCACATGAAGACACGTCCTCTGTCTTCACTTTAGGTGATGGAGGAGTTGGCTCTGGGTCGGGGGTTGAAGCTATATTACCTTGTTCTCTTTCAGTCTTACACTCTGTAACGTTGGGCTCTGTTGGTTCAGAACCATCATCAACCTTCTTCTCCTCTTCCCCCTCTTCCTCGTCTTCCTCTTCTTTGCTTGGACACTGATCAGTGGCCTTCATAAACAGCAAAAACTGGAAGTGAGGCTTTACTCGGCAGTGAGCTGGAGGTACATAGTGATAATACTGAGGCTCCTGTCCAGCATATCCCTCCTCTTTTTTCATCATCATCTTCAGTTTGTTGAGAGTGGAGGCTAGAGACGCTCCGTCATCAGGCTGCTGCACCTCTTCCACCCCTGCCACACTAACGCCCTCACCTCCTTCACCTCCTCCTGAGCTTTCCTTAGGGCTGTCTGTGCTGCAGCCAGATGTCTCGTCTTGCCCTCCAGCCTTTTCTCCCTCTTGGCTTTCCTCTTCCTCCATAGCTTCCTCTCCATGATCAGCAAACACTGCTGCTGCTGTCTCTAGCTTTACTGGGGCTTTCTTGGCAAAAGAGAAGGACACACTGACTTTGGATGCACCACTGGGGGTTGGGGAGGAGGCGGTGCTCTTCCCCAGAGAGAAGCTGATTGTTGGACCTGGCTTTGGGGAGGACTGCCCAGTTTTATCTGCTGGTGATTCTTCCCGGACACTGTCTGACAAAGGAGTGTTCTCAGGCGTCATGCTGTCACTCTCTTCTGCTTTCTCTCCATCCACAGCCACTGTGGTAGTTTTGAACATGGGCCCACTTCCTGGAGTACTGAAACACAAAAGCATGATAATGTGATGTTGGATGAATGTTTCCAACTGAAGAAATACCACATAATTGCAGTGACAGTTTAACAGGATTATCGCATCCTTGTTGTGTTTGTTTGTCCTCACAAAGGACAGGGTGGTAATTTTTTAATATGTGGTTTTTGTTTGTGCCTAACAGGTTGCACAACGATCCTTAAAAACACAATAAACATGCAATTGTACTACTATATAATTGTAGATATATTCTGTAATCCAGCCAGCAGAGGGCACTCCGTGAATAAATTCTTACCGGTCCTGTTGTTTCCTTTGCTCAGCCAGCTCATGCAGTCGGCGCAGCATCTTTTCTTGCTTCTTTCCACCTTTCCGGGAACGTGATGACACATTCCGAGCAAACTCTCTCTGCTTCAGCTCTTTAAGCCTCTGCAAAAGAAAGACATTGTCAAGACAGAGAAACAAAGCTTATCAAGATGTCTTCTCTCATGTTTTAACACAAAACAAATCTCCATTAAGAGTGCAATAATTATCACTAGTACCTGCTTGTGAGCGTGGTCATAGGAGTTAATGTGGTTGTCAAATTCCTGGTGTTTGGTGTATTGTTTGTCACATAGCTCACAGTAGAAATTGGCTCTCAGGTCTTCCAGAGCCTTTGCGATAGCTTTCTCCTTTTCCATCTGGTCCTATTGTTGATGGGAAACACAGGAGGGAATTAATCTTGTGTTCGAAGAGTAAAAAAAAAAAAAAAAA
>NW_023339696.1:16409202-16409451 GCF_004916995.1 Morone saxatilis | reverse complement strand
AAGACCCTCACCTTGTATTTTTGCCGCAGTTCTTCTGTGTCCTCCTTCTCCACTTCGAGCACTCTTCTCTTTTCTGTGGCATCCTCTGCATAGTCCAGCTAAAAAGGACAGACACAGCAGTTACAGCACACGCAGAAAACAACATTCCTGAATCAACGAGAACCCTTTAAATTCATCTTATTTGCCATTTTGGAGTCAAAAAGAAAAAATGGCATTGGTTTTTTAAAAGTATTGATAGTTCTGAAAAGG
>NW_023339696.1:16408990-16409123 GCF_004916995.1 Morone saxatilis | reverse complement strand
GTATTCCATCAAATGAATGCAAAACTGGAATCCACTACACAAAACAAAATAAAAATCTCCCTTATGGTTTCCATTTTTTTCTCAAATAAGAACACAGGACAAGTGATCTACAGAGCAGATATGTATGCTGTAG
>NW_023339696.1:16408661-16408890 GCF_004916995.1 Morone saxatilis | reverse complement strand
CACAAATCCTCCTTAAGGTGGATGAATCATATCCAGCCAAAATTGTGACGGTCAAATGCAAGTTATGACAGGAAGTGAAATTCCAAGGAACATCAGTGTTATTCTGCAGATAGCAGATTTGAAGCATATCTATTAAAGCCACCAGTGATTACTGTATCATACTGTATTTTCTGTTTTATGGTCTGTCCATCTCAAAAGTGATGCACTATGAATCTTTATTCCACTGACC
>NW_023339696.1:16408051-16408604 GCF_004916995.1 Morone saxatilis | reverse complement strand
ACCACACAGATTTGTCTGTCAGACGGCCAATTGGTGGAGCGTGATTGATAAGCTTAGAGAATGTTTTTCAGTCCAGTCCTGCTGAGCTTTACACAACTCCAGCTGAAAATTGGCACTTGGTACTGCGCATGGGGCTCAGGCTAACATAATTTTTTTTGCCATGGAAATGTATTTGAAGTACCCCAAATCATCAGTGAGCGCTGAAACCGAGGACAGATTGAAAACATTTTTTAATAAGCTTCACCTTTTGGTAATCTTGTTCTGTGACCTTGTGTAGCCAAATGGCCCACAACTCTGCAGCTGAACTGCCATTGCTTCAAGTTGTGTCCACTGAACAGTAACAGAATTCACAGGATTTGGGTTCATTAGGGTGACTCTAGGGGAGTCGAAATTGGACAAACTAAATTGTTCTATCACCATACCATTCTGAAAGTCACTGAACTCTTGAATGTTGGCTTAATGATCAATGGCGGTGTTACGACATGTCATGACTTATTTTATATACCTCTCAGCAATGGTTGTTCAAGTACTCCAATTTAATTGCAGCAAAATA
>NW_023339696.1:16407256-16407924 GCF_004916995.1 Morone saxatilis | reverse complement strand
AAGGAATATCTTATCTTATCTTTTTTTGAGATTACAGCGGTGAGAGCAACATTAACACACGATGGGCGATGAAATAAACCAAATCTTACCTCCATCTCCATCCGTCCCATTCCCATGACATCATATTTGAGGATGATGGGCACAGGGTCGGTGCGTCCTAAGGGAAAAGAGACAGAGAGATATATAGGTGAGTTTTTGAGACTGAGACGGAGGGCCAGCTCGGAGACAGCCTGCTTTTAGAGCATAGGGTGCTGGGGTTAGAGAATTTTGCCTTGAAGTGCAAAGAGACCAGAAAGCTACAGTGAACCAAACACCAGCCATTCTCACAGCTTACTGTAGCCACTAAAAATAGACAAATTTTTCTTAGCTAAACTAAGTTTTATTTGACCTGGCTGCTCATTTGCATTTTGAATGAGTCAAATTAGCTGCAACTATTGTATTTCTGGTGAATTAAATGAAGTCAAGGGCATCAGGGTTGTTCTGCAGCAATATGTCTTACTAGACAAAAAAACGAGAAACAGGGCTGTCAGCTTTAAGCCAATCTGTTTCCATATCTTTTCAGTTTAGTTGTCCCTCACACCACCCCTCCTCCACCTGTTCATTGCTGCAGTCCTGTTAAACCAGAATGCCAAGTTTATCAAGGACACTACAGCTTGAGGGGCTGTGGT
>NW_023339696.1:16398939-16407222 GCF_004916995.1 Morone saxatilis | reverse complement strand
GTGTGTGTGTGAGAGTGAAGGGAGTTGCAACAGGCCTGCGCAGCTGCTGCCACTGCTCAACGAGCGCCACTGCGACATCCTCCATGAAGGGAACAAAACCTCCCAATATTATCTAAGGCCTATTGCATCATCTCTTTCTGAAATGTCCGCAGGCTGGCTGACCCTTGCAAGCCCCTTTCACTGTCCTGAGGTCAAAATCTGTTCCCTTGTCCCAGGCCCCCTTCCTCAACATGACTGGAGCTGAAAGATTATTTTCCTGTCTACTTAAGCTATGTTACGTAAGCTGTGAAAAGAGCTAGATCGGAAGGAAATTAACTGTAGAAAAATAAACAAACCAAAGACAACCAAAAAACAGAATGAAACATTAAAGATATAAAATATATAAAAATCAAAACTACTTTGGAGATTGACACAGAATTGCTTAATCCACTCATAATCAGCCAAACAAAGCAGAGAGAAAGACAGAGAGTAAAATTAAAAAAGGACACAAGCACTGAACTACAGCAGAGTGACGTCACAGGCCAGGTATCGCCATGGTGACAGTGCAAGGGATGGGGATACTTACCTGGTAAAACATGGGTATGGGTAGGAGGAGAAGGAAGGGGAGGACAGACAGACAGATAGACAGGGGAATCTCAACACAAAAGGCATAAAAAGAATTTGGACTAGTCTGCTGCTCCTGTTGCCAGCCAGATACAATAATCAATCTTACTGATAGTGATTATCAATTCAGTTTGGTTTCAGTTTTTTCTTCCCACATATTTAAAGTTAGTTTTTTTTTTTCATGAATCAATTTTCTATATATACCATTGGGCATATGGAATAACTACAAGCATTGGGCTTGGAAATGTATAATCAGAAGATTCACTGATTAAATTTCTTGCCATTTTTTTTATTAAGGGTTTTCTCTAAAAGAAAGAAAAACAGTGCTAATACCATGCATTTTCCACTGTCCTGCCAAAGTAATACTTTGAGCCAAAAAGAGCCCAGTGACAACATGTCTAATAATAATTACTTTAAAGCGGGCTACTTCCTGGCACATTCTTACCTTTCTGGACAGAGGAGGGTAAGAACATTATTTGATGCAAATATCTGTGTCATTCCTGTGCATTCCTAATTTAATTTAGTCATCACAGCCCAATGACATATTAATTCTGAAATCATTAATGCATGGGCATTGTAACATATAATGGCTTGCCTGGACTCTCGGTCCACTGCAGTGTCTGGTAGCTGGGTCGGCTTTTAGCTTAAAACTCTGATTGCACGATTGTGAAGGCCTTACTTCACTGAAGAAGTGAGAAGAGAGGACTGATTGTGTGATATCTAGATCACAAGACTACCTACTGATAGACATGTGTTTTCACACTCTTTGCCCAACTGTGGTAGAGAAGTTAAACCAAAAAAGTTAGGGTCCGTTAGCCAGCCACTGCAGTGGTCTGTTTGAATGGAGTCACAAGCCAGGCCCAGAATTAAAGATTAATGAACAATTACAGTCAACCCAAACTATCACCAATCTTTAAACACAGTGACAATACTTCCACATTACCCATTCCAGTGGAAAAGAAAGGGACCAGACAAAAACAATGTGCATCTAAATCACAGGGTGTGAATCACAAGGTTTAAAAAAACTGAAAACAAACAAAATGACAATGTTCTAAGAGTAATACAAATGCATGATAATATACAAGCAGCAGAATGAGGACTAATACAGAGAGAATTGAAAGCCTATGTAGCATTGGTGCTCTGATGAGAGGAAAACAAAAAATGGGAGAAATTAAAACAAAATAAAAAAAACAATTCAATTGGGGGATAAAATAACATTTACCACTAAGTTTACCATCAGCACAACATGGGCAGGATCAAATCGCTGTAAAAAAGAAACACCAATTGGTTAAGCAGGAAGATTGAGGCACATAGAGAAGGGAGGGTGGGTTTGGGAGTGTGGTTGTGGGTTTTAGGGGGTTTAATACCAGAGGGGCATCAGTGTGTCACCCCCCACCCCCCGCATCCCTTCACTCAGGGCTAGATGCTTACAGGGATTTCCTCTCACCACTCTCTCCCAACCACTGGTCCCAGTCCCCAGGCCCCTAGCCTGGCGTCATCTTGCTCTCTCAACCAGAATATGCCCCAAAGGTAACAAACTACCACCCCATAACAAAGTACACCAAAAGTCCTGCATCCCTGTATCAGTATAAACCCAGCAAACCTTCACTTTTTACCTTTGCAGAGCCCCCATCAGATAAGTACTTTTGGAGCAGTCGTACTGGGTGAGGGAATGATTAAGAAACTGCAGATTCTAATGGCATATTAACCCCCGAAGGAAAAAAGTTAGAGTATCGTCCAACAAAAGTTGTGAATCAAAAGTAACATCTACTTTTGGAGTGTCTGGTACAGGGAACTGATTGTGATGGGGTTTTTTTTCCCCCAACATGTGGTCAAATATCTAGTCTGAGATGATAAGATGCCTCTAGGGACGACCACCATTTTCCCCCTTTGAGCTTTTAGCCTCACAGATGCTTGTCAGCCCAGTTAGCAAATCTCCCTGAGATTCTTTCATTTCCGCGCTAGCTTAGAGCCAGCAAGCTTGTTTTGGGATGTGCTTAACCCCGGAACAAGTGAACACATGACACACATAAAATGTACCTGAGGAAAGAGCCAGCAAGGCTTTGAGCAGTGCTTAGAGCGGGGTTCTGCATTGCAATGCAACAGCAGTTTTTACCAAAGTACACTTACAAATGTGAACTGTGCACCCATCTGGAGTGTTACATTTCACTCTATCGTGTGAAAGTAGTAGCTCAGTGTGTTACCTCCAACACTGCTTAAAGCCCCAGGTGAGTGTGACAGTTTGAGGCAGGCAGGAGTGCACCTCTGGGACAAACATGCTGTGCAGGAGGGGCAAAGAAACAAGGGGAGGACGGAGTGTGTAACCATGGGGACAGAGACATTCAGGGTGTAGAAGGGTGGTGAGGTTTTCCCTGTAAGTTGACTCTATGGCCCGGTCAGTAACAGACACGCTCACACACACATCTCAGTCCCACATAATGACCACACACATACACACAAGTTTCACAGGTTTGGAGGTAGAAACAGGCAAACAAGCAGAGGAGGGGGGAGGGAAACTTGTCTACTCTGCAAGCCATTCAAAGTCTGAGCCGTGGTTACAGCCAATCAGATACCCGACAGCAGCAACGGAAACTCAAAGAGGAAAACAAAATCTAACATACGTGGAGATGATGATTCTAGAGGATGTGATGGAATCATGGCTTCCTAAATCTATCTTGATTTCAAATGGATTTTTGTTCTTTGTTCAAATCGAAGCACTTTACACTTGTGCAGATTGAAATAAAGGTTTAGTGATTATGAAGCAAAGAGGAGGAAGCTGACAGAGGCCATTAGCCTACGGTACACTGTAAAAGGGGTGTTACATTGAGGTCAACTGCAGAGTGGGAGAAAGAAAACACACCCACGCACACACACACATACTGACATACAGAGGGGATCCAACAAACCTTACCTAAAAAGGGGCAAAAAGGACAAAAGAAGAATAAGAACAAAGTCAATACAGTGAAAAACTTAAAAAGGGGACACAATGCTTTCACTTCAAAATTCAAAAACCTTCTCTTCTGGCAAGGAGGACAGGAAAGGAGAGGAAGATTATAATGATTATCCAGCAGACTTCAATGTGATGCAAGGGTGCAATTGTGTTGTGAGTCTACTCCTAAGTGCATTAGCAAATTTGAACAGAGATAGTGGGCTCCAACACTGAGCCATTAATTCCAACACAACAACTGGACACACTTTGCTGCAGTCTCATCTGCCCACAAAGCAGGATGCTTACATAACCACACGTCAGTGGTGCCAGAGGCAGAAACAAGAGCACAGTCAGCCCCTGCAACTCGTTCTCTCCTCCACACATCCTTATCACATCAAATACATTGCTATTCAGCTGTTCAAGGCCAGATGGAAATAAACAATGATGAACACCAAATGCTAAGTTCAAAAATTACTGCTGTGTTGTTCTCTCCATACACTTGTCAACCTGCCAAGAATGAAGTAGCTTCCTGGTCTACTCTTGTCCCTGTCCACAGTCAGGCCGAGAATACCTATGAGACGACAGGGGGAACCAAGGCCATATATGTACATGAACAAGAGGTGCTAGGGTAGCCATGACACTGCTCAACAGCCAGTCATCAGATCTGTGCGTCTCTGGAAGCTCACACAATTAATATTTAATGTCTAAATGTCAGACCACAAAATATGATGCCTCTTCAATTAGTCAGGCAGTCAGTGTGAGCGGATATAAATCAAGATACAAGTGAGTTACAGTGATACCTGCCTGTGAAACTATTTCCACACCAAGGCAAATAAATCAACATTTAGATGTGAGAACGGTCACTCTGCCGAGCCCCAGCAGGCTACGTCTGTTTTGTTACCACCCACTCTGAATGAGCACGTATACACTACAGTTTATACACTACTGTTTATAGTCAAGCACAAAATTCAGCTTCCCATAGATAAAGTTTACTGTGTCCGTCAGACAATTGCACAGACAAATTAAATTCTCATTACCAGAACCATTAACATAAGAAAGGCAATAATCTATTTATGCTGCCTACACATCGAATAAAGTCAGACAAGTCTGAACACAGAGGACTTTTGAATTTAAGCGACTCGCCTAGCTTTGCATTTGGTGATATGCTATATGTTCATGTGTAAGGCTAAAGCTTTCCTATAGTTTGGGCGTGTGCTGGAGACATTGCAGAATGAGTTGTGTTTCTCATTAAAATCCTGATATTGAGCCCATGTTACTGCTGGGTTTACAGGGAGAGCAATGCACTTGAGCAAGAGTTGAAACTGAGCAACAAAAGAGAAATGAAGTAGACAGAAATGGCTGCATGACAGTTACAGTAATGAAACTGGTAAATATGAGGTTAAAATGGTGTGGACTGAGAGGATAGAGAAGAACATGGTGGAGGAGGCAGACAAAACTAAATGCCAGAAATTATGTGGAAAAAACAAGCTCCATTCTTAGCAGACTGCAAAGACTCATTGGCCTGCCAGTGATGACATCACTCATGGATATTGTTATACACCATCCCTTTTGGACAAAGTGCAGGGAAGGGTGCGGCTATGAAGACAGAGTTTAAGTAATAAAGACAGAAAGAATAAAGATACTGATGAGACAGAGGGTGAAGAGACAGGAAGAGGCTCAGTGGAAACACGCCAGGCCTCTGCACCACTGCCTCTGAGCCAATGAGCCTATGAGCACAGCAGGGCTGAGCTAATGAGGTGCTGACGTTAGCCAAGACCAACCCACACACCCAGCTCTGTTCAGCCTGCTCCCTCTTACAGCAAGTCAATATCAACTAGGCCATCCAATTACAGTTGTCTCCAGAAAATAAACCTCCTTAGTGCAGCTTTCTAGTTGAAAGCTTTTTACATCTTGCGAAATTAATTCAATGCGCAGACCTTACAGGGCATTTTTGTGGTATAGCTTTCACTACACCCGAGACAACAATCCCCAATCTTAATATGAAAGAGAAAACTTCTAGTGCACACATGATCTTTATAGATTTTCTAAAAAGTGAATATTATGCAGACTACAGTGATAAAGGATGACATTGTGAGTTCAGTAAAACATTAAGACACCATCCAAATAGACTCTCAAAACAAGACCATCTAGTGTACCTTGGTTCTTGATCAGGTCTAATTTCATTACTGTAGGGGCCTGGTCTGTAATTGCAAATATAACTGACCAAGACAAAGCCCAAGACAGTCTTCTGCCTGTTAATTCAAGTGCTTTACATTCCAGCAATGAGGCAGCTATGTCGGATAGAGTTCTGGCTCCAGAGTCCACCATGTGCTCTTCATTATCACTTTTGCATCACTGCCCCGAAAGAAAACAAACGCCCATGTTTCACAAAAGAAACTGTAACTAAGCTACAAACCCGGCATTGTAAGGTGATCAGAAGATGTTTGTTTATAACCATGGGTTCAGAGAAAGATCTGGAGAACTTGTGTGCTGGCACATCAGCAATCCAGAGTCCATAAACACCTTTTCGCTAAAAACAACTAGATGTGGAAAAAAAACTGCATCCAATTAAACTGTGATTTGGAAGGGGAAAATCCCACTTTAATCTGAATTGCTGTGAACTAAATGCATCATTGGAAGACAAATAAACAGTTCACTTGCAACTCCCAACCCCCAGAGTCCCTGCCCATAGTCTTAATCTTCTACAAGGCCTCCCTCTTCAAGTGTGAGGGAAAAGCAGCAAGAGAGCGACAGGAACAACTGGAATGATGTTTTATTTAAATAAAAATCAATTTTACTCAGCAACAGACACAAAGGGAGAGTTTAGAGAAAGAATGAAGAGAAAAGAAAATTTGCCGATACAAAAAAAACACCCTGGAAATTTGAGGGGAAAGAAAATGGCAGAGGGCAGTGGCTCAGTACCACCAGCATACATTGAACAAAGGTGTACGGAAGAGTGAGTCCTTACCCTGCATGGTTTTGCCAAGGCCTTGCCCCAACTTCCAGCCATGTTTCTGAAGCAGCCGGTGCCCGATGTTATCCTAGCAGAGAGAAGAGAGGAGAAAAAAACCAAAAATATTCCAATAATAAGAGGAGCTTTTCCCCGTGGGCACTGGTCAAAAAACAAACAAACAAACAAACAAAATAAAATCAAACACTCAGATCACGCCATCATCATCAGCACAACCACCACCATTATCATTATCGTCATCCACATCACCTACAGCGTGTAACATCAGTGTCTTCCAGCACAAGGAGTGGTAGGGGCGGTTGGGGTGAGGGGGGGGAGATAGAGGGTGGGAGACTGAGAGGAAGGGTAGATTTTCCACTATGATGAATACATAAGGCTATGTGTAGACTGTAAACTACAGGGTACCCTCCTACTTTAGGAGTGCAGTTCAAAAACCTTTTTTAAAAAAGGCAAAGAAATTGGGCACAAGCATTTATAATTATTTTTTTTTTCAATTATATATAAGATAACACATCAAGTCACATCCACTAACTGAGAAGTTAAGAGGAGGAGGAGGAGGAGGGAGAGGGTAATATATGTATCACACGCATACATATATGAACCACTACAGAGCAAGATCTTAGTACACAAAGAAAAGTGACACAGAACAGGTATGGAAATCTTGCATTAACAAAAAAAAAAGACCAGAGACTCCAAGCTTGCTGTGATTCTGTAACCATGACAAGGGTAGCACCATGAAACATATGCAGCTGTCACAAAAAAATACAGCGAGAGGGAGAGACAGAAGTGGAACTAGTGGGCCTTGGATTACCATTACAAGGCCCAGGGTGGACAGAATATGCAAGTGTGAGGGGATATGTGGGTGTGCAGGTGAAGAGAGGGAGACATTGTGTGCATGTAGCCCCATTAAATACTAGAAATAGCTGTTGTGTATGTTTTTGGACACCTCCAGCATCTCTGGTCTGTTATCAATGGTCTGGTCCCACCATCATTACACACAAAGTAATGCCAAAGTTATGTCAATCCCAGAGATATCATTAGGATTCGTACTTTACAGACCAGATGACCTTCTCCAAACTGCAAGGTATTCTTTAGCTAGCATAAAAGGAATGATAGTAGCTTTATAACAAGCTCCGACAAAATTTTCACAGTGGACACCAAAAGTGTGCAACTGCAGTAAGGGCATCTGCTTTAAAGTACTCATTTTCTGGTTTTCTTTTAATACTAATGATTGCTTTGACAAAGTATACAAATATACATGTGGTCAAGATCAGGCAATTGATAAGGAATCAAAGAGGCAATAGAGGAGTGCGAGAACATAAACAACAGGGATACCTAGTACACTCTGGGGCCAGATGTGCATGTCTGAGACTGTTATATATATGTATCTCACTAGTATGGGTCAACAAGAAAACAAAAACATTAAGTGAAATGCAAGACCGTCCCACCACTACACACTACAGTACATCCTCAAGCACAAATAAACAAGAAACAATGAGATTTCTTAATAAGCAGTGTTTTTCTGTTGTGATTATAACTATTCCAAGCTTGTCTAACATTCACCAGAGTGCTGCATTCTACCAAAAAACATACAAATCAAACAAAAAAGGATATTTATAATCACAAAGAGATCAACTTTCACAAACAGAAAGTGAAGGGGTTGGAACAAAACAGCATGCAGCTTTTTGTTAAGATTTTTAACAAAAAGGGTCGTCGGTGTTAGTAGCGCACTGTGAATGGTACACATACAGAGGGGTGGGGCGGGCTGGGGGTGGATGGC
>NW_023339696.1:16394001-16398839 GCF_004916995.1 Morone saxatilis | reverse complement strand
GGGGCGGGCTGGGGGTGGATGGCGGGGTTAACGAAACTCCAACTGTGTTAGTCTCAGGTGGATCAGGCACAAAGAGGAAGGTGATGGCTCAACAGGGCTCAATTAGTTCTCTTTGACAAAAAAGAGGAGGTCAGGACAGGGGGCAGAACAGAGCAGGCTGAGCCATGGTGTAGGTGAGTTTCTAGGGTGGTGGGAGTGAGCTGTGCTTGTATGGGTTAGTGCATGTGAAGGGGAGTGGTAGTCACACACACAGCACACACTGCATCTCCGCCCATAAAGTCTCATTTGGGATACGTTTGGCGTAATCTTTTTGTCAACCACTGTTGGTATTTCAGAGCAAACTGCTGCCTTCCTTCGCCCCATTTAATATTTCTGGAAGAAAAAAAAAGTTGTCAGTTGTAAAAACTGTGACATACCATTTCACCATCATGACAACTAGAATAAATACACCCGAAACATCTGACTGACACCCAGCAGAGAGGCGGAACTGCTTCACTTCCTGTTTCTGTTAGGGTTTGGTATTTGTTCCCTCCATTTCATGGATGTATGAGCTGTGCTTACTCTCTGTGACTGCCAGGTCTCTTCCGCTGTGGAATAAGAGATAAGAGAGGAATCTGTGCTGGGCCTCATATGTTGGGAAAGGAACTGGAGATGGCCTGCCTGTATCATAACTAGGACATTAAAAGCTACATTAACATGCTATCACTGTGTATAAGAGGTTCCTTCCTGGCAGTTCCTGGAAGTGTAATAAGATATAGAGAATTAAAGGGTGTATGGCTGATAGTGTTTCCTCCTCCCTGGTGGACAACATGTCCCCTGACTTCACTGTGTGGGAAAACACTGCAGAATTTGCTGCAGTGAACGCCTCCCCTCTAACCGACATTGGGTATGCTTGTGTCCCTGCAGTATTATGGTGCAGTAAGACTCTACACATGAACATGTATATTGATTTGAGGGATTAGCTGATCTATGAAGCTTGGAGAAAGCAGGGAAATAAAATGCACCCTAAACTTGCTGCCTGAGAAATACTCTTGCTCAGCCTCAACACAACCCCTTTTAGAGTTTATTTTTCATCTCATCAGAGGGGCCTGATCAAGGGCAGCATGTTTTGTTTGTTTTTTTTAAATCACAGAGAGGTAAAAAAACAAAATAAAAACAGGAAGGGCAGGTCGGATGAGGCACCAGTCGCAACTGCTAACACTAATAAAGAGATTAGTTCACAATGGGCTCAACAAAGGTTAGAGGGCGGAGATGTGGCGCAAACTGCGTGTTGAACAGATGAGTGCACCAAAAGAATAGACAGACAGACGGATGGAAGCAACGACGGCGAGTCCAACAGCAGTGCAAGTGGAGTGAAGGCATTTCCATACGAACCTGGCTTTAAAATACTGGGCTGTCAAAAAAACAGTCACACGTGACACAACGTAAGAAACCAGCCAAACGCTTTCAACTGCAATTCTGCTAGCTTCTCTAGTTCTTAAAAATGCAAATCTCACTCTGCTTTTAAACAAACATAATACTGTATACAAACAGAAAAGGTAGGCATGTCAATAAATCCACCAACTGACTGTTAATACAGGAGAAAGAAAAGTAGAAAATGTTATCCAAACAAAAGAGATCTACAAGAGGGGGTGTTTTCAAAAGTGTGCACTGTGCTGTCATTGGCACAGTGCATGGCAAAAGATATGGGTCAGGGAAGTGATATGCAGGGGACCCCACCTCGAGACCTCAGAGTATTTAGGAATCGTATTGCTTCTGTCTGTTCAGCCATTTATATGTGTGCAGTATGGGGGTGTTTGTGTGTTTAGACTGCCAAGGAGGATGTAACACGGAACAGGCATATTAATCCACGGAAGCGACTAAATGAACCCAAATTACATATCTTGTGTAATTTTCCTTGGATGACAGCTCTCAATAACAACATCGGCTCTCAACATCTGAGATTTTGCACGATCTGAAAAGAAAACTGAGACAGCCTTTAGGGATCTGTCCTGCAAAAAGTGGGCTGCTGCAGTTACTCATCATCCTCTCTCGTGTCCCTGAGGAATGTCTTTTGGCAAGTGCTGATGGTGGACAGGGCCTGCTGTCTGTTGCTCCTCATAAACTCTTTCAGCTCCCCATGTTTGGTGCTCTGTACATTCCTGGTCAGTCTCAGCTACTGCAGGTGTGACTAAATGGAAACAACTGTCTCAGTGCACCAAGAGCCAAACGACTAAAACAGAAGGCTCCTACATCTCAGTGAATGGAGGTACGTGTCTGATTGAACTTGATGGGGATTGAAGATTTCATTAACTAACTGATGGGGCAAATGACAGAGAAGCAGAGTCCAATTAATATAACTGTTTAAAGATATACAATAATTCAAAGATACATACTTACCTCATAATTCTGAAGACCCAATTCATCAACTGGAAGTTTATCAAAGTGTAGTTACATTAAAAACACGGATGGCCAAAGTTTGAAGGGGCCTCCAATGTCTTTAAACAAAGGAACACTCACATTCCCACTGACTTTGAAGTAAGGTAGTCGGTAGTTTGTTTGTTTTTTTAAATCTCCACTCTTACTCCATTGTTGATTTAAAAAAACATTCAGAGGCCTGAATGACCCTGAACCCATCACCCCCGTTGTTCACTTAGACTGGTGCTACATAAAGAGCATGCAGTGTTGTAAAAAAATGATGGTCAGGATTTTAATACGTAATACATGATCGATGTCGAACAGTTAACAGTGACAAACAGCCATGTCAAATAATGTCTGACTATAGTGCAAAAGGTTACACACTTCATAATTCATTAACAGCTGAAACACTAATACTAAATATCCCATTTCTGTTCTGTTCCACTTAATGTAACCAAAGTCCTAATGGGCTAATTAGTAATGAGTACAAGACAAAAAGAAATACGCAGCAAAGTTGTTGCCAAGAAAATCAATCTTCCTGTGGCCTGTAAACATGTGTTTCTTAGATTTCTGGGGCATATGTGTGGTGTCTGTGGCTCTGAGGCAACCCGCTGCATATCGCTCTGGGACAGTGTCAGGTAAGGGGAGGAGGGGAGGTTGGAGGGACTGGAAGGGGAGACGTGGGAGGAATGAGTCTAGGAGGAAAATTGTAGTAGTGATTAGGACAGTGTGTTGAGAGAAAAATAGTACTGAATGCTACCAAGTTAACACATGCAATGCAAAAACAATGTTAGAGAGAAAGAGCAAAGACTAAAGGGGAAAGACAGAAGAAAAAAGATCCCAATAAAAGTACCACAGACCTCTAGCTGCCTATAAATCACACACAATAAGTGGCTGGGGAGGGGCTCCGAGAAGCTGGGCCGAAGCATTCACCAACAGTTCTCAGATGTAACACTTGTGGACAACTTCCAGAAATCCTAACACCTTAGAGGGTTGCACTACGGAAGCAGGGGCAGACCTGTGTACCTAAAAACATTGTTACATACTGCATGTTAGTCTATGTGTTTTAACAATTCATGTAACATTTTACTTGAAATGTACTTAAAACTTGTCTACGGGTCTATTTTGAGGCTAATAATTTTGGCAGATGCTGTGAGGCATTTGGCTTGTTAGTACATTTTGCCTTTCAGACAGGAATTGTGTCATGTGTATAATGAAAACGCTCCTGATGTTATGACAGGTGTCACCAAATCCTCTAAAATGATCTTCAGTGTTAACAGTTTTAATTGGTGGCAAACTTTCATGGTTACTTGCCTGTGGATAAAAAGTCTGCCACCTTTTTCTTTGGGCATGCACTTTCCAAAGAGAATATGTCAGGTGTGCAAGTATTGTTATTATTATTATTATTGGTGACTAAGTGACAGCTGACAGCACCTCTGATGTGGCCATTTTTCCACAGATGTGTGAAGAACTGTGTGATGCTGCAGCTCGGCCCTCAGTGCCCCTCCACAAATAATAGCGCAGGAGTAAAAGAGCCACTCAAGCCAGGTGAGCAGGCCACCTCTCTCCCTTTCTTTTCTCCCTCTCCACCACCTACACACAAAGTGCATCATACATAGAACTCAACCGGGATATATTCATTTTGAATGTTCTTGGTTCAGTTGATTCTAGCAATGGAAAACACATTTTCAGGGTGCTATGTAAATGGTGTTTTTCTTTTCAAGCAGGACATATAAAGATATTGTCACGATTAGCATGGATGACTGAATTTTCTCTTAAAAACACAAAATTCAACAAGACAACTGTTAAAGTGCACTGAATACTCAGTCTCATCTAATTTAGGTCCACCAGAAAAGCCAATGCATGAAAAGGTTTAATATTTAGAATGTGTCTTAGCAAGCTATTATTTTCAGTTTTTATATTGTTTTAATATATTAAGACATTACTTGTTTATTCATGATTAAAATATCTAATTTACTTATGCTGTAAAATAGTCATGTCAATGTTTTTAAATATTGCTTTTACTGAGGAAAAATATGGCTGTTTTTATAAGATCTTAATGATACATAAATTTTGTATCATTAACATGGCTGTTAGTTATACATCAATGTTCAATACATGGGTGGAAAAACAACTACACCATTATTTTTGATCTATGGTTGCTGATCCTATCCTATCCTAAACTGGAGGAGAGGTGACCCGACACTGTATGTAAGAGGAGTTTGGGCCTGCTCACCACAGTGCTTCAGAGACAGAAGAGGGGATGGAAAGAGTGGGAAAGACAGAAAGAAGAGAGCTGCCTGCGCTATTATCTTTGTGCCTCTTCAGCAAAAAATGCAGTCCCAGTTGCACAAGCACCATGCCAGCACAGAATGACAGAGGGTACTGTACACCGAATCACTGTGTAGTAGGGAGGGAGCAAGAGAGGTAGAGAGAGAGAA
>NW_023339696.1:16386779-16393971 GCF_004916995.1 Morone saxatilis | reverse complement strand
AGAGAGAGAGAGAGACGGTCAGAGAAGCGTTACAAGGACCCTAAAGATAGGAGTAAGAAAGCAGAGCGTGCAAATACAAACCGGGTCATTGCTGCTTAGCTAATAGGGGCCAATTCGCTGCAGGAGAGAAATGTCGAACACCCCAAGTTGTGTACAATAAGATAACTGTCCTATAGACACAAACACTATACACTAACACATAAATTCTAAAGCTACATAGAAACACACTCACTCAAACACAAATGTAGCCATTCACACCATCTAATGTGCACTCTCTTGTTTGCTAAATGGAGTGGAATAAGCACTGCCCACTTTTCATTAACAAACTATTTTGAGCCACTGCCAAATAATCAGATATATAATTGTAAAATGTACGTAATTAGGCTGTTTTTAAATCCAAATCTGTCCTGCAATGTGTTTTTATCCAGTTTCTTCTTGTTTAAGATGGTGTGATTTAAAAAAAGGAGTGGTTTAATAGCGAAATCACCATAACCATCATTCTACAAATCTAATAAAACTGCAGGGCTCTGTATAGCAACCTGACTCGAGGCAAATATATCCAGTGTCCAGAATAAAATCTAGTTGGTACCAAATATGGAATTTCTTCTAAATGAGTTTAAAATGGATGAACAGCTAGCGTATTTAGAAAACAGCCATTAATTAACAGTGCTTTATCCACCCCATAATGTCAGAGTCATCTCATCTCTTAGTGCTAAGATGACTAACAGTGACTAATGGGAGGCTGATACAAAAATCAAACGTTTATCTGTAAGCTCTACATAAAACAGGAAGATCTAGCATATACATTATCATTTTAAATGTCACACAGGAAATGGAGTAGGCAGAGGACATGGGAAGTGGGAGGGGCTTAAAGGGTATTAATGGACATGAGACAAGTGATTCTACAGGTTAGGTGGCAAGTGTGTTCAAGAAAACACTGAATGCATCTACATGGACAGAATGAATGGAGTAAAAAGGTGTGGTTTTTATTCCTCCCTGGACCAATCATCCACTCTCACAGCTGGTCCAATGGTGCGGGATGATAGATGCAGTCTTACCGATTCGATGGGCTTGTCCAGGGACGCCTGCTCCAGCTCCAACTGGCCCTCTTCATACTGGTCAAAGTGATTCCCACCCTGTGTGACACACATTTAAAGGCCTATTTTAAACAAGAACAATTTAATCCTGCTTCAATGGTGGTAAAGTTCAATGAATTAATCTGTCGACTGACAGAAAAATAATCAGCAATTATTCTCAAAAGCAATCAACTGTGAGGATTTGCTGGTTCTATATAGAGCCTTTCAAATGATTAATTAATAAAAAAATAACCAGAAGATTAATATATAATCAAGATAATTATTAGTCACAGCCCTAAAAATAGCAACAGACAATAATCACAGCAAGCGTTTGAGGAATAATCCATCATTAAAACTAGTTTAAACCACCAAAATCAGAGTTTATTTTCATCTGCGTGTTCAAAACAACGAGACAGCACTGTGTAAGGAGGCATGCCTACTGCCTGTCATTTTCACTGAATAATAGTCATTCACACTGAATAATAGTCAATCACATTAACTGAATAATAGGACTTGAAAACACTGTAGTGGTTATATTATGCACAGCACCAGATAGTATGTTCATCAAGAGCCAAACTCAGGTCAGTAACTCAACCAGTGCTGGGTTGATTAAGCTTTATAAAAACTGTCTACAAGAGATGAAATATATTTATTTTTGTTGACAAGTACATCCATGAACTACATATGTGTTTTATCATGCCATATCCTGGCCAAAAAACATACGCTTTCTTGATAGTATTTCATTTTCAAAATGAAAGCAAAACACACAATATACTATTTACTGTATTTAAAGAAATATTTATAGACTATACAGTATATTTATAAGATATTATCTGCGTAAAGTGCAGCATAGGTGCTAAGCTCCACACACCAGAGGAAGAAAGCAGAGACAGCAGGTATATGCTACGACTGGAAACATGTCACTGTGTTAGTCTCTTTGTTGCCTGTTCTCCCCTCATAATCCATCCCATTTTTATTTTAAACTAGAAGTGCTTTCAATTTGAAGATTAGATTATAACTTGCATCTGAGCTAGCAAGTTCTTAAGTTTATTCAGCCATGACGTAAAATGTACTTGAGTTGATTTGTCTCTTTATTTGTTGGTAAATTTATTCCAGCAGTGACAGCAGTGAAGGAAGACTTCCTCCTCAGGCTATTTGTTGTTCCGAGTTTAAAGAATTGCTCGACTTATACAAATTGAGCATTTATGTTTAAGCCTGTGCCCCAGTTGGGACAGAGAGTGAGTAATGGGCTGGCTACCCCGACCAAAAGGAGTTTGTTTATAGAGCAGTTTCTGCCCTGAGACAGATGGCTTCCTCTCTTTAGCAGCAGAGGAGAGAAGGTCATGTTTGTGAGTCTGTT
The DNA here is from genome assembly GCF_004916995.1 of Morone saxatilis. Lineage (NCBI taxonomy): Eukaryota > Metazoa > Chordata > Actinopteri > Moronidae > Morone > Morone saxatilis. The sequence continues at coordinate 16,391,535 of NW_023339696.1, read as the reverse complement.
TTCTCCTGACCTTCACACAAGCATAAAACTGGAAGATTCCAAAAATAGTCAATGGTATTATATTATTTACTAGTTGCTTGCTGCTACTAGCAATAGGACATGTGTAGATAACTAAATCTAAACCTGTAAATACACACCACACATATTATATATATATATATATATATAATATATATATCTCATATTGAGGTTTTATTTATCTTTTTCATGTCTATTTGAGGGTGAACTGACTGCAGCATATTTACTATTGCCTTTCTATTGAGGACTTCTTACACTGGAAGATTACTAAAAACCTCTCCAGTCTACACTACAGAACTGCAAGACATTGCTGTAAATGACAATGCCACATGGGCTGGGCCATGCAGAGGCTTTAACCCCCACGTTCTCTAGGGGAATCTGGTATTTGCAGAGATAGAGCAACTGCTCAAATCAGCCCACAATAATGAGGTGATCTGATGCCACACTGGAGCACATTAATTTAATGAACAGGACCCTCATCAGCATGGTGAGCTGGGGATTATGAGAACGGAGATGCAGAGAAGAGCAAAGGACCGTATTTATGAGCAATCGATTGCCCCCCCGTCCCTCCCTCCCTCCCTCCTCCACCTGACTTTCTGCTTAGACCACTTAATGTGCAATCAGCACTTCACCTATCCACCACAATGACTTCTTATTTTCACTGCTGCTTGCTTCCTCATCAGCCTGACAAACAAACAACACAACAATGCAGCATAGCAATGATCCTCGCTTTGTCCCCTTGTGTACATTACAGGAGTACATTTCCATTTGTTATACAACAGTGAAATGAATGCTCCGTACCACCCCACATTAACAAATTAGAGAACTACCACCAGCCAGATCAGTGGATGCTAATAAATCGCCCGGTGTTTCTGCAGCTCCAGATTAGCCGCATGCTAAAGCTCTAACAACAGTGTAAATCAATAGAGCGGACAGAGCTGTTGGACTGGTTGTGCTGTAGATATTAGGTAGACCATCTGTGGGTGTTTTCTGCGCCGTGTTGCTTGGCAGCAGGCTTTAATCCATAAGAGTCAGAGAGAAACTTTCTGAATACTGAGCATATGAATGCATTCACAGCAGATCTCACACACAGAGCCCCACTGTGCTCAGCCAGAGCGGCCCTCAACAGACTCATTCAGACCCCACAGCAATTCACCTCTCACTGACAAAATAGCAGAACACTGAGTTCCCACTAGGACACCAACAAGTGTGTATGGAGGAAAAAAACAAGCAATTTCACAAACTGTCTCTCATACACAGGCTTAAGCTCGTGATTGGTTTCATGGCATGTGTGCTAATTCGCCTGTTTTACCCTATTATTACAGCAGCTTTAATGGGGCATAAATAACAGAACAAAATGCTGTCAGCAAAATGCAAGGTGGAGTGGGTGAGTTGGTTCTGTTCATATTATTCATCTAAGCTCTTTTTTCTGACCCTGAACATCATTGTTGATACAGCAACTCTTCTCTTCATTCACAATCACTGGAAAACAAGCACAAGATGTCACACAGATGAGAAAAAGCGGCAATGTTTTTCAGATGGGAACCAATTATGGTCAGAAAACCAACTAGAAATACATTCATTTTAATGTGTATGCTTATACAATAACATTTTCTACTTGGACAATGTGATGTGTGAAAAGATAGCTCCAGTAATAGTCAAATAATTAGGCACAACAACCCCCATGTAATCCCAAAACTCCTCACTGAAGTTTAATGCTGGTTTTATTTGATAAAAAACACTTAAATTAGTGTAAAACACAGTAGTGACATTAAGCAAGGAAGGACTTTGACACACAAACTTGGATCTGAGACAACATGTGCAGCAGAATGACGCCTGGTTACACAGTTGATGTTTCACTTGTACTTCCAGTTAATAGTAGATGAGGTAATACAAATGGTGTCAAAGAATTAAAAACCTGCTGGTTGTTTTAAAAAATAAGGATAAATACAAATATGACTTGGTAAAGCAGGGCGATAGTTATGTCATCTAAGGGATTCGACAAGAAATAGCAGTCATCAATGACAAAAAAAACCTACAAATATGGATTAGATATACTTTGTAGTCTAGTGAGTAATGTTGTGTTTGGCTTTTACTGGGTGCGGTCTTAGATCACAGATAGGCAAGTAAAAGACAAACAGCTCAACAAGAAACAATGTCATGTCCCAAAAATAATGTTATTAATGTGCAATCGAGTGGGATTTATGAGCATAATAATCGATTACATTACACAACTGCAGCAAAATAACAATCCCATACTGCAGTGTGTTCGGACTACTTTGTTTTCCATTGATAAAAAAAAAAAAGGATTAAAATCGCATTATAGAAACAAACAAAATCGAGGTGAAGTAAATAAAGTCAACAACAAAAAAAAAACAACAATAAAACGGTGTTACCTTTACAAAAGGAACACACAAGTGACAGTTTTATTAGCAGAAAATCAGCAAATGGAGATGCCAAGGACATGTTGTTAATCTTAAAAAAATATATATCGATAACCAAATCGCCTTTAAATTGACAGCTATTAAACGTAATTTCACATAATATCGTTAAACCACCGGGGCAACATATATCTGCATGTAACTAGGTTAATTTCACCCTTCTAACCAGCTGCGTTGTCTTGTAGTTGTCAAAATGATACAGCCATTTCTCGCTACTGCCTCAATTACCCAATGTGCGTATATGTTAGCTGCCTGCTAGCCGTCCATCGTTAGCATATGTCGATAAATAAGCAACCAAGGTCACTAACAACCTAGTGGGACTTCAATATCCACACTGCTGTTGCATGACTAAGAGGGCTACATGTTCCAGTGCACAGCCCCACGATAGGAGTCGAGTACAGCACGCAGACAAACCCTGAGACGAAAGGGAAGTTAAATTCAAAAGAGCCGCAGTGCTCACTGGCGTTAGCTCAGTTAGCTTGCAGTGCTAGCCAGCGACACCTACATCGAAATGCAACGATGCAGTTCGTGGTGATATTTACTCGCCCCTGGCCCCCTTTTTCCCCGTGTGTCTGCGCTACGACATGTCGACGTGCTGAAGCAGTCGCAAGTCGTCATTTGTCTAACATGCATTACCTGGAAATCACGATCTTCGTTGAACCTAGAAAACCTGTCGGCCATTTTCTGAACGCAGCAGCAGCAGCAGCAGCTTCTGTGCTCGCTCCGTCTGTAGTGATGAGGATGTGCGCTTCGCAGACGATTCAGTCTTTGTGAATTGACCTTTACCATTTACCGAGATGTTGCCAGTGTTGCCAATGGGAGTCCGTTTAAGCTGCACTCATACTGCACCGTGTATTGTTAATTTGTATGCGCAGAAATCGTTTTTATTTCCACATATTTCACTTTATACAAAGGTTTGTTTACAATATTGGTCTGCTGACAGCTGGTTTTTAAGTAATGGATGTAGGACCCCAGACCCCCTGGGCATACAAAAAATAGTCTACCTATTTCATTGGGTATCACATTTGCACATTTGTTTAGAAATTTGCATCAGTAAAGTAAAATATCAACTGTTGCAGGTCCTGCTGTATTGGGCAGGCTTAATTGTGTGACTTGTAGAGGGGCAATATTTCAAAATCTAGTTTAAAGACATTTATTGTTTTACTTTATATTGTGTTGTACATAAAATAAATAAAGACATTACAATAAACTAACTGATGTGTACAGTGCAGCGGTCCAAAGACGCACAAAAAAACCTGGGGGCAGGTAGTAGGCCATTATTCTAGCATTTTATTCATTTATTTGATAGTATTTGTTGTACAATAGTAAACATCAGTGTTGTTTTTGATATATTCTGGTGCTCTCTGGTCATATAATGAAGCTCACAGTCTGTTGTGTGCACTTGATGGGTACTTGACAGTTACAGGATGCACAGTAGATGGAAAGTGGGGGGTGGGGAGTCCGTGTAATGGCCCAGGTTTATCCAGCCATGGATGTAAGCAACATCACCTTCAGGAAACAGTAATTTATGGTAACTATTTCTGGATCATAGGAGTTAGTCAATTTAGCAATAGTCTGATTTCTAGTGTTCATTTGCACATGACATTACTGAGGAAACGTTTGCTTCTTTGGTGCGCTCTCCTGGGTAACTGAAATTTTCTATTTACTCTTCACACAAGTGGTGCAATTAGTTTGTTTGTTGTTAATCAGGTAGTCTTAGCCTTCAAGAACCACATTTTACTTATTTATCACTCCTACGATGTAACATATTCCATAATTTTGTCCTGATAGCTCATTTGTGTAAAAGTCCAAGTTTTGCATACATGAAACATGCTCACATTTTTTGTTTTCATATTGTATGCGCCAAACAACCACCTGTTAGGAGTAAATGGCAAATCCACTCTTGTGCTTGCTTTGTTTAAACTTGGTACTTGGGACTTGATTAAAATGGTGAAATTGTCAGATCATCAATATCTTCCTTTGCCTCCACTGACACACAACGCAGACACAGAACTTCTAGCATATTTCTGGATGCAGCTGTAAAACAACAGTATGTCCATATTGACGTAAAGACACAGATCTATTTTAGTGTACTTACTAATGATGGACTAAGTGAACAAAGGCAGTTTAATAATTGTAATACATAGTCAGCTTTACTATGTTCATGTTTATTTTTTGGTTCAAATGTGCACACCTGCCTTCTTCTTTTTTTTTAAATAACTCCCTAAACAGTATATTTGTTTTTACCCCTAAAACCAACCACATTATACCAAAAGTTGTGCTCATGTGAATGGGGA
>NW_023339696.1:16367776-16386727 GCF_004916995.1 Morone saxatilis | reverse complement strand
CTTCAAAATCACAGAATATGAACATCAGTGCTAAGCTCAACAATTGATTTGCATGTTTGTAAAGTTATTGAGTATGAAAGACACTAACACCTAGTTAATTACATTTTATAACATTGTAATTGGGCTGTACTGTTACATGCAACTATGCACAGCAGTGAAGCAGAAATGCCTTTAGTCAGTGGTTTATGACTCCATCTTGTGGTGAAGCTCTGTCAACACAGATAACCCCGTTTAGAAGAGGTGTACCATATGTGTCAATAAACAAATATGATCTATACAGCTCTGTAAACCTTTTAGTACAGTCTAAAATGTATTTACACTAAGGATTAGTTATCAGGTTTGGAACAGACAGCAAGCAACACCTGGAAATGTGAAGGTAAACAGGAGGATGGGACTGAATAACACAAATAACAAAGAAAATAAAGAAAAATACATAATAGACATTTGGGGTAATTTGTGCCATTTTTTTACGACGCTGTTGCACAAAAAATATCCTCAGTTTTCACACATCACGACCATTTCCTCGTCTGCTTTTTCAGGAACTCGTCTTAAACATCACTGACTGTACTGCGTCGAATTAAAAACAGGCGCCTACAGGAAGTCACCGCCTTCAAATTAAAAGCACAAGTGTCACTTACAAACATACTACTAGAGCACGAGCAGCGAAAATAAAGGAAAGGAAAAGACCAATCAGTGAGTAACAATCATATCACGAAACCTATTTTGTTTCTTGGCGTTTTGAATACTATTATAAAGTTATAGGAAACTAAATAGTACATTATGTTTGAAATTAACCGGAAGTTAGCTATTGAGCTGTTACCATCGGCCGACGCCTACTAGCTATCGTTAATTGGGAGCTCGGTAAGTGAAGAGTTTACTGTACATTTGTAATTAAATGAAGTAGTTTAACTAGTGACACCGTCTTATGACCTCGGTCTTATCCTTTCCCCTGTGTGACAACGATTTCTTATTTAAAAAGTTCGACTTAACTCAACGAATGGCAAAATTACGTCGGTTTTCTGTGAAATGTGGCGAGAAGGAAGTTGTTCAGCGCGTACACACTCTCGAAATCAGGAACAACTAACGCGAGATAGCTGTGTGCTGTATTTCTGTATAATTTGCCAGTTTGTGACAATAGCCCAAAACAATAAAGGTCGGCACCGTAAAAGGTTAGGCTGCTGTTACTGTAACTTTGACTTCACAGGTCACCAAACTTTTTTAAAACCGCACACACGCCTTTTGAAGCCAGATGTGTGTGATTAAAACAACTGGAGTACAGTTTTTCCACTGCGACTGGTTGTTATTGGATGCTTTTGTTTGTGATGCAAGTCTTATAACAGGACCCTCTTTGTATTTTCTTGAAGAAAAAAAGAAATGTGCCCTTTGTAATCTGGTAACAAACATATAAGAAGCATAAAAAGTGGATACAGATAGTGTATTTGGAACAATAATACAGATGTAATACATGAGAAAACAAGAAAAAGGTGTCATTTTTAATCATTTTAACCAGACTCATTTTAACTGTACCAGGAGAGTAGCTATTATGTTCACTTCATGTTGTCCAATATTGATATATTTGATATGTTGCCATTATCAGCTCTTACGTGCCTGACTGATATATTAAACATCAGGCCATTGTTAGCTCTTATCTACCAGATTTAATTGTCACCCATGACAGATACTGTATGTTGAGTCCAAGTTCTGCTGCTTCTCACACTGTACAAATACACGTCGGGCCATTCTTGGCCCAGACTCACACTCCTGGCCTGGGTCCATCCTGGAATGAGAAACCAACGGTGTCCTGTCGATGCAAATGTATTTTCTCCTTTCCTCTGCGAAATAGAAAGAATGTGCAGAAAAGATATTAAAATCTGTTCACCACATACAATGTTGGATGCCTCTCCTGTAAGAGTTCAAGTTCACTACATAGCTGTATTAGATTACAGTGTAGTCCAACATAGCGTACAATAATTAAAATGCATGCCAGCTTTCAAGTTATACATGCTAGACTTAAACCATCACCAGTGTTACGTGAGTATTCAATCCGCTTTGTCCAGTTTGTGTTTCTAATCTTTTCCCCGTGTCACAAAAGATTCCAATTGGCATTCACAAAAGTGGGAATACATGCTTTTGATGAACTTTCTGATTTTTATGTGGAATGTAGGACTGCAGCTAACAAATCTTTTCCATCACTGATTCATCTGCAGATTATTTTCTAGGTTAATTTTTGCCAGAAATGAGTGAAAAATCAATGCCCATTATAATTTAAGTTTGAGGTGCTGTTTCCAACAGTGTAAAACCCAAAGGTATTCAGTTTACAGTACAGAGAGGTGTGACTCAATGGTGTGAGTAGAACCTGAAGTCAGAGCATGCACAGGGTTTCTTAAACGTTCTGTTAGTCCAAGACTGGGACATTTTCCTGAGAAGCAGCCGGCGTTTTTGACTTAAGGAATGCTTGGCTTGTGTGTGTACTCTGTGGCTGACTACAGGTTGGGTCCCTTTTCACTGTCCTTACTAAAGGCTTTGGAATTTCATTAATCTGTGTGGGTGTACAGCAGAAGTCGGCTCGATATAGACACTGGCTGTATGTAGAGTTTAGCTCAGTATTTCTCTGCAAACGTAGATCACAATGGTTTGTGCCACTTTAAGATTTAAGGTTATTGTGTGTACTGTCAGTTGTGGATTTAGTTGGTATTTGAGTCCCACGTAACAGCCCATAATAACTCCTATCTCTGTGTAGCTTTTAGTGTTGAGTTCCTGTTAACACTATCAAAGAGGTGTAGGTTCAGCTTGATTGTAAATTTGGCAAAGGTTAGTGGTTGTGTTGTATTTTATTGCATTTAGAACTGAAACAATCAATTTATGGATCAGTTGATCAACAGAAAAGTAATTGGCTATTATTCGGCAAACCAATAAAAGCGTTCAAGTAATTTATGACTTGCCATATGCCGACCATTCATTGGGTCCAGTTTCTCAGGTGTGAGAGATTTTCTACTTTTCTTTCTTCCATATCATTGTAAATTGAATGTCTTTTAGTTTTCAACTGCCAGTCAGGCAAAACGAGCAATTTGTAGACGTTACGGCCTCAGGAAATTGTGATGACAACATTTTAAAATATTTTCTGACATTTTATAGACCAAGCTGACTTTTTTTCCCCGGAGTTTTTAAAAGCTATGAATCAGTCGGTGGCTAGAAGAATAGCCGAAAACAAACCCCAAACTGTTCATGACAGTGTCCACAATCCTAATACAGTTTGTCAGTTGTGTCCAGATGATCACCATCACTACAACCATCAGAAAAGATTATTCTGTAGTGTAGATTTAAGATTAATGTACATTGCAACAAATTGCCAAGTAGCCTACAACGGCATGATTTATCACTTTAGGGCACTTCTATCTGAAATCTGGACGAGGAGCAAAGGATGAAGAAGCATTCAAGTGTAGTGATGTCCGTTATTATGAATGTATATTGTAGCCACATAGCCTGTTGCTTGTGTTTGTTTTTATGTATAAGAGGCTGTAAAGGGCGATAAAGGATGTACCTTAAAGTAGTTCAGACAGACATGATTACAAAACAACAATAATATTTAATAAGTTATTTGAAATGTTTCTATTTTATTGTAATCATATTTAATGGAATATTCTTCGCACGCTACTGCGCTACTTCAAGTTCACATGTGCGAGAGTTTTGCAAGTCAAAGGCTACCACCTAGATACGACCCAATTTTTCTAAGATATTGTTGCCATGACAGTAAATAGTTTCCTGTACACTAAGGAGGCAATAAGCAACTTGCATTTAGCTTTTTGTTCATGGTTTGTGCCCGAGTGTCTCAAGTGGTATTCTGAATTTCCTGTTTTCTGTAGCGGTTTTTATATGAGTAAGTTGTTTTTCTGCTGAAAAGAAAAGCAAGTGAGATTATTTCAGATAGATTCAGAAGGCGCTTCAAGTGACAGTTCACACATGCTCCCCTTTTTTTTTTTTCCGATTGTCACATTTTTGACAGAGTTTGCTGTTGTTGTTCTCTAAGACGTGACATGTTGTGGGGAGTGTGTCGATGTGTGACTTTACATGTGACAGTCATATTAGCTAGCTACAGGGCACATGCTCATTTGTATATCAGAGCACATGAAAGGTCACCAAACTTTACATTTCATTTAGCATTGTGGGTGTGTGCAGAAGGTCAGAAACTCATCCCTGATTCCCTTCTCACAACACGAACACAGACGTGCGATGGCTCCCTTGTGTGTTTTTGACTTAAACATCTTATTCGTCCATATTTTACTTTTACTTTTAATTTGGCTTTGCTGTAACAATCCCACAATCAGTCAGTATTATGAATTCTTCAAGTGAAACGTGAGGATATCTTGATAGGTGTAGGACACCGACAGCTTCGGTTCTGCTTTTGTTGGGCCGTAGTTCACAGTAGACCATCAAAAGCATAACCAAACATGTTATCCTTTAATCTAGTCAAAGGGAAGAGCAAGTAAGCCAGCCCTGTTGGAGGGAGCGGAGGGAGGGGGGAATATGGGGAAGCGGAGATGCATTTCCCATAAGTCATTGTCAGCCAGCTCCTCCCCCTGGTTGGCTGAGAGCCAGCATCAAGCAGAGCCTGAGCCGAGACGTTACTGAGAAACAGAACATGAAGGACGGGGCAGACAAACACAGGACCTGCTCTTACTAATGCAGATAATAGGTTATTCAGAGCGGACACACAGGAGAGAGATAGCAGTTCAGACTGGCATCTGTCGGTACGTCTACACTCCCCTCCACCTCACACATACACACAGTTGTTTACTGCAGTGGGTTTTTCTCTATTTCCTTTCCACGTAAGTTCATCGGGGTGTGGTGTTGCACCGGTGCAGCGTCTTAAGAAGGAAGTGACAGTTGAATTGCTTTGTTCTAGATAATCTTGCAGTGCAAGAAGTCGGCACACAAGGTAATGACGTTGCTCAGCTTAAACAGATTTCGTTAATATTTGACTACATTTTGGTGTCAGTTTTTGTTTGGTATTACTTGTGCTGGTACTGTCTGTGTTAGAATTAGAAGCAGTGTATGTAAAATTTGCAAAAATGACCGGTCAGTTGTTTTGGCAGCCACGTGATTGTTTTAGTCAAGATCGCAGGATTGATTCTGGTATGACCAAGATCTATATGTATGTGTGGAGAACGAGTCAGAAGCTGAGTGACAGGGAGAAGAGGAGTTTAAGTATAAACGACACATGGATGCAACTAAAGTCCTAGTTCTCTGTGGGCTTTTTAAACCGCATTAAGTGCATTTAACCATTGCGGAGAGGAAAGGAGAGTGTCTGTGCTGATGTTACAGTCATACATGTCTTGACGATTCTAACCGCCTAGCCATCAGCAGTCAGTCACGCAAAACCTTTATTGGAAGTTCGGCCGTGCCGTGCCGTGCCGTGCCTAATGTGTTGTAGCTAACTTCCTCAGTCTGAAAGAGAGTACTTGCAATGACACAGTTGCAACTGCCAAAACAAGGCTAGGGTTGAGTTTCCTGTCTCATCTGCCCACCGCAAACTTTCAAAGTTTCACTTCGTTTCTGATCAAGTGATCATCATGATCCTGAACTTACTCATTATAGTCAAATGTGTTAAACTTTAAACAAGCTATAAATGACCAGATTAATATGTGCTTTACCACAGTACATTGTTGCATTGAAGTGTATGTATATTTCTGTTGATGAGTAAACATCTAATCTTAAATGAAGTCAAGTAAATGAGCTGTTCTGCTTCGCTTGATGAATAACAAAATGCACTTTTTTTTTTCAGCCTAGTGGTATTAGCCAAATGCCCCATAAAAACAAACAAAACTTAAGAAATAAATTGAGAATCAAAAAAACAAAAAACAAATTAAAGTTAGTAAAACTTGAAAATAAGACATATTTGGTTGTCACTATTCAGTATTTTTCTTTTTAGGCACAATCATTCTCACATTGGCAGAGAGTAAAAAGTCCTTTGTTACATTTTGAGGAAATAGTTTTAGCAAGCACAAACATTTCTAAAGGTCAGTCTCTAGCACTGATAGGCAGCAACCATGTGACACACTGTATCGACATGATGCAGTATCATGTTCAGCTAAATCAGTTTTAATGTAATCACTGCAAGTGCAGTTTGTAAAGGACACAAATCTACTGCCATTGCATTTTCACTTTAAAATATTAGATATAATAAACTCGAGCTGATTGTTCAATTATTGATTAACTGACTGATTAGTTAGTTGACAATTTTGATAATCAAATAATCATTTTAGTTGTTTTTTTAAGCAAAAATACCAAACATTTGCTGGTTCCAGCTTCTCAAATGTAAGGATTTAATGGTTTTCTGTAATGGTTGTCTTTTTGAGGGTCAACTGAATATCTTTCTTTTGTCGTACAAAACTTGACATTTGAAGAAGTCCACCGAGGCTGTGGTTTGAAGTTACAAAGGGAACTTTTATTGATAAAACAATATATATATATATATATATATATATTATATAGCCCCGTTAGTTGCATCCCTATTATAAACTTGTTTTCATTTCAAAGTCTCATGTCTGAAACACAGCCAGCATGTCTTCAGTCACCGCCATTAATCTACAAACATTTAATCATTTTTGGGTTTCCCAAAGAATGACACCAACATTTCAGAACAGAGCAGCATAGAGGTTCAGGCGTATATGATCAGACATAAATGTTGACGTTTATACAATTGTGGAAAAAGCACTCGACTTACCAGCTGCTTATGATGTTCTCTCTCTCCAGATCCAGCAGATGAAATGGCGGTGAGGCAAAGGATCTTTAACTCAACATCACCGTTCTCCGGGTCGTCCCAGGCCGAGCTGAAGGGGTCATACCCATCCTGCTCGGCTGCGGAACAGGAGACGGAGGAAGAGGAAGAGGAGGGGAAGGACAGCAAAATGGGCTACATAGCCCATTTCAGCCCCTTAATAAACAAAGTCCTGACACATGGGACTGCAGAGCAAGTGGGAGAAATGCCACTGAAGAACTCAACCTTCATTGCCCAAGCAGAATGTAATTATGTTATAATATATATATATATATATTTTTTTTTAAATAAATCAAATAACTGTGTGTGGACAGTGCACTTAACATTACACTGTGCTCTCTTCAGGTGAAACACAGGACTCCCAACAGTTTAGTCCATCGTGTTCTGAACGTTCGTTTGTTCCCTCCGCTTATTGCGTCATCAGGTATGGCATCACCTTGACAATACTGCCTCTAGCGCTTCACACTTTATATTCATTTACAGAGGCTATACTGAATTGTTTAATGTCTGGAATTCACATTGTTGCCATACTTCTGCTTCAGTATTTCCTTAGAGCACAACAATGTGGCGTGCCCAACCACAGCCTCCATCCAGGAGCCGAGCAGCTCATCAGGACAGCTCACTCCAAGAAAGAAGACCAGGAAGAGACAGAAGCGCAAGGGGAAGAAAAAACAGGAGAAGAAGAAGGACAAGCAGCGACACAGGCATCGAATGCCTTCTGGAGTCCCTGAACAGGAGAGTGGAAGTTCTCTGGTCCCGATCTTGGTAAGAGCTCTGGTTATTCTTCACATCTCATCCTTACAGTCCTACATATGAAAACGCTATTGAAACCGCCATTAAGAAGTAGGTTGGTACATTGTACACTCTTATAACAATAAAGGACTGAGTGTGCTTGCACTGTTTTTTTTTTTTTTTGTGAATCATCTTAACGGATGAATGATTGCATTCTTTAGAGATCGTAGACTTCATCTGTAGACATTCCAACGCAAACATTTGCTTTCCTGCATTGTGGAAGTGAATCATCGAATTCAGACAAAGCTGCCTCTCATGGCCTTGAACGTTCAGCCCCTGAGCTAACTCACCATATTTTTTGCTTGTCACCTGTAGGAGGAGTCTCTTGGAGGGAGAAGCGACCTCAGTACTTCTTGCTGTAGCAGCATCGAAAGCTCAGAAGAGCAGGACAGAGGACCTTCTCTGTACAGCCGACCCATCTACAACACAAGCTCCAGCTGCTCTCCTCTGAACTGGAGGGAGCCTGTCTGCAGCGGCTTCTCCAGTCTCCATTCCTTTGAGCAGGACAGCGACTCAGACTCCCTCAGAAGTGTGGGGGACAGTTCGCTGGCCGTTGCTGGCCTCAGGTACAGTGTCAGTCAGGGGGACCGATGCTACGCGGGGCCATTATTCAAAGACGTGGAGAGAGATGGAAGAGAAGAGGAAGATGACTTCTCAGCATCTGATTCTGTCACCAATGAGGGACTAATCTTTTACAATGAAGTACGTTCTGCTTTACGCCATTTTACTCCCTGTTATCTGTCTTGGTTTGAAATGTGGTTGAACCAGACTAACTTGTTTCTCTCTGTTTCTATCAGAAACTCCAGCCTGTGGACTCTGAATACAAGGAAGGGAGGGAGTATGTCCTCTCACAGTTCGTCAAGGAAGGCGCCTATGGTGAAGTGCACAGTGCTCAAGATGTCAACACAGGCTTCAAATTTGCCGTCAAAAAGGTAACGCTGAGCATATCGGCTTCTTTGTTTTTTCCACTGCCTGGTGAAAGTATGGCCCGATTGCTCATTTCGTTCTTTCCATCCACATAGATCCCCCTGAAGAGGTTCAGCAGTGAGGAGGTGGGTGCGTGGAGTGCCCTCAGTTCTCCTCGTGTGGTGGAACTCTTTGGAGTGGTCAGAGAGGGGCCTAATGTCGTCCTTTTCATGGACCACAAATCTGGTAAACAAGCCTCACTTCTGCCTTTCACACACACACACACACACACACGCACACAGCACATTCTGTCAGTGCTCACTGCTGCTGCTGGTGAGATGGAGGGTGAGGTTGGAAATTGTTGGGTGAGTTGTGATGAATTAAGTGCACAACACATGCACAGTAGGTGCAACTTGAGGATACTGAAGATAACAGAAATACGGATGTGATTAGTGTCGAAATGTGGATGTGGGTGGTTCTGGGATGCCAGAAATGACTGTTGAGCTTCCTTGAAGTGTTACGGGCGAAATTACAGATGGAGATGCCCGCTTGATAAACACAATGGCATATCTCACACTTTTCCCTTGTCATCAAATTCCAGGCCATAAAAGAAGGAATAGTTGAGTAAGATACTGTTTATTAGTAAATATTAACTAGATATATGGTATTTATCCTGGTCTGACCTTATCTGTTGTTTCAGGCTCCCTGGGCCAGCTGATAGCAGAGCGTGGCAGGCTGCCAGAGGATCTAAGCCTCCACTACCACTGCCAAGTCTTAACAGCGCTTCAGTACTTGGTGAAGAAAAAAGTGGCGCATTTAGACATTAAAGGTACGTTATATTTGATGTAGTTCCAACAGTTGAACCAAGTCTAACATGAGTTGTACTGAAAAATACAAATACAAATGGCAATGCTACAAAGAAAACTGATTTGATCTCCTTAATGGTTTTATTAAAACTTACAGACATAAGAAGACATATACTGTAGTACTTCAATTTTAATTTGTCCTGAACACACTAGGTTTAACCTCAAATGGGCAATCATCTTCAGCTTATTCAAGACAGTTATTGTGAAAGCATTAATGTAAATGAACAAAAAGTCTACAACTCAATAATGGATGGTAACATTCTTGTGTACTTCTAGATATTGCCACTTGTTGATCTTGTAAATGTTGTTTTTATGCAGTCTGCTACCTTTAGAGTTAGAAATGATCTAAAACAATAATGTAAATGTAAAGACTAAAAAAGTAACAGCAGTGATAACAAAAAAAACACAGACATCAGATATTGGCATTGGACCATAACAACACTTTCAAGATGAATATTAACAGCAGCAATTGTACAGATCAAAGTGGCACAACAGTAAAACCGAATGTGTCAGCTTGACTTTTACTTGTTGTGGTACCTAGTGGAAAACAAAAACATACATAGAGAGTAAGTCAGATTTCTAATTAATTCTCATCAGAGAATTTTGTGTTTTTGTGCAGCTGTTTAGTGGAACACAAGTGTCATAGATAGTCTAGATTTGATCCTCAGCACCTGTGTTGTGAAACCAGACTACCACAGAGAAGACGGCAGGCTGGGAATTTCCCACAGTGTGACTCACCGCTGCTCTTTAGAAACGGCGCATGTGCGCAGAGTCAGGAGAGCAAGAAAGAAAGGGAGAACGAAACAGAGAGGGGGGATGGGACGAGGAGCAGGAAGTAGTTTGTGAGACAATAAAAGGACAAAGACGAAAAGCACAAGATGAAAATAAATTTGAAAAAAAGTATAAGAAAGAAGGAAAGAGAAACAGAAAGGGAACTAATATAGAGGAAGAGCAAAAACAGGTTTAAGCTGAAGGACAAACAAACAGCATGATTGTGCTGTTGCAGCACAGGCGCCACCTGGTGTCTGTAATGCCTCCGGAAAAGCAAAGCAGTGACGCCAAATCTCTTTATCTGCTGCCTGTTAGTTACTTGAGTCCACATTCATTCCATATTAAAGTGTTTTCTACAGCATCTGCGCCTCAGTGATTCATATTTCCCTTAGTTTGCTCCTTTGTCTGTAAACGGTCTTCTGTCTGTGCAGCTGTTTCTAATTATGTCATCCATAAACTAAACTGCATAAGTCAAAGCACTGAGTGAGTTCACTGAGCAGTGTCAAGATGAATGAAGTGGATTGTTGACGCTGCTTGATTCCCTTGTTTCCTACAGCTGACAATGTGTTGTTGTCAAAGGACGGTAGAGACACCTTCCTGTGTGACTTTGGACATGCAGAGAAACTTGATAATCAGGGACAGAGCCTGAGTGGGTCCAGAGGTAAGGTTACTGTGTAACTTTAGCATTTCTGTTAAGGAGATGGGTAATTTATCCACTTCCATGTCTTAATTGTTTTCTCAATGTAATTCAATGCAGATCTGAAGGGCTCAGAGACTCATATGGCCCCTGAGATTGTAAAAGGGGAACCCCGCGGAGCCAAAGCAGATGTGTGGAGCAGCTGCTGTATGTTACTGCACATGCTCAATGGGTGTCAACCTTGGACAAGATACTACACCTGTAGACTTTACCTGAAGGTAAACTACCACTACATCCTGCTGTTTTATCGCAGATGTTCAGCCCGTTCCCCAAACGTGTTCACATCAGACCTTTTGTGATGGTTACAGATTGCTAACGAACCTCCGCCTCTGAGAGAGATCCCCCCTGACTGTAGTCCTCACACAGCTGAGGTTATCAAGGCGGGACTTCAGAAGGATCCAGCCAAGAGAGGATCAGCATCTGACCTCAAAGAGAAAACTGCCAAAGCTCTGGAAGAAGGTAACTATATATTATTAGATATAGATGCTTTTTTAACCAGGAAAATGTAGCTGGCAGTAACTTTGTGCAGCCCTGAATAGTGACTGCAGGTAATCCTTTCAGGAATGGAGTCCCAATAACCCAGGGTAGGGTGGCCTATACTAAGCCTGAGGCCCCTATCCTCACTAGAAATGACCCCCTTGGAATCATCACTCTCCAGTTTGTAAAGACTTAATGTATTGTTTGTGTGATTGCAGTGGGAGGCCTCACCAGCCCAGTGAAGGGACCCTACACACAGCCCCTGTATTTTGCAGACAAACCTCCTGACTCCCTGCAACTTATCGATAGCAGTTTTGACTATGAGGAGCATCAAGAGTCTGTTGAGGAAGTGATCACAACTGGGAGGAAGACAAAAGAGCTGGGTGATGCCAATGAAGAGAAGGAGGCTGATTCTAGCGGGTCAAAGCGAGGCTCGCCTTTCTGTCCGCAAACGCTGATTTCTGAGCCAAACCACAAGAGGGGAAACAAGATCACCACTGTGCCTGAACTAGAGCTACGTAAACTGGAGCAAGGTGAGGTTTCTGTCAGTGTTCTGCTTATTTTCTTATGTTAAATGTTTGATCCGTACTCACTGTTTTCCTGCTTGCTTGCAGATTTCTACCTGAGCAGTCTGTCCCAGCTTCACCCAGCTGAGATGCAAGAGCAGCTGTTGTCTTGTCTCAGCAGTGACCCATACTCCAACTGGGAACCATGGGACAAAAAGGTAACCCCCAAAACTCCCAATAGAGTTCAACTTTAATTTAATTCACACATTTTGCAGAAGGCAAACAGTTGGAGTGAGATTGATAACTGGTAAATAAGGATCTGAGTCATCAATCACAGCCCAAGTCATCACTTTCTCTAATTGCTATCATCGTACATCCAAATATAGTGGAGACAAAAACATGCTTTCTATACATCCCAGTAGTACGCAGTGTAGCAATCATACACTCAATCTGTCTCAAAGTAATTCAGTAAGGAGAGATTAATTGTTTATTTATTGAGGTTAGCAAAACGCAAAGACAATTAGACTGTATTTATGTAAAGGATGTAGAAGATGAAGATAACGGATGACAGAATAGCAATTATATTTAAAGAACAGCATCCAGGGACTAATTGGCTCGAGGAATGCCACTAAAAAGATTATTGGTCAGATGTGGTGACAAAAAAAAGTACGGACTTCGACAGTATGGGAAACCGGAAGTGACATAGAAAATGAAATGGGAGACATTCATCCATAAAGGAAATAAAAGCAGAAAGTGTGGCAAAAGATCCAATCAAATATATTCCAGTTCTACATTAAATGTTATCAATTTGACCTGTCCAAATACTCAAGATGATCCTAAATTGGGTCCATGTAAACAAAGAGTTTCATTGGTGTTCATCCATTTTGGCCAAAGTATTAACAGACCTGCTGTTTTGCTTGTGTTCCTCTTTTTTTAACCCGTTATTCCAGGACTCTGGCCGCTGGTCCCTGAGCCCAGGAGACGACTTCAGCTCTGGTGTCTTCTCCTACAACAGTCAGCCAGATGTGCAGGTTTTCAGTCTGGAGTTGCTGAGTCACACACAGCTACCACCACCCTGCTGTTTTGAAGGTGAGCTATAACATTAACACCTCTCTTTTTTTTTAAACTATTGTAAAATGTGATAGAATTTGCCCTTAAGCCAAATGTGATTTCATTTGTCCTTACTTCATGTGTATCTCTCTGTTGTGATTGGCTCAGGGGTTGATGTCTGCATCAGAGACTTCAACAGGAGAAGCATCCGCATCAGAGAGACGCGCCGGGTAAAGGTGGGCCACATCGCCACTGGAATCAGTGATCAGGTGAGGGCTAGCAGCCTCACACACTCATGTGTCAGAAAAGCTATTCATGTTAGTCTCAGTGTCTCAGACGACGCTTCTTTAATGCTTCTGTGTGTCTCCTTTTTAGATCTCTGAGAGGGTTTTCACCTTGGAAACTCAACAGGGGCAGCAGATAGGTCACGATGAGGAGGTGCAGGAGTCCGGTCTGGAGCTCTGCTGCGTTCCTGCTCCAGATTTCAGCTCTGCCTGGAGGTGGAGGATCAGAGACGGAGCGCTGGAGACGAGATAGAGGCCACAGCTCTCTCTGTGCGGTGTCATCTTAACCATTGCAGATGCGGCATTCTGTTGAATTGTCTCAATGTGCGAGGATCATGCTTTCATTACAGTTAAAAAAAAAAAAACTATCAGCGCTGCCTTTTTAGCAAACGTGTCTTATGTTGAAATGCCATAATGTGGGGGTGTTGTGTAGCATTTTGTCTTCAAGGTGTTAATTCCTCTGTCAGTGAACTGAGCTTTTTTGACCGCTGTGATCTTTACATGTTACACCTTTTCTTATTGCATGCTTACATTGAATCATTAAACATCATATGAAACTGCAGAATGTGTGATACATTATTGAGCTCACTTATTCACAATCTAGTCTATAATGCTATAGTGATTAAGTAGTTCACAGTTCCGCACAGTGACTATGAACATTTCTGTTGTATTCTATAACCTTAAACTGGGATTTACATATCACATCTATCATATGAAGTCAGACTTAATGACTTAATTGCCATTTCTGGGTTATAAATGCTGTTTGAGCACTATTTGTTTACGCTTTGTGCAATATCCTAAAACTAAAAAGCAGTCTCTTAGTCATCAGGTTTATCACATTTGTGCCAGTTAATCAGGTGGTCTGCCCATACATATACCTAAAACTTGAGTCCACAGCAACTGGCCACATTGTCTTTATATTTTGTACAGAAACTCATAGTCTCCAGGGAATGATTTGATGACCCTTTGATTTACTCTCTATCGCCACCATGAGATTTAAAACAATTCTGAACAACTATTTGAATGTCTTACTTGGACACACATTTCAGTCACAGAAATAACAATAACAACTAGCAAAAACTGAAACTCAATGATATTATGTACTAAACAAAAATGAACTAAATAAAAAATATACAGGAACTTGAAGTCTTTAATTTTAGTCTTTGTCAATTTGGTCAAATTTGTCAACACAAAAAGCATGAGACGGGGATGTCAACATGACTCAACATGCCTTCGCAAAGTGTTTTAATTCTATTTCTGTTCTGAATGTCTTTGCCCCTGACAAACACCCCCCATATTATTTAAAACACTAACACTGAAACTATCTGAAATGAGCAAACACACTCGAAACTGAAACTAAACTATAACAAAAACAAATATTAAAAAAAGAAATTTTAAGTTTAGTGAAATACAAAACTAAAATAACTACTTTGGAGTCTCACAACCTCTGCCCCTGTGCTTCCTACTAGGGATGCACTATATGGACTAAAAATATTATATAATTATATCAATATCATTAAAGTTCATAGCTTGCAGTTTATGCACACCTGAAGGTAAGAAGTTCAAATGTAGTGAGCAAAGATAAAAATGTTATATTCCATAGCTCTGAACAAATGACACTGACATCACTATGGTTAACAACAACAAGGAACAGTTCTGACTTCACAAATATACTTATACGGCTTAGGCTAGAACATAAAAGCCTATCAAACATTTGGCATTAGAATTCAAAATACATAAATACATATTTTTATTGATCTTACCTTTATTTAACCAGAGAAGTCAACTGAGAACCAATTACTGTTTACAGTGACGAACTGGCCAAAAGGCAGTAACAGAGGGCAAGTCTATACAAATAATTATAACAAAACAATAATTTAGTGGCTATTATTTCATTTTCGCAATAATTCATAACAGAAACATCCCATTATCAACCCTGATATATATTGTGCATCTCTACTTCCTACAGGGTAAAGTATCAACTTTGCTAAAAAAAAATGCAGTACTTTATCATCTGGGGTTTAACATCATTCTCATTCCTACACTAATTATGCACATCCATAGCCACAGTAAGAGTTAAAAGATTTATTTTCCATATTACAACATACAAGGTCACTGCAAAAAGATTTTCAGGGAGACTTGAAACTAATTTCAGCTTTACAAACATCTTAGAAAAAGGTGAAAATTTGTGAATATCAAAGTGATTTCATAGAGTAAAAAAAACACCAAGGCACTGACAAACAAGGAAAATGTATAAAAAGCCATTTGCTGTGTGGATAAGATTGCAATCTGAATTACTCACGTAAAAATACAGTACATGTGTGAAGTGAGGTAAGCATCTGTGAGCAATCCAGTGCTTTCTGCATCTGCAGTGCACCATCTTCCATAGACCACAGGAAATGGCAGTCCATGACATGTGGCTCCATCCACAACACAGACAAAAATAATCGCTTTAAATGTTTCTCACGTGGGAGCCACATTAAGGTCACAATGCTGGTCAAAATGCCCACAGGCAGAAAAATGTTTAAATGTTACAGAAAACGATTGAGTTGCTGAAATTATGTGACTTTGAAACCATGTGATTCATGTTGAATGTAAACAGAACTTTGTACACAAGTCCCTGCTGTGGCACTTTGATAATCCACTTAAACAAGGCTGAGCTGTGCAATCAAGAGGAGAAATTATATGAGATCGTTTGAGCCCAAATATTATCAGAGGTCTAATTCCTCTTCATTTATATCATCTTCTTGTTAAATCTACTGATTGTTTGCAAAAAATATCTGTGACCACCCTCGAACACGTTCATTGCCAGCAGATTGATTTACAGATTGACACCAGTAAACACTCACAAATACACATGAAGATGGGTTCTGTAGCACGCAGACACCATGACGAGATGGATGGAGAGAAAACAAGAAAAAAAAACCCCAAGAGAAAATAATGCAGAAAGGAAACTTTAAACTTAATCAAAAAAAGTCAGTCCATATATCTTTTAGGGCAGATAACAAAATGCAGTGACTCTTTTTATATATACCAAGTAAAAAATAAATTACTTAAATGCATTCCCTGTTCAAGTCTGACAAACTCTCCACCACCTTTTTTTTGTACATTTAATCAAGCACCGCTCGCTTCCTCAGTGGCATAAGGATCATGGGTACATCAGTTGTTCAGTCACACTCCCAATTCTTTGAAATTAAAGCGAAGCATAAACGAAGAGCGGACCATCGTGTTCAAATACAGGTTCTTCCTGTTCAACTCGTTCACTCTGCCATAACTTCTTTCTCCTCTTTAAAGTTGTTTTTTCATGTTTTTGTTCCAGTCCCCATTTCCCACAGTAGTAGTTCCTCCCATCTTTCACCCGTCTGCTCTTCACGAACCCCCTCACATCTTGCGAATGACGAGAACAGTGGTGAGAACTCCAGCCAAGAAAACTCCCACCGTCTGCCATGTGGGTGTGCCAAAGTAGGAACGAATACCCTCCTAAAAATCATGAACAGACACAAATATCAGCATGTGGCACAGAAGCAATCCGGAGCCGAATCTCAATTCCTAATAAATGACTAGTTTGAACTGCATTTGTTAGCCAACTCCTTACCCAGCCACCTTGATCTCTTATCCAGTTGATCACATGTTCCCGGAGGTAGTCCATGGTCCAGCTGATAATTGTTCTGATAATATCAGGAACTTGAGTCACAAGAGCCTGTGAAGGTATGAAGGGGAGAGGTTTCAGACGTCCTTGTCGTTCAATCGCAATTCCGTCGATTCAAAGTCTTTTTTTTATATGGTTTCTTTTTTTAATAATGGAGGTGAGGTACAACAGAGCTGCTTAACTCACTTTGATGACGAGTCGACAGGCAAAATAGAACAGTGCCACCACCCTGCCCCAGTTGAACTTTCCATCTGAAAAGATCTCAAAGGCAACTTTCAGGAACACGTCTTTTGAGGGACTGAGCGCAGAGTCGTTTAACATCCTGGGGGGGGAAACAACATTTATCGATTAGGGACATTTATTACTCACAATTCATAATACCTCAGGCCTACAGTGTAATGTAAGTGATGCACAGGCACCTTTGGAGCTCTACGTTGCCATCCAGCTCATCTCCGATCTGCTGCAGGCACTGGGCAAGCTTCTTCTGGTTGGGGTCACACAGCTCTCCCCCACCCAGCTGTGCCCTGGTCACTTCAGTACTGCTGTCTCCATGTCGCCGCACCCGCTCGTAAATGAAACTAGGCAGGGAGAGAGAGAGAGAAACAGATAGTAATGATCTCACTCTTCACCCAGCTCAATAATGAGAAGCCCAAACTGTATACTCACTCTTTTAACAAAACAGCTCCTACTTCCAGTATCTGATCTTTACCATTTCCTGAAAGACAAAGGTCAGTGTCAGATGATGGATGCAAAACAATTAGCTCAAATTAGAAAATAAAAAAAAAAGGTGAAAAACTAAACTGAGGAATGTGTGTTTCTCTGTTCACTCCAATTAGATAACAGATAGAAAATACTATAGTTCAGCTGAGTATCTTAAAGTAAATGGATGTGTATCGGCGTGCTTTACTCTTCATATCATTGTTTGTACTTAAAACAAACTCCTTTGTGAAAGACATTTATAACAACGTTAGACAAAGGCAGCACTTACTGCCCACAGTCTGTTCGCTAAGTTAATTAACTTCGTCAATATTGTGGCTACATAACATTGTACGTTTTGTATCTTGGACTTGAGGGTGAAGCGATGAAGCCTCCGGATATTTATGTTTCGGTTTTTGTTCAAACATATTTGCCAACTCACTCTTAGTGCAGTTATCATGTTATCATCTGACCGCTCGCTAGCTAACAGGAGGCTAACGTAACTCGCTCACCTCGGTTCAGCCAATGTTACTGCTCACAAGCAAAAACAGGCCACAATCACAAAACAAAGTGTAACACCATCCGTGTCTCTCACGCTGCTGTCGACGCTGTCACAGGCAATTAAACGGTATAATATAAGGGATGAAAGCTGGTACCTTTATCGCCTCCTCCCGGGTGTGATGCCATCTTGTTGTCTTGTTTTATTTCGCTCGCACTTCCGTACAATCATGTGACAAAATGTTTTTTATTTTTTTTTTATGGTTTTGCGACCGCGACAAACCCCCAAAGGGCGGGTTTCAGAGGTGCTAATCTGTATTGCGGCTGACGGGACTGACAGATGTGCCGATGTGATAGAACGTTAAATAAAGTAACGGTGACATCACGTTCTATAGAATGACACCACGTTGTCACATGGGCCCGCCGACGGTTGGAGGGAGCGTCGCACCGCAAATAAACAAATTAAAAGTTTAAATCGTGTATTTGTACTATGCACCACGTCTGTCAGTCGGTGAAGTTATTGGACATAAAAAACCATTATGTTTTGTTGATTTTTTTTTTTTTTTTTTGGCGTCATTTCCGGTGTCGCGTCGTCTTCCGCTCGTCGCGCGCATTAACAGGCCTCTTTACGACTCGGCTGGCAAAGATGGCGGATGCACAAGTACGTTCAGGAAAACGGCGTGGTGGATTTAAATCGATATTTTTACACTTTAAATAACACATTTATCGGTCTTTACTAAGTATGTGCACTTACATAACCTTTCTACACACCCGCGGGCCATTTAAACACCATTTGGGCTTTTATATATGGCTTTTGTTGTTGCCGTTCTGCACACCCTCGTGTAACGTTGAAGTAGCTGGGGTGCTAACTCGGTTAGCCTAGCCCGCAGTCGGTTTACTCTCTCCGTTAACAGTGGTTGGCTTTGTAAATACTAAGTGTGAACTATTCACATTGGAAACGTTTCTGTGTATGTTGTCTAA
>NW_023339696.1:16352257-16367716 GCF_004916995.1 Morone saxatilis | reverse complement strand
CAGGGAAATGGCTTCTTTGTGACACGAATTTAACATGTTGTTCTCCTTGTTTCACAGACCGAGCGGGCTTATCAGAAACAGCCCACCATCTTCCAGAACAAGAAGCGAGTTCTGGTCGCTGATGGTGGCAAGGAGGTCAAGGAGAAGCTCCCCCGCTACCACAAGAGTGTCGGGCTGGGCTTCAAAACCCCAAGAGAGGTGACTTAATGTTCAGAAAATCCTCCGCACTAATGTAGAAAAAGTAGAGCTCTCTAAGGTCTCTGTTAGCTGCAAATGATGTCTTTCTCACGATGGTCTTCCAAGCCTGCATGGCTCTGACGATACTGCCTTATGGCAATACTGATGCAGTCACAAGAGTTGTTTAAATGAAACTGTTTCATAACTAGGGGATGTGTATAGAGTGATGACACTAACAATGCCTCCTGTTCTCTCCAGGCTATTGACGGCACTTACATTGACAAGAAATGCCCCTTCACTGGAAACGTCTCCATCCGTGGCCGTATCCTCTCTGGTCAGTTTAACACTTGACACACACTACTTTGCGACTGGCTTTGATTGCTGAAACTGTTCACCCATGAACTTGCATTCACACAAGTTTTGTTTAGTGAACCGTGAGGAGAGTTCATGTCTTAAGAATTAGACTTTTCTCTTTGTCACCATCCTGCAAATGATGTTTTTCTCACGATGGTCTTCCAAGCCCTTTGGGTTCTGACGACAGTGCCTAATGGCAACGCTGATGTAGTGGAGTGACAATCTTATTTTTCCCCAGTCCCACTAGTTTTCTGATTGAGTTTTACTGAATTGTACACAAAGAGGTTGAACTTAACTTTGATTGTGTGTGTGTGGTCTGCAGGTGTGGTGACCAAAATGAAGATGCAGAGGACCATCGTTATCAGACGCGATTACCTGCATTACATCCGCAAGTACAACCGTTTTGAGAAGAGGCACAAGAACATCTCTGTCCATCTTTCACCTTGCTTCAGGTATGTCTCATGCTGTTAATTCCTACATTATTAAACACTCCACGTTTTGGATAGTTTACAAGAAATTTAGGTGGAAAAAGGGTCTGCAAAATGGATGTCTTCCCCAGCCAGATTTATCAAAAGTATAACAAGTCGCTGCAAATGATGTCTTTCTCACGATGGTCTTCCAAGCTCAAGAAGCTCTGACGATACTGCCTTTGGCAAACGCTGATGCAGCTTTGCGTTACACCTCCTGCTCAATCCTAAATCTTTGTCTGCTTGGTCTTGGACAGAAGATCCCCAGCCACCTGTTAATGTGTCTTTTTATTGTGTTTTTCTGCAGAGACGTCACAGTTGGAGACATTGTGACCGTTGGAGAGTGCCGACCACTCAGCAAGACCGTGAGGTTCAACGTCCTCAAAGTGACAAAGGCTGCTGGAGCCAAGAAGCAGTTCCAGAAGTTTTAGGTGTGACTTTGAACAGGAAGGCTGCTGTTGGCTAACTTGTCTCACTGTCAAATAAAGAAAATCTTGTTTAAATAGCCTTTTCTGCTGTTTGTCTCATCATCCCCATTGGATTTTGCACTAAATAATACATGCACATAATCAGTTCCGTTCTTGTTTTATTTGTTTTCCTGAAGTGTTTTCAGTCTTTTGCTTGTGCATATGCAGTGTACCACATCTGATTTATATTACCCGTTGAGTGTTGTAGATGGCCTCATCACTCACTTCAGGAAAATGAATCTGCCAGATTAAATGTAGAGATAATTTTGAAAAAGTTAAGAATGAAATTTTAATATCTTTAAATGTTTAGAAAATTAAAGCATTAATTGGTAAGTGTAGTAGCAGCAGATGGATTTTTGACAATATTTATGAAGATGCAGGTCATGGAGGCCATTTTTAAATCTAAATAGTTGAAAGCTTAAAAGTGAACAACTATTTTACCCAAATGTAATGAAACTGCTTATCTTATCTTCAAGGTAGTGGTAGAATGTATCTCAGGAAGGGAAAATATTTCTCTCCTTCAGTAGGACAATAAAGTCACAGCAGCTGGGCTGAATTAGGGAATTATCTTTTGTTTCTGTGTCCAAGTAATTAAAGTAGTTACCAATTTTACAAAATCATTCCATGTATGAAACCGTATTAACACACATGAATGTTGGATGCAGTGAAGCCCAGAATTTGCAAGAAAAAGATTAAATTTACCCCCATGCTCACGTTTGGCAGTGTAGATACCAATATAGGGAAATCTTAAAGAATGAATATTTTCTGAGGTTCGATTAGACCATTGCAGAAAAAGACAGACTAACAGACAGGGTTCAAATGGAAACAGCTCCATCTCCTGACAAATTCAACGTCAGGATTTGTTAAATTGGAAGGAGGATCATCAGAAATATGAAGAAAACAAAACCTGACATAAAGTTAAAACACATACAATATTAACCTGCACAAGAGAATCAGCGCTGCGATCATTAACATCTACAACGGAGAAGAACTGCACTTTATAAATCTATGCACGATAATTGATATAGAGAGGCGACTGGAGAGTGAGCAGTAATACAAGAACCAGACCTACATCCGGTGTAAGATACAGTATTTAGTTTTTCAGTAGAAAACTGGACTTTTATACTGGTAGACTGCACGCTGAACCCACAGCAAGAAGGTCCTGGTTTCAGTTTGGATTAAAACTCAATTACTACGAGCTGTAATAAATAGTTCTTGTAGTAGATATTGAATTATTTTCTTAAACTATCGATATACCTGTGCACAGCAGCAGCGCCCCCCAGTGTTTCACAAGTTTACAACATGTTTTTACCATTAAAGAAATGCGTCCAGCAGATGGCGACACATATCTGCTTGATATTTTTAAGCAATCAAATCTTGAATCCAACACACAATGAATCAGGAGCTGCTTTGTGTCTTTGTTAAACCTTTTGAACTACAGGCTACATAAAGCTCCTCTGGCAAACCTCTGATACATTAGATGGACATTCATACAACATTTGTAATAATGTGTAAATGATCTAATTCTATGACTTAATCTATGTGCTGACAATGTTGGCTTTGTGAGAGAGTGGCTCATTTACAGTGAAGTAAGAAAGTACGTAAGTAAATCTTTATTTATATAGCACTTTTTTAGCACAGAGTTACAAAGTGCTTCACAAACAGACAAATAAAAATGTAAACATACATACACACATATGGGTATATATAACCATACCCAGTCATACATACATAGGGAGCATATAAATACAAACATATGGAAGATAAAACAAGACGGAAAAGAATAAATCAAAGAGAGATGACAGATGAGAAAATAAACAAGAAGATCTATAAAAAGGTTTGCCTATAGAGTGTGGGTTTAGTAAATAACATTACTGGATTTCTTACAGATAATAAAGTACCGATCAGGAACATATTGGTCGAGGCAATGTTCATGTGCGACACTGACCTGTAGGTTTGGATAATTTGGATTCATTTTTCAATATACCCAATATGTAGACTAGTTCTTCAGAAGTGCATAATGCAGGATTTGACAATATTATTACAACTATGAATATGTTGGAAACCTAAAAGAACGAAGTTATCTTCAGTTTGAACAGAATCCCAGTGTTCAGCTTTATATAAGTGACAACAGCTTTGAAGGAATTTAAATGCCCTCCATCTGCTAGATATGGTGGTCAACTATCAATCACTGTTATACGATGGCTTCAGCATCCCTCTAAGAGCTCAATGACCTCCTTCTTTTGTACAGTTACAGGCCTGATGATGCTCAGCAGTGTCTGAGACCCGTACGCTCAACAAGCATGGATGGCCTGTCTGCATCAGCTGAGTCATTTGCATGTGTCCTTGTTTCTGCTTGAGAAGATGACAGCTTTTCTGTATGGGAATCAGTGAGCACCCCCCTCCCTCCCCTCCTCAGATCGTCAATCCTCCACTCAGCCTGGCCGTCTGTCTGCTGAGTGCCACGGCAGAGGCGTCACCATTAACATAATGATGCTGTAGATGTTTTTTCCCAATGCTCAAGTGAATGTGGACCATATGGCGATGACGCGAAGAGGAGAGAGTGCTTAATGTGAGCTCAACCGTGTAAATAGTTCCATCATTTAGGCCGATGATTAGCAGAGTATGTCTGAAGGTTTGTTTTTGAAATAACCAAACATTTTCCTCAATTACAGTTTTCACTTTTGTTTTTGTTGCAATGACAACAATCCCAGCTCTACACCCATGCTGCAATATTTACCTAAACAGCAGAGTCTCAGCTTCTAACCACAAATTGTCCCTCTCTTGTACCGGGGCTTTCCCAGCTCCTTCTCTCCATGGGTGCAGACACTACAGGAGGGTGGGAGGGCCTCAGGATGTTCTCTGAATAACAGGCCCTCTCCATGAGCAGACACCCCAGGGAGCGAGGCAACCCAACAGGCCACCCAGCCCACATGAGTACATGCTCCCACAGAGTGTTTGTTTGAGGGCAGAGGTCTGATCCCTCAAAAAGTCCAAGCAACCATAATAAACCAAAGCTGTCAGTGGTAAACTGTGATAAATATGTGCTGTCAGAGAAGCATGTTAGCTTATCTTTTCCTGCTTTTTAACTTTTATTAATCGAGATAGGAGCATCTCAACTGGTTCAGCTGAAGAAACCCGCTCGGGGTCTAAAATTGAACGTGGGATAGGATCCGGCGGTTTATGATCGACTCATTTATTTTGTATCACAGGCGAAGAACTGTGGTACAAAAGTGTTTTCGGTGTTTTTGTCAGAGAGAACAGAAACACTGGTGTTATCGAGCAGTAAGATAAATGTTTGGCTCTAGTAAATCTTAACTGTTGTGACACAGCAGGATTGTTACACACCAAGCCACAGGATTTCTTTATACTATTTAAAGCCCTTTGATTTTCTTCTATCTCAAATTAAAATCACCTGCTGGAAATATTCTTGGTTTAAATCGTAAATTCTCACAGATTACATGGACTGTTCTTCTGATATAAATGATGATTTCTTGCCTTTTGCTGGATTTGTTCAAACAGCACTGTTCCTCCCTCACATCTTGAAAGAGGAACCCGTGTAATTCTCCAGGTGGTGGTTTTTGTGATGGAGAAGCCATCACAAAAACATTCACATTCCTGTCCCACAGTTCTGCTTAATAACTCTCAATTTTCCATTTGGAGGCATCGCCAAAAGGTGAAGGTGATCGGTATAGATTTAGTGCTCCATCCGTCACGGGCCTGAAGACCCACCCAGGCCAGCAAGGTCAGAGTTGGTATAGGAAACAAATCTAGTCTCTCCTCTTGTCTGTGGCAGCAGACACACAGCCTTTTGAACTGACTCACTTCGCATTCCTCCATTCCTGCCAACATGTTTACCCAGTGTCACGGAGCATGCTCGCGGTCGTGCTTACTTGTGTATCTAATGGCTGGGATGTTAGCTCAGAGGGTCAACCCAGGGAGGGTAACGACCGCTATCAAAACAGAGGCCTTCTGGTGGCCCAGCAGGGTGGAGGGTCATATAGTCCCATGCTGGACCCTTGTTCTGGGTTGTTTGGAGGCTGTCAGCAGCATCCAAACTGTTTTCCAGCAGAAACAGCAGCAGTAGACCTGATGGGCAGAACAGATGGAGGCCACGTTATACGTAGAGGAGCCTGTAACAGATAAAGCCCTTCATCCTCGGTCTGTTCTGTCAACACAGAATAAGAGGACTCATCTGTGCGAGATACAGATGTAGGATTCTGCACAAGGATGCAAAACAGATTAAATTTATGTGCATTTATTTATTCTTAAATTGTATCTATTTATCTTTGTGAATAGACTGATTCATTGACTGACTGTGGTGGAAGAAGTACTCATATCATACAGCAAAGAATACTTAAATAAGTACCAGAAGTAGTGCGAGACATTTTAGAATAATATTGTATAATATATTGTTTCCTCATAATTATTCATATATACATGTGTAAGAATCACTTGCTGCAGTTGGTAAAGGTAGGGTATATTTTAACTACTTTATATACTGCTGGATAGCTTAATCTTTCATGTCGTTTTAATTATAGTTTGTATTAATAAGATGAATTTTCAAACTTTCTGGTAACTAAAGATGTGAAATGTATTGCCTCCAAAATGTGGTGGAATTTTAAAGTAAGAAAAAAAAGTACACATCCCTAAAAATTGTACAGTACAGTACAACTTTACTGACTGATTCATGTTTTAACACAGTATCTGTGTAAATGCACGTGTGTAAAAGAGTGACATTCATCCAATCAGCAGAGGTTGGCTGTGAGTGGATTTCTTAATTATCATGAAAGTATAAATTCATTACTTTTGTATATAACAAGCCATCACAAGCAGGCCTAAAGATGTAGTTGTACAATTCTTTGTACGATTTGTTAAATTCAAACAAAAGAGGTACAGCCAACGTTTAATACTTTTGGAGACATACTCCTATGCCACAGACTTTCTTTTTGCCAGTCATTGCAATATAATATGCAACCATTAAACCCATCACTTTCCAGCATCTCATTGCTGGGGTGCACAACAGGAACACTGTGAGCTCCGCTTGGGTCAGTGCAGGGTCAGGCTACACATCTGGACATGTCATCAGCCCTCTGGATCTGCACAAAGACAGCCAATGTTCCTGCACCAAAGACAGACTTGTGTCTGACAACATCCTATAAATAAAATATGTGCCATTACACTCAGTCACAAACAAATGATCATGTGTATGGGCCGCTAACTGTACTTACACATATCAAATTTGATTTGGTATGGCCTACTGTCAGGGGTTGGTGTCGGGATCTTGTTAAAGACAGTGAAAGTAGATATAATGAGCATATCAAGATCTATTACTTTCAGGTTAAAAGGTTCTAGTCACAGTTATCAGTGTCTGATATCTGCAAAAACACCGTGAGATTCTTAACTGATTGTAAGTGATTTAACAGATGTGGCTCCTGCTCTTCAGTCACACACACCTTTTATCTCAGAGTCGTGTCCCTGATAACGTGTCTGTGAGCGCCTAATGCAAACATCGGTTATTTAGACTACTGATTTTTATTTACATGTGAGTGAAAGCAATCTGAAGAGTAACGTTTGTTTCAAACCTTGCTGACTGAGTCCTGCGGAGCCTCAAATCCAAGACTATCGATTACAGAACCTAGATTGATTGATCGTCTCTCACCTGGCCTGTCTGGTAAGCCGAGAACCTTGCAACAAATCCTAGATTTGAACGACAGCTCCTAATTCAATATTCTCAAGTTCAGCCGTGTTCACGCTCGCCTGTCAGAGAGACTGCATGTCTGGCATGTGTGAGTGCGGTGGGCATCTCCAATTTTACACCCTGTTGTCAGATCAAAGTGTGGGGCTGGCGCTGGCAGGTCACAGGACATGGTGTTGCGTGCAGCAGCGCTCTCGGGTCATGTGTGAACCATGCAGTATGGCTGTCATCAGAGCATCCCTGGGGTGTGCTCTCGATGACTGATCGCCTCATACTGGAGCCCCAAAACCTACAATCCAGAAAACAGGCAGGATCTGGACTGCAT
Source organism: Morone saxatilis (assembly GCF_004916995.1). Classification (NCBI taxonomy): domain Eukaryota; kingdom Metazoa; phylum Chordata; class Actinopteri; family Moronidae; genus Morone; species Morone saxatilis. The sequence goes on along the minus strand of NW_023339696.1, from coordinate 16,360,228 downwards.
ATCTAACAAGTGCTATTTTCAGTGATTCATGTATGTTGCCAGACGACTTGGGCCTGCAGATGGAATACATTCATATACGCTGACATGCTCTGTTTTGGCTACAAAGAGCAGAACTTTAAATTTTAAAGCACAACAGATGAAGCACATAATTGTTAATGAAGGCAAAAAAGAACAAAGACTTACTACACAAATACCAGAAGTTTCAGTCCTTTGTTCACAAGCAAAAGTTTCTTGCATTTTTTGAGCTCGTGTTTGAGACTGTAACAAAAGAACTGTAAAGTGTAACACTTCTCCCTATAAAAGGTAACAGGAGAAACTCAAAGCAACGCCCCACAGCAACAGTTTGTGCTGCTATTGAGCGGCTTCTCTCCAGCGGGAGGAATTCACCCCGGCAGATGGCGGGGCCGAGGCCCCCGAGGCCCCAGGCAATGCTACACCCTGGGACCCGGATACCTAATCGTGCCCTGTTGAGCCTCTCACCTGCTGCTCTGCCGCTCACAATGTTATCTCATCTCCCTGACCTATTGTGGCTCTCATCGGTGATAATGACAGTTGAGAGACCCACGCAGCGCAGGAGCAGAGGCTTGCTCTCCCAGGAGAGGGGCAGGATCATGGGAAACCTCAGAGTAATCGATCTCTTCATCTTGCCTCCTCTGGTGGATCTCATTTCCTATCACAACCTGCAGACAGCTTGTGTTTAAGGCACAGATTGCTTTGATTTTCAGGGCAGCTATTCTTAGAGATCTTATGAATTAGGTGTGGTTGGTCACTTTACCTCTTTGCTCTTATACATTATGGTGAATGTAAAGAGGAGAGCAGAGGACTTTTTATGTATAAGCTCCTGTATTTAAGACAGCAGAACAAAGCAGCGACACAAACTGTCAAAACAAATATCACCAAAAATTAAATTTCATTTGTTTTTCACAATGGGAGGACATTTCCACTCTTTCACCCTGCCTCTCTCCACACAAGCTCATAAACTGTCAGGCATTAAATTTGCTGCCTTGGGTAACCACAGTTGGTTGCATTTTGAAAACCCAGTTCTCGCAACCTTTTTAACCAAACCGCAGTGTTGCAGAGAATCCTGTTGTTGTCGTCTTTTTTCCTGCTATCCACTGTTTTAATTTTCACTCACTCATTTTCCCTGAGAAAACCCCATCCAGTTTCTGTGTGACCTCGGTTCCCACCATCTCAGCCAGACACTGTCACAGTGGCCCAGTTCTCACTGAGTGCCGCTGGATGGTTAATGAAACTTTCATTGCTTTATCCTGAATGTGCAGCTCTTCATCAGGCAGTATAGTAGGTTACAGTATTGATGAGAGGGACCCGCTTTGCCAGAAATAACAGGGATCATGCATTTTGTGAAGCAATTATAGGTCTTACAAGCAATTCTGTTGTTCAACATGTCCTCAGAAAATCTCCCCCAACACCTGATGACGGTTGGAGCTGTAAGGTAAAATGTTCTGCTTTGCATGGAAGTAACAGTAACGGCTCATTAAGAAAGCATTAAAGGAGAAGAAGGCTTTCTGTTGCATATTCTAACAAAAAATAAAACACTTGACATTTCAACTCCTGTAGCAGTGACTTGTTGCTACCTGCATATACCATCACTATAAAAAAGTGTTATCGAAGTGCAGTGTTTTTTTGTTGTTGTTTTTTTGCATCTTGTATAGATGAATGTTTTCTTGTAATGAGGGTTATGGATAATAATGGACAACATAATCTACACTGGGACTACAGTATGCTACTACTAGAGCCTACATTTCCCATAATGAAATTTCAGTAGTTGCTATTCATTAGATCATCCTTGGCTTCTATATGTGCCCTTCTTGCAAACAAAATTTTGAGTTTTCAAACTTTGGAAAGCTCCCTTCAGAGAAAGAAGACGACGAAGAAGAAGAAGAGGATACTATACAACTCTTTCACTTCCAACAAGTTCAGAATAGAGCAGCTAGACTTTTATGATACCTTCAAACTGAACTGAACTGAAAAAGGGTGGAGTGCCTCTTTAAAGACTAAAGTAAAACTTTTAGTTGTCGGTGGCCAGCTCAGGCTTTGTTGGAGTATCATACTTGCAGCTTCAATGAGGATGTATTGTGTGTTGCAAACATAAAGGGAAGGAAGTGAAGGGAGTTTCACAATGATCTGTTTCTTTACCAGTTTCTATATGTAGACAAAATGGAGTATCTTCTTGCCTCAGTAAATTGCAGCTAAAGAGAGAACAAAAGAGATCAAATGGAAAGAGCACACCCAATCACTGTCTGTGCGACATAAACTGTGTTCCCTTTGTAGACGTACAATCAAAATGCAACCAAGAGAAAGGAAATTGAGTTCTTTACATCTCAGACAATGCAAAAAGAAACACTGTATTCTGTTCTCACAGATCTGACCTCATTAAAGGTCACTGCGCTGTTAACATTTCCACTTCAGCCTTGAGAATATGAAATCTCAAACTGTTCAACATCATGGCAGATGTTTGGTTTATATGTATAAACTTTGTTATTCAGGAAATCTGGAAGATATTTTGTGCCTTTCCATCTTGGCAGAACAACCCAGCCTAAATCAAATGTACTTATGTTATGTGTAATGTTAAAAATCTGTCTGTAATCATGAGATTATAGATATTTTTCAGTTTGGGCAAGATTCAAATGTAGGCTTAACTAAATTTAGAAAACAAAGACCGTTGATGTCGGTAATCTGGTGAACTTTTCCACTACTGAAAAAGGGGAACTGAGTTTAAGTGACAGACATTACAGATACAAAATTGGATTTTCAGTTTCACAGTTTTACTGTTAAAAAAAATCTTCCTCTATATGTGATCTCAGTTTTAAGTTATCTAAATTGTACATATAGAGATAACTAAGTGATTTCTGTTTTCTTATTCTGCATTCAAAGGTGGTTTGAAGCCACGGATCTCTATTAAAAGTCTGGATACAAGAACTTGAGACGTCTTAACTAAATGGTGTCTTTGTGTGAAAAATGGAAATGGAGACATCCATTCATGCAGAGATCATGACCTCCATGTCCTCGGTGGAAGTTATGGCCCTGGCTGACATGCCTTTTCTGCAGGCAAAACAAATTTTGGAGCAGGACGCCCTCCCTGAGAAACGGAGGAGAGGGGGTGGGGGGCAGAAGTGACAGCTGATAACCTTGTGCCATTGTGTGCCTGGCTGCCACAACATCTCTGCTTCACTGTTGGTGTAAAACATGATGGAGATAACAGCTAATCTCAAACGATCTCCAGAAGAAAAAACAAATCCTACATTTTTCTACCACTAAAGCAAACAGCCAAATTTGCTATCTTAAGACAGATTGCATCTGTAAGACCACCAAAATTCAAAGAAGGGAAATTATGATGTTTTGTAATGTTATGGCTCTGGGGACAAAATGGCATTTTGTAACTTATATAAAAATATACTTGTGTGTGTGTGCGTGTGTGTTCATGCAGCGTAAATGGAAGTCAGTTATTGAAAATTCTAATGGGCTATTTATTGCATCATAAATCAGTCATAGGCTACTTGCAGTAGAGTCAGTTCAACAGTACAGTTGTTGTCTGCTGATTTGAGTCTTCCCAGTGTGACAAAGCAAGCATTGACCAAAGTTGGCATCTCTCAATGAAATGACAAATCATTTTATTTATAGTGTTTTATAGTAGGTAATCTATTTGCCGTTTTTGTGTTTATTAGACTTTAATGACACAGTGACATAAGACAGATTTCTCTTTGGAGCACAGGAATCAGTCTTTATCGCAAGTGAAGCAGCATTTTATCCACCTATTATTTGTTTGGTTCAATTTTATATAAGTTTGTCTCATTTCCAAAACAATCCCAGCTGTTTTAGATGTTCTGACTTAAAACTGGTTTACTTTAAAACTTTAATATGCTTGAATAAAATTGCCATGCTGCATGCTAAAGTTTTGGCATGCACACTGGATCTGCTGGAGACACAGAGGTGATTTCAGAGACGGTTCTCTTGTTACATAAGCTACCAACTTCCCAAACTCCGAGAATCAGTGTATCGGGGCAGTTATGACAATAAATTGCCTCAATGTGACAACACTGAAGTAACAGAAGAGGATTGCCTTTCATCAAACCCATCTCTTTGGTTTATCCAAGAGCCAGATCCTGCACTCCATCAATAACAACAGAATCAATTTGTTTGCTTTTCACTTATCATGTGGAAAAAAGTGACTCAGTTAATGACACACACGGAAAGAAAAAAAAAATTGGAGCGGCTCGACATCCTAGCGAGGTGGCCCCAACATAAACAGAGATCTGTGGAGCACGGGTAAACTTCCTTTGCTTGCACTGGTGCACACACTTCCTGAGGGGATTGAGCGATGCATCAGATTGAACCCCGATCTCCAAACAGGCTGGAAATGTTTCACTCTGCTGCCTAATGGGCCAACCAAATTCAAGCCACATGCTAAATTTGCTTGTCTCCATGTCCTCATGTAACTGTATGTAGGAAGTGAATGTTTTATCTGTGCAAAGCGTCTTGGAATAAATATTAAGTGTGTATAAAAGATTTTGTTGCAGTTAGCCAGATGGTAGTAACGTGGTTCTAGGTCTGTCAGTCTACTACTTTAGTGCAGGCTGAAATATCTCTTTCTATCAGTATTACAGATAGGTAGCGTATTTATTTATTTTATATGTAGGTCTCTAAAGGATACATTCTAATGAGTTTGATAATCCTCTTGTAGCACCACCAGTAGGCCAAAATCATCTCTTATTCAGTCAAATACCACAACATCTACTCAAATGACTGGAACAAAAATGTGTACAAATGTTCCCAGATGGTGGATTTTTCCTTAAAATCCACCATGAGGTTTACATTATTATTTTTTTTATTGGAATATCTTCCTCAGTTGGCCTACAACCAATAATGGTCCGAGGAGAATGATTTATAATAACTTGAATCCCCTTTTGTCCAATACTTCAGTTTATTTCAAATACCTGCAAAACTAATGACATTCTCATCAGCCTCTGTCGTACTTTAATGCTAATTAGCTAATGTTAGCATGCTGACATGCTAAACAAAGAAGGTAAACAAGGTAAACGCTACAATGCGCTGATGTTGGCATTCAGATACACACCTCTGTCTCAGCAGTCTTGGGAAATTTTCAGTTTTATCCTTAAATCAAGCAAATCATCAGAAGAATGAACTTTATATATATATATATCTTTGATAGGCATCTTTTAATCTGTTCCTTTGTGCTGTTTGCTTAAATTAAAACAGCCAATGAAACACAGCCATGGCTCTGCTTCCCACAATGTGTTAAGATGATTTTCCTCTCTTATAGATGATCTCAGCACTAAGATGTTTTCTGAGAAACACGTCTGTTACTTTATTGTTATGGAGAAAGTGGATTATCTAGCTGTTTCCACTAATTCAGTGTGTTCTACAGCTTATTTTTGATTTCCTGGTCCATGACTGCAGATTAATATCTCTGGTGGCAGCAGCCCAACGGCAACAAACCCTCTCGACAACGAAGGTTCCTAACCTCAGCACCCTGAGAAACATTATAGCCAGTCTGAAAAGGCATATCAGCGCATAGACGCATGATTGGGGAACAGTAGATATGTGTGAGTTTTAGTGGCCTGAGGGGAGTCCCACCCAGGGAGACTGGAGAGGAAGCTGTGCAGATGGAGGTCAGAGTTAGGCTGCTCACATCCTACTCTCTATTTGTCCTGTTATTCCGATCTCCGCCAACACACAGACGGGATGGAGGATAATGTCCAGGGAATCATCTCAAAAAGCCTATTTCTTTTTTAAGCTTTGCTCCGCAGGATACTTTTATGGTCAACATGACCAACTCAAGTACATGAAAGCATGAAATGACATTTTGTAAGCCGCAGGATTTTAAGAAGTGCTGTAAAATGTGGTCAAACTTGCCATGAAGTCTTATAAAAGTCACATAAAACATATAATTAGACAGATTTTCTGTCCTAAACTGCCATTTGTCATCTACAAAGGACCCCAGATACAACATTACAGCATGACTTGGCAAGTGTAATGTCCACAAGGGCTTTGAAGACCCTCCAACTGATGTTCATCGTTTCCATACATGATATCCCTCTGTGATTTCTTTGCAGGACTTGTATTATGTTATTTCCAGGCCACTGCTGAATTTGGCTTGCAGAAGCCCAAGTTGGCTGATGTCATGTTTTTCATGGCTTAAACAGAGAAAAAAACGTCCCCAGATGTTAAATATATTGGAACAGATATCTGTAACCGTGCCTACTTGGGACTCAGAACAAGAGTAAGTAAAAAACTGTAGCCTATGTAATGTAATGATGGACTGGTCACCAACTGACTGATATTTGCTATTTAGTAAATAACAATGCAGCCATGATATATCATTGTATCCTTAAGGTATTTTGGTGATACCACAGGAAAAAATATCCAGGACGGTGTTCTGTGACATGTAGACTACAAAGGCAAACTTACAATGAGGACTCTTCCTGGAGATGTGACTGTGTTCACGTTGTCTCAGCAGAGGTCACGGTGAGCCATGTCAGGCAAACTTTGACCAAGACCAATGAAGCAGCGGTGATGACCTGGGAAATCAGGATCTTTTCCGTCAATACTACAGAGACAAAGAGATGTCAGAGGACGACGACCCTTTCCTGCTAATCAGAGGGAGATTTGTGGAGAGGAAAGGACTCCTCCCTCCACCTCTGCTCAGGCAGTGATGAGGTTTCCATGTTTGTGTTGGCTCATGGAGGTATGACGGTACCTGTATCCTTTCTGGCAGAAGACAGGGATACAGAGACTTATCTTTCTGTCTTTTTGTATCGAAAAGAGGAACTCCAGAGCTTCTCAGTCAAGTTTGTTTATCATCCCCTAAATTTTAAGTGAATTTCCTTTCTGTCTGTGAGGTTTGATTTGTGAGTGCTGTAATAATTTAGCTTCCTATCACATTGTTTTGCCCATGTTCTTGTATAATATAATCCATAAACAAAGTTCTTGTAAACCACAAGTGACCTACACTTACACAAGCAACCGAGTCCCAAATCTGCCTGTTTCTGTGTCATTTACCCACTTGTGTGTTGCCTTTTTCTAGCCTTGCTGCTAGCAGCATGTTGGTTTGCCGGTCCACCACTTTGATCCAGACTGAAATATGAATAACTGTAATAACTACAGGATGGATTGCCATGAAATTCTCATGGTCCCCAGATGATGAAGTGTTCTGACATTGGTGACCTCTAGCGCCACCATTTTGGTTTTAATGACATGTCTTGACAACTATTCAATGGATTGCCATTTGTTCTATCACTAATGTCTAAATTCTTGCAAAAGTAATGACATTCCCATCAGCCTCATTCAGCGGTGTAGTGTATACAGGGTATACACAGGCATAGGAAGTAACTACTTATAGCTATAGCCACTTCTAAAACCTCACTGATGTGCATCCTGAATTTGTTTTTCCTATGATGGGGAAGACTAAAAATAAGTAGTAAATCTGCACTTCTTCTGTGGCTATTGTTGATTTTGTAATGATCTTTACTGCCTGAAGTGTATGTGTAAATACTACTGGCCCATTTTTGTGTGAGACAAATCTAGTATGTCACTGTTATAGGCATAAATTAAGAGTAGGCCTACCCACTTCCCCAGGCACCACTACACCACTGACCTCAACTATACTTTGTATTTATTGCCAATTAGCAAACATCAGCATGCTAGTATTTTAAACTAAAGTGGTGAACATGGTAAACATTATACCTCATAAATATCAGCATATTAGCACCGTCACTGTGAGCATGCTGGCATGCTGATGTTTTGCTGATTTTGCTAAAAATCTGACCATGTGAAATAGCAAAAGAGTGAGGTGTGGACATGCTAATCATTTGAATACAGGGATAATGGACAGTCTCTTCCGTGAAGCATTAATACTACTATTATAATACTATATAATATATACTAATAGTACTGTTGGGTCTCTGTAAATGTTAAAAGGAGTTCGGTCTA
>NW_023339696.1:16315345-16352200 GCF_004916995.1 Morone saxatilis | reverse complement strand
AATAAAATGTAATTGAATTGAATTAATAGTGTTGCACTTGGTTGTAAACATGAAAAAAAAAAATTTTTTAAAAGAGCTTTGGAAATCGTAGGTAGGAGTTCAAACCCAGCCAATGGCACAAAAAGTAAAAAAAAATGGTTTTGAAAGAATTATTTATGTATTTTTGAGACCATACTCATGTTCTTCTGAATCCCTTGATGGATTTAGTGATATGAAACTCTTTGTGTCCTCATGAGCCATTCCTTTAGCTTCTTCAACAATAGCTCTATAGAGAGATGACCAGGGACTTTGAGGAGACCTTTTCAAATATTATGGTCAACCATTGGCTGAAGATGCATATCTAAGTATGATTTGACCTGCGCTTTCTTCATGCCGACTGAAGTTCAAGATTTGTCCAGAGCCCTGACCCACTTTCTTTCATTCGCCCCGATCATCATGACCGTGGGCTGTGACCCCGGTAATGTTATACAAATGTCATGTGTCATGGGACTGACAGCTCCTGTATAAGAGGAGAGCATTTGGCTTGCGATCATTGTCGCAGAGAGGGCCCTTTGTAGACCTCTGGCAAAATGAACAATGATGTTTTACGGACAAGGTCAGCAAGAAAAAAACACTAAGAGTGCTTTCTGCTCACAAACTCATCTTAAAAGTGCTTATGCAGAACATTTTGTGATCTCTCAAGCCATTTATTACTCGAGTTAGCTCTTCAGATTTATCACTTGTCCTTTATGGCCATTCATTCTGTAATCTTTGATATTCAAGGTCAGATGTTGAAACATTTTGTGTAAAGCTCTGGGTGGTAAATTGGCTTTAACAAGCTCGGCAGTAATCGTAACATGCTGCTACTAAGATGACACATAATTCTGTCGAAAGAGGAGCCACAGTATAGTGAATAAGCACCTCCCTTTGTCGGCTATCCTTTAGCCAATTGAAGTGAATGGTTTATGACCCATTTAGTGCATACGGAGATAACCTGATGCAGCCGGGGTTTGATCAAAGACATCAGCAGAAAGTCACATTCCTCTGGAGCTGTCACCTCAAAGGAAATGACTCACAGTCCAGCTACAGTAAACAGTCAGGACAACAAGCTGTGCTTTTTTATCTCCATCTTTTTCTGCTGCACCCTGTGGCTTTGAAGCTCCACAGCTAAAACCGACCCCAGACATTAAAGCTTCTTATTATAGTCACTGTTTATTGGTCGAGATTTAGTATTGCATTTGTGTGGTCTGCAGAAGAGTAAGAAAAACAATGTGAGCAAGGAATGATGGGAATGTTGCACAAATATTGTTCTTAAAATAGTGTACATAAGTTTACTCAAGTATTTCCATTTTATGCAAGTTTATACTGAATTGCATATTAATGGTTCAATAATACTAATAAAATGATATCATATATAATAGTATAATGTCGCTAAATGTTGGTATTGGTACTTTTATCAGTACCTAAATTCTACAGCTGGTGCTGCTTAAAGAACCACTTAATGTCACAAGCTGAGTCAATTTCCCTGTTTGTGTACACATACTTGGCCAATAAAGCTGATAAAGCTGATTCTGAAGATAAATCTGAGGGGTCGTGAGATGATTAATGGGAGGGCAAAGAAGAAGAAGAAGGGAAATATGTGAACTGTTTGATAATTTGACCTATGTGGGCTTTAAAACCATCTAATAAGACATCCATTAAGACGTAGAGTAAAATGTATAATGAAAAAAGCATAAAATGGAAATTCTTGAATACCTCAACCTTGTTTGTTTGTCTTCCTGTTTACCTTGGACTGATCTTATCATCGAATCAAACTTAACGGCAAATATGGTGAAACTGAATCTGATCCTGATGTGTCTGCTATCAAAAGCAGAATAAAGGCTCATTTTGTCATTGTGTTCCCAGAGCCTAAAGTCATATTTTATGTCCCAGAGACAGACGGCTTAGTGATGCAACAAGCTGCCATGGAAACCACAGTTGTCTGTTGTGCTGGCTGTGTCAGAGATCCGCCCCTTTGCCCTGACCCCTTCCCTCTGTGGCGGCACACTTTCCCCGGGGGATTTCACATACAACATCTGCCCTGTCTTCCAACCCCCGACCCACCCACTCCAAAAGCCAGAGAGCTTCTGGATTGGCTTTTTTCAATAAAGGCCATCCACACACACCTGCTGAGAGGGTTGGAGGTCATCGTCCAAGCAGGGACACAGTACCATGACCTGGCAGGGCTCCAGCCTGCGTCGCATTCTTATACAACATAGGAGAAAATGTTCATTCTTACATTTGTGAAAGAAGTGTAAGAATTCAAGCTATTGCTGAAATATATAAAAACAAAGCTTTTTCTTGTAGAAAATTATATTATTGGATTGTCTGCTGAGAACATGGCTGACCTAGAACATTACATCAGCTTCTCAAAACACTTTCCCTTTTCATTTTCTCAAGTTGTAGCGTCTGGCTGCTACGTCATGTGAGGGCTGAATGTGGAGACAGAAGGAGAGGGAGTTCCCTATGGTGTCTATTCGGGCTTGCAGCTCTGCCTGCTGCCTCACCAGGCCCTAAAGGAATCACCCGGCCCTCATCAATCTGCCTCCACATTCCACAATAGCTGACAAAGGGACTCCACTCTCTCTGTGGCAGATGGCTTCGCCTCGGGCTGTCCACGCCAAGCTCCCATTGTTTAGGCTCTGGGGTTTGATGCAGGGACCTTTGCTCCTCCTCCTTCAGCGTCACAGAAGGATACTGGGGTGCAGAAGTTGAATTAAAAGTCTCTGTTTGGGCGAAACCAGCAAAATATCTCTTTTTTCACCCTTTTTTATATTTTAATATGTGCTGCACTGGACGTTGCTACATTTATACGGTTAATTGACTGGATGTGAAATCTATTGGGTAGATAAAAGCGATATTTGTGCTCTCCCTGGATTATCCTGATTCCCACAGGAATACAGGAGGTAAGCGTGGCCCAGCTGGCAAACAGCAACAGTCTCACACATTTTGCCATCATACTGGAAGCCATGTTTTCTATTGTTGCATCCAAGAAACACTGAACAAAAATAAAGCAAAAAACCAAAGTAAACCCACGGTCAGAATAACCAGTATTGATACTAATATTGATCATTTTTATCATTAAAAACTGACTTGGTGGGAAATATTGTGCGGTTTTACTTCACTACAGTTATCTATAGTATATGCTTGAGTTAATTCGGAGATTAACACCTTGCATAGTGCAAACACTGCAAAAATCTTCATCTCGTCAAGCAATTTATTTTATTATTGAGTCCTAAAAATAAAACAAATTCATGAAAAAAATCAGCTCCACCTTGATTAACTAATGCTGCTTTTACAAATTCAGCTTACATGTTAATGCATAGGTGATATTTCAGCAATATGTTGAATTATGGTAATATCATTATAACTTTGGATAACTTTAATTACATTTTACTGATAATATGTATGTCTAAGTAAATCTTACAGGGATCTAGCTTTTTTATATCAGTGAAACTGTATTGATCCTTTGAGGTTTGATCTGTCTTATAGGAAGTCCAGACAATACAAACTTTTAACAGTTTTGTAGTTTTACACTCAGATAAAGTTACACTGTTGGGGGTTTTGTGGAATCTAAAGATCCAGTTTGGTTATAGGTCTTGTAAAAATGTTAAGGCCTTTTCTTTGCTGCTCTTCCCTTTCCTGGAAGTGGAGGGAAGTCTTCTTTATGATGTGGGATTCCTCCTTGAACATACTCACTAAAAGCATGCAGAAGCCTTGACTAACTCCATTCAGCAATTAACATAAAGCTGTTTCTCCATTAGAGAGCATGCAGCCTCAACTCTTCTGGGCTTTTTGTGAGGGAGCTGGCTATGTTTAACACATCTGTTGTCTCCCATGTCTGAGCAACCCACAGACAGGTCTGTTCACAGTGATCCTTTTATTCGGCTCTGAAAGGACCTATAGGGGCTCCTGATAGATGGCCTTCACTCAAATGAAAATGGCAAGCTGGATAATGGAAAGAATGGGGAACCACCACTCCAGCACACCCCCTGCTCAGAGTCCCTAAACATCCTTTTAAAAGGCTCCTCTTAAACAGGCTGATGCTGAGTCTAATCATGTTGAAAGGAGAAACCATGTTTAGCAAATTTTATTTCCCGCTTCTAACGCTGGTGCTTTTTCCTTTAACAGCTTCACAAATTAAAAGAAAATGGTTTTATAAAAGGAAATGTTGGTCTAAAGTGACCATTTCAATCGTTTTTTTTTTACTTGAGTGCACACTTATGTCATTTATTTGCTTTGTCTGTTAAGTATAAAACATTTTTTGCAACATTTCAAGTTTTTTTCCCCTTATTTCCAGTGTTTCAGTGTTGAAAGTGTGCATAAAAACAAGTGGATGGCAACATACTCACTTCCACTTTGTGGCTATGGGTTGATTTAATTTTTAAATTTCTGGTGTATATAATAGTTCAGCCACATTTTTTCAGCACATTCCTTTAACATAGAGGAGCCTGGATAGTGTAACTGAGGATTAAGAACATGAGGTCAGAGTTTTCATCCATGGGAGTGGTCGGTTAGGAGGGTCAGAGGATGTTTACTGCAGAGCTTCAGCATCAGTGATCAGCACAGGGATGGAAAGACAATAGACAAAACAATGTCCTATTTAAAGATGGGTCACTGCTGTTTATAAAGGAGTGAAGAGGCCAGAGGAGGTGGGATGGACCATGAAGACAACATTTCACGCTTTCTGTAAAAGATATGTCTTATTTATTTTTGTGCATTCACAGCTACACACAGTCTCCAATACTGGATTAAACATATCACAGATTATCTTTTCAGGTGATTTCATGACATTTATCAGGCAGGCCTTCCCTCACTAATGACTATCAGAGTAAATCCAGGGATCTGGCCTCTTCCATTTATCATACTAAGCTCTTATTTTGACATTTCTAAGAGGCCCACTAGAGCTTGTGTTAAAAACAGAGATAAGTTCAACCTGTCAAAACAGTAACAGAGGGCATTACTCTGCAGCTCAGGCAGCTCAGGGTATCTTTCCTTAGTATCCGTTGTGGTGGAGTCTGGTTCTTTTAGACGTAGCAGTGAAGCATGTAGTGTCTGTTATCTGGAAGATGAAGCCGACACATAGGAGCTTGTTAATTTTTTTGGTGGTGTGCAGTCCTGTAGTCAGAGATATTCCCTCGTCATTGTCTATCTGCTTGTGAGATCCTCTTTTTAAATCAAAATAGACACTTGTGGCCGGACACAATGGGCAGCATTGTCTCCCCGTGAAAGAGAGCATGTGCTTTGCTAATGCCGCACTCGCAGCAGCCAACCTCCGGGACAACTTCTACATTCAGCCTTTGATTAAGGAACACAGTTATGCATGGATGACTTCCTCCAAGGTGCCTGGAGGTTGTGGGAAAGGGCCAGTGAGTAAGTGTGGCCTGAATCGGGGGCTGGTCCTGCCTTGCTGAATGGGCTACACAGCCTTGAGGAAACTGGGCTCACTCCAGCTGTGCCGTAGGAGGCTCACTGTAGATCACATGACCAAGAATGTTGGAACCTGACGGGACAGACGTAACACACACACGCACATGCCTGTCAGACTCTCGATTGAGCTCTGACTTATCAGAATTTTAATGCATCCCGAGACTTTAATTTAGTGCCTAATTCAGGTAAAAGCTTATGAACAATATAAACTAGTGTCAGGTCCACAGCAATGTGGATGCATTTGGAAATCTTGTATGCTGCAAGCTGTCAGACTTCTTTCTAACTTTCTTGAAGATGAATTTTTGAGATTTTTGACTTGTCACAAATCATGCCCATACATACAAGTCTTAAACTAAGATTTAAGGTGAGCACAGACAGACTTCTTCAGCAGATACATGTGAAAACGGTGTTCTGCTCTGCACAAACATGATTCTGCACTCTGAAGCAAACATCCAAGTGAAGTAACAATAACTTTAGATAACTGCTTTAATTAACATCGGAGACAAAAGAATATCACATTAATCTTAGCTTGAGTGGGCTTTCTGCCTACATGGACATAAAGAGCCACACTAAAGCTGTTGATCAGAAACAGACTAACACAAGCTTAACAGTGCAGGGTCTGGTGCTGGAGTAGGGACGGGGCTGATCCGGGGTCAGGGCTGTTTGTGCCCAGCCTGATCTCAGCACACATCTGTGGTGGTGTGAGGACTCGGACACAGACGGCCTCCTATTAAGGAGTGCGATTAGCTTGGCGCCCGTATGGAGGCCTGTGAGGGTGAGGAGTCGGCTGCCTTCTGAAGGAGATTAATATAAAAGCGCAGGCAGGGAAGAGCACCTGCCATCGGTCTACTCAAAGACTGGCAGAGCACGAGATCTAACACTATATGTGTTTGAAGTGCAGTCCTCAACAGGGCAACCCCAGAGTGCATTAAATTACAAAGAAATGATTGGTTCGTGCTGTGAGGTACAGGAAGGGAGAGCAGTGGAGTTGTAGTTAAATGTGTCTGAGAATAAGTGCAGTTGGGTTTGTAGTTGATGTTCGTAGGTACACCTTACACCCTTCATGTGATTTTTCTTGATATCTCTTCTATCCCAGTCATGCCATCCAGCTTTTAGGTCCTAGCCTAACCTGCCCCCTGTCATGGATGTCTCCCATGGGAAATCAAAAGGCTCGTAAGCAGTGCTAATGCTACAGTTTCCCACGGATACTACAAGAGCTAAACGCGGCTAATACTCAGAGAGGTCATCTGCGAATCATGTTTCCAACTCTAGTAGGCAGAAATTCACAATTCCCTCATTTCAGAGGCTGCAGTGTGAACAGGTTGGAAGATTTATTTTCAGTGAATGCATGATTTACATTTACAGTTTGAAATTTTGTCAGAAAAAAAAGTTGCAACATGTTAAATCCCTGTTCTATTCACGAGCTCCTGACAGTAGAACAAGGCCTCTGCTAATCCATTTAATATGAGAGGATCAGCCCAGTTGGACTCACCACAAGGGATAAACTGCTGCTCTGTGGGATGGAAGCTGCTCTTGTTCCACGGCTGGAGCATTTCCAAGTCTGGTGCCAGAAATAAATCCCAGTAACAAAAAAAATGCGGATTCCCTCAGCTGACCAGGTTGGACAGTCTGGGAAGAAGGTGTGTGTGTATGTGTGTGTTAGTGGAGTCTAGATTTTCTGACATTTGGTATGTTCAATATTATAACCCCTGCTTGGCCGTGATGCCCTTCATCCTTTAATACCAAGTCCTCCTGTTATCATTTAACACCAGTTCACTGATTTTAATTAATTAACGGATCATAAATAAAACAAAAAATTGCAAAACTGATGAGAAATCATCATCACTTCAGGATTTATAAACACGAAAGTCAAAATAGGACGGTACTGGGAAAAGGAGAAACATCTGTTCCAACTTGTATATGCATGATATTAAGCACTGTATGTTCAATCACTTACCAGAGTGTCTTTGACAATTAGCCAGCATTTACTACATTGTCTCTCACTGTTTTCACATAGCAATAAAGTAATTAAACCGCTTTTAACTCACATCTGTTTTCGATTGTCATGGCTCCTTAATTTGTCTGGCCTCCCCTGTTGCCGTATATCACCCTGCTCCCTGCAGAGCTCACTCTTGGTAAACAATAAGCCATGACTGAACTTTGCCACTCCACATCAGTCATAAAAACAATAAGTAAAAGGTTGAAACTTGCAGTCTGTAAAATTGAGGGGGGTAATTAACCTTGATCCTCTAAAAATGATTAATCTTACTGGTTGCTGATAGAGCTGCAGAGCAAACATTGAAATCCTAAACAGATACAGATGGAGCATATTGTAGAGATGACTGAACTTGAATTTCTGGCCCATCTGTCATTGTTCTCTGTGGGATGTCACTGGATCAGAAGAAAATAATGTGTTAAAGCTCAAGGGGCAACAAGCAACCAACAGGAATATTCGGGCCTTTCCTGATGGGGAAAGTTTGCAGTGGTTTCCTTTCAGCCCACTGGGACGTACCACAAAGCCCAGAGGCCCAGGAAGTGAGGAGGTTGCAGAGGTTTGGACATTTCTAAACAGATCGAGTAACAGGACGCTCTGAAGTGAGAGACCCAAGGGAGTACCCAAGCCTATTTACCTGTGGTCACGTGGCCACCAGTCTTATAAATGAAGGAATCCCCACAATAATACTGAAGGAGCTTCTTGCAGCTCCATATTTCAATTTATTCAGCCAGTTTGCATATATAGGATTATGTTTAGTTTATTGTACATTTTCCTTTATCTTATCTTGATGCATTCACTATTTCCTTGTGTTTCTTTTCATAACTCAACTCAACCCTTTTTGTTACTCAACAATCGTTGATTATAAACTTAAACCCATAATTTCTGTAAATGTTTGACTCCTGCAGAGAAAGCTCTCAGTCCACAATCAAGGATCTACCACTGTGCTACACCCCATTAAGGCTAATGAGAGTGTTTGTCTTGAATGCATTCACCTTTTCAGTTCTGCATAATTTCACAATAATGGAGCTCAGTATAATTTCACAATAATGGAGCTCAGTGATTCTTGCTTATTAACACCTTTTTCTAAATGACTTGACTTCCACTTACAGAAAGGGGGCACCCAGCTTTGAACCATGCACCTTTTTATCTGCAGTTGGCAAACTGCTATAGCCCCTTACACATGCTTTATAGTAAAGGAACTAAAACCACATGTCATAGGGAACAGATCCTTTATCCAAATGGGGATGTTGAGAACTGGTTATCCTCCTTTACACGTAATGTTTCACTTTATTTTAGACTGTTGGTGCACATCTAACTTAATTCATTTTCACTGTGGCTGTTTTCACTATCCCCTAAAACGTTTGTAGCCACTCAAATCTCATTCTGTAAAAAAAGAGAAATTACACAATGTGTGTAACACCCACAATAACACTCCGGGAGTGAAACCTCAGCAGTTTCCCACCGGAGCCTCTCTCGCTGCAGCTCCACTCTGCCTGACGTCCCGTGAGAGTCTGACACATCAGACTGCTCTGTCATTTTCACAGTATCAGATCCCACAGCCCTATTCTTCCACCATAATACACACACAAAGATAATATCTCTGCACCTCCTCACATCCCACATGTTCCACTACATAAAGCCCTCCCTGTGACACTGGTGAGAAAAGAGACAACAAGTAGGAAACCATGCCAGTATCCCCCATCATTTACAATTTGGGACATCCCACTGAATGCATTTATGTTTGGAGCCACAGTTGTGAGGCTATAAAGACTAGACTAGACTAAAGTCCTCCTAATTTAATGTGTCGACCATTTGATGTTCCCAGAACAACAAGAGCCGGCATAAAGGGAGAGTGCTGGGAAGCATTAGGCTGACAGAGTGGAAGTAGGGCAGGAGCAGGGGGTGATGAGCAGGTCTGAACAGTTATGCAAATAGCCTGTGTTTGCCTGGTTATGGAGAAGAGAGTGAAAAAGGAGAACAATTATGACAAGGGGGGCACTCAAAAATACAACATCAACCACCAGCCGTGAATTTCCTGTTTTCATTGGATCTGCAGAGTCTGTCTTCTCTGCAGCAAAGATCTCCCTCGCCTCAGAGTGCTGAGCGTGTTTATTTAGCCAAGAAATTTAGAGTAAACGTTATTGCTACCGATACATCCTCTAACAAATCAAAAGTCAACTAACTCTGACATGGTGATTTTGTATTTGCAACAAGCTCTTTACATATAATGTCCTGTGATTACAGCTAAAAACAAATCAAATTATGCACACTACCTCTGCAATGGCTCACACATTGAATGTATTTAAATAAGAAAGGGCCTGATGATGAGAGGACACAACACACTGTTAAAAGTACTTCAATGACTCCAGTGTCTTCTCTTTGTCTGCTGGACCTCCCATTGTATGTCCCAGCAAGGTAGCTACAAGCCACAGACAAAAAGAGAATGTATTGGTTGAGAAAATGGCCATTTAACCCAAAACAATGGAGCTTTTCACAGGCTTTTTTAGGCACACAACCACCAACCTCTTACAATTTAAATTCTGATTTGGAAATAAGTCAAAGTTGTCAGCAGCTTTTAGGGGTCCCTTGAGTTTATTGAGCTCTTTGTGGAAATATAAACCTGAAGGGTCTCCAGTGAATATCCTGTTTCCAGCAACAATAAGTGGTTTTGTACAGTGTAGAGAAGTCCACACTGTTGTGAAACAAAGGCGATTGGTATGTGACAAGAATGCATCTGATTTAACAAAGCTGATATTTCTGAGTGACTCACAGACGATGACAAGTAAAATATGGTTTACAGAGCTTAATACTGTATAAAAGAAATTATGTTCAACATGTCCAGGCATGCCAGAATGTAACCTGACCTTATAGCTCCTGGGTGACCATTTACAGTAAGAAAATCAACCCCGTACTTGGCTTTGTGACAATGCATTTTTAAGCTCAACACATTAAGGAACAATCCTTCAGTTTATCTGCAAAAATCTAAATCACCAAGTATGAGGATAAAATGTTTTCATTGAACAGTTTTTTCTCTGAGTCTTTAGTGTTTAGTAGTATTATAATGTTCATGATATTAGTGGTGGAAAGCAAATACATTTACTTACATAAGTACATGTTTCTACTCCGTCATATTTTAGAAGCAAATGTACTTTTTACTCCACTACATTTATTTTCTCATACTTTTAATTAGGTGACACTTTCAATATATGACTGCAGAGGACAACTCAGTTGTTTTACTCTCCCCTTTCAAACATGAAGGAGAAACTACAGTGGCTGCAAAACACGCAAAAATGCGAATGCCTCCATGGCGAGCTGCATGGAGTGCAGCCTTTGTAGAAATAAACAAAGAACATTTTTAGGTAACATCCTGATTCCTATATTCAGGTGATTATACACAAATGAAAACATATCTATGGATATTATATTTCTACCAGTAGATCCTCCTAAATGTTACACAGTCATTGAGATTTTTTTAAATTGCAGTATTGCTATTTAGTATAGGATCTGAATTCTTGCCCCACCACAGCATGATAGCATAACGTATTGTATCAGTATTGATACTCAAGAGTTTGTGCAGCTTTTTGCATTATCTTTATTCATGAAACTGTCCTTTTATCTCAATTAAGGATCCGATGCCTCTAGCATACCAGTGCATTGTGTTTACCTGGAGGACATCCATTCAGCCGTATGGGAAAAATGGGTCATATTTATTTGTCTCTCGAGCAGCTGAAGCATTCTCAGCCATGGTCCTTGGAGATTTTCCTCTAATGTTGCATGAGCAGGGAAACTAAAACCGAGTTCTGAGGAGGACGCCCGGTCCCCTGGCTCTCACTTCTGGTGTGACCTGTAATCCCATCAGAGCTAGTGTGTCCATACTGGGAAAATAAACATAACTGAAGACTGATCCCACCGCCTGCCTCCCATCTACTGATGCTCAAAGGGTAGCCAGTACAGTCTTTTAAACTTTTTATAGCTTTCGTTCACACACGACCCTGACTTATCTCAGCATGTGCTTCAAGAGTTCATCATGTTTGTTTTCTTTAAAGTGCAAAAAAGGGTCTGTGAGGAGTTTTAATTGTCAAATAATGCATGCTGGGAAGTCTGCTAATATGCTAATCTTGTGTTTTAGGATTAGGGGTTCTCAAACTGGGGGGGGGATGACCAGGGCAAAAGTGAAACTAAGTTGAGTGAATATAACTTATTTATAAAAAATAAACAAACAAGAGTTTGCTGATGCTATCGTGCTGAGCTTTATCTCACTAAAATACAGCTTGGACCCATTTTTATTAGCTGCTCAATGTTAATGATTGATAAAAATTGTATGTTGGGGGGTCTGTGAACTGTTTTTGGCTTCTAAAAGGAGGCATGCCAGAAAACGTTTGAGATCCCCTCTGCACTAGAGACTTAATTTGGTGAGTTGAGTAAACTCTTGTTAGTTTATTCATTTAACACAAATAAATAGATAAAATTCCTGTATGATGTTTTACAGTGCAATTATAATACTTTTCACATTTAGGTGGGTGCACTAAAATATGTGACACTACGAAAGAATGAGACATGGATATAAGTTGATATTACGGAGTAGTAAAGGTGAAAAAAGTTTTTAAGAAAATGATCCAAGATTCTGAGTTTAATGTGCAAGAGATCTAAGACTCAGCTAGCTGACCTCGCACAGCGGCATTTTCGATTATAATATGAAAGACTGGAATCCAGTGGCTACATATTTGAGTCAGTAACTAATAAACAAAAAGCTTCAAAAGGGCAGAAACATTCAGGGAACCATCCTGAGGAATGTTAAACAGATTAAAATATAAAATGAAAATGAAAGATGTGGCTCTAAGCTAATGTCTTCCATGTTGCGTTGGATCTATATACAGAGTATCAAGTTATAAGCTCAAATCTTACAAAGCCGAGTGCACACATGTGTTTTCAGTTTTTGTGGTGTGTATCAGAGAATAAAAAGAGATACTTACTGCTGTAATGATGTTTTCTGGACAGTTGTGGGAGGCTGTGACACTCTGGTAACAGTGCATGCTGGGAGTCTTTACCTGTCCATCATTTGTAATCAACTTTGTAAAAACAAGAACTATAAATAGCAGCCCTCTCAGATCCCCCAACATGCTGATACCATCAGGGGGGAAATCATGCACATTGTGGTATTTATTTGTGGGTTTGTGGGCACTATGGTGAGGAAGTGGCCTTTACTGAAGAAACTGGATGTAATCTCACTGGTATTCAGCAGTAATGTCGGAGGGTGGAGCTCAAAGATGAGGTGGAGTTGTTGGGTGATTTCAAAAGGGACAAGAAAGTGTTTTTCTGTCAGTGGAGGGAGCAAAAAGCTGAAATAAACTGTGAACTGAGGGGGAGGTTGGAGCTAATACAACAGGAGAACTTTCACTCTTTCACCATTTTAACAACTGTCATTGTTTTCACAAGTCCAAAGGACCAAAAAGAGTTTCTGAAGTGGGACGAATGCCCTGCAAGCCTGGCAGAAAAGAGGTTGATCTAAGAAGAATGAAGGCCACAGAGACAACCCCCTCTGCCTGGTTTCTTATACTTTCTTTTAGACTCCTTTCTATGCACACTTTTAAAAGGTGAACAAAAGGCCTTGTCAGGAGCAACAAAGCAGAGAGGTAACTTATGTCCTGTGTGTCCCAGAATTAAAAAGAATGAAACACCTGCAGGGGAAAATAACTTTTTCTCGTGCAGATCATTTGGAAAAATAATTCTGCAACTGCAAGTAAAGACAGAGGAGTTAGCTAGAGAAACTGGATGTGTTGAAAATCTATTACAGACTCCCTCCCTCTCTTTCTGCCAGTGTGATTCAGCCTTTGCCCTCATACACCTTAAAAATCAACATTGACTTTAGGGAGTATCCAAAAAGGTGATCTAACCCAGTATCTGGATTGAGACCAAAATCATTTGTGCTTTTAGTTGCCTTTGTAAAAAATGAAAAGATTTATCTTCAATCTTTTGTATATTGTTAAACGCCTAAAGATAAGGCAGTTCGGCTTGAAGGATTTTGGCACAGAACATGAAGATGGTCTTTTAGATTTCGGTTTAACCAGACATTTGTTACCTAACAGTCTAAATTTGTGGTTGCCTAGAGTCAAGGGGGTTATTGAGGCTCCACCACCAGCTGCATGTTGGTCCAAATGGAACTCATGTCTTTTGGTCAGCGTCCCAGCGCCAGACGGCACTCAGTTGTAAGAGCCAGAATTTGAATAACAAGTGTTCAGGAATGGCCAACTGTTTAGAGTCCTCACAAGGTCAGTGAAGAACAATAGAGTCTGTTTCTCTAGTGAACACCCAGCTCACACTGGGCTGAATTCAAAAAGCTTCACAAGCCTAAAGTCTGATAGCAAATTTAGATCTGGAGGAAACCCTTTTTTATTCCTATATTACCCCCTATGTTAGAGTCACAGACAGAAAGGCTGCAGGTGCAGTTTGAAACACAACCCTTCTCGTCTCCACCGGCAGTTTTGTTTTCTTTGGGTCAATCTTTTACTCATATTATCTCTTAAAGCCAAACTGAACTCTGCAAGTGACATACACAAACACACACACACACACACACACACCCACACACATAGCTATAACCACGCCCCATTTCTGCGTCACTGACTGGCATGCTGCATTCAAGGACCTCCCATGAGGCGTGGCCAACATGAAGCTTATATATTATCCCTCATAGCAATTCACTTACATTTGCTTCAGCTATGCACCCTGACGGACGTGTCATTCATACTTTTGTGCTCTATTGAGAAAAAAAAATACCATATGGACTTTGCTTTCGGGAGTCGTTGCACCGCTTCATAGTTTTTCTTTAGTCTTTTTTTTTATATATAGGTTTAATCATGTTGAAAAATAATGGAAAGAAGACAGCTATCACTGTAGCCAGCACAGCATGTATCTGCCTGCTGCTGCTCCTGGTTGCTGTGCAGCATCACCGGGTTCAGGTGGATGAGAGGAACGGAGAGGACGCCGGGACGCGCTCTCTCCTCCAGCAGCAGCAGGAGGAGGAGGACGCGCAACCCGGGAGCGCGCAGGTCAAGAGAGGTTTCTCCGCGTACTTCACCAAACTGACCCGGGGCCGGAGGGAGGTGGAGAAGCCCCTACGCTCCTCCGCGTCCGCCGCTGACTCTCCTCCAGCTGAGGACATCAATGCCGATGACATCTTCATCGCCGTGAAGACCACCAAGAAGTTCCATCAGTCCAGGCTGAACCTGCTCCTGGACACATGGATCTCAAGAAACATGCAGCAGGTAAAGGCAAAGTGCAAAATGAATTCATGTTTTGTTCATGCACTAAATAGAGTTTAGATTAGGTTTAGGAAATGATCTGCTTGTTTGTAGGCTGATATCATTGTTGCTGAGCCTGATCTGAACAATAAGCCAGTGTACACATGCAGGTGATGCCTGTTGGATGGCTGCTTACAGTGCTGCATTGTTCCCCTTGTCACCAGATGACACTCTGAAATAGCCACACAACCCCTGTTAACCATGCTGAATTTCTTCGGCTCTGTCACTTTTTATTCTCCTCTGAGTGATGTCCCTGAGAACGGAGGGAGCAGTTTCAGGACTCCCTCTTCTTCCCTCTTTCAGCCCCCCTCTCTCCCCACTCTCTATTATCCCTCCTCTTTTTGGGTGTCCCTGTGAATGCCCCCGGTGCAATGGATGCTTCACAGCACCGACTCCATCGCTGTCCCCCTTCCAGGACTAACAAAGCGTCTTTCTGAGGGGGAAAGAAAAGCTTTCCCAGCCCCTTGTCTCCCCTCTCTCCATGGGAACGTGGGAGCTGAGTCTGGGTCAAGCTTACTGGAGGGATGGGAAAACGGGGGCTTCGTTAAGGGGATGCCAGGGACAAAGGGGGTGCATCTATAGGCAAGTTTGTGCTGGGAAGCCGTAGTATGTGGCCTTGAGAACCAAGCTCCTTTAAAGGGTGCACAAAGACATGCCCGGCTATGGTGTGGAGAAAGCTAGTCAAAGTGATTTTATCCTGCATCAAGGATGTGCTTTTTCTAAAGTCTTTTTAATTTGCCTCGGGCGCTGTCACACAGGGTTTCTCTTCTTCAAACTGTGTTTCTGTCTTTTATCTCAAGCACCAGTAAAGTTTGGAGAGACGTTTCTTCTCTTGAGATGTGTTTGATGCCAGGAAAATAATAACAGGTCGATCAGACAGAATTACATGCACAGCTCACAATAATGCACTACAACATCTGCCTAAATGTGAGTTGATTTTGCTAATTGGTTGTAATCACTGTACAGACTGATGTTAGTTAACCCATCCGACAGAGTTAACAGCACGGCTTATAGGCAGGCAGCTGGTGGGTGGTTGCACGGACAAAAAAGACAGACTGAGCCCACAATGCAAGAGGGAGTTCCTGGAGGAAGGGTGACAGGTGGTCAGGAGAGACAGAACAAAGGATGGCCTTAATGCCAGCCATATGATGCTCTGAGTTCCCACCATGTACATATGGTGCATCCACCATGTTCAGGTTTGATTCTCACGCTCAGCTGGTGAACATCTGTGGAGTTTGGATCACTTTTGTAGCAGTATGGACACATGGGACTAAAGTATTATTTCTGCAAAAGCCAGTTTAGAGGACTTTTAAAAAAAATATTTCTGACTGTGCTGTTACTTTTCTACTCAAAGTGAGATCTCTTCACTCGTATGCAGATGGAGTTGCTATCTGTGGCTGTTTACATGTGAACAGGGAGGGTAGATTATCTCTGTGATAGCTGTGTTGACACAATAGTGCCTGTGGCCTTCTTAATCTTTGAGCCCATTCAGAGAATAAATAGCATTTTATGTGTAAATCCAACCAGTTAAGTGTATTTATATGAAGGTTCCCATTGTTGCCAAATGCAATTTATCCGTGAATTGTCGCTTTTGAAACAGAAAGCCTCTTTTTTTCAAGTTATATAACCTTTTCATGTACAGTGCCTCTTCCTGTTTCCTCATTAATCACACTGGAACAATATAGCTTCAGAGCAGGGTCATAGAACAAAAGAGCAAAATGGATCACAGTACTTCCCCTTTCAGAGTGTTGATAACCGGCGAATTGATTTATAAAACTGGCACGTAGAGCGTAAATTCATTTTGCAGCTGGCACCTACATCTTCACGGTGTGCCACGCATTCCTCATTTAAGAGTACGATAATTAGCCAGCACTGCAACAATGAGCGCTTTTAGCATTTTGAAAAAGCACTTGGTGCTGTAATCGAGTTAATCAGATGGCTTCAATGTGAAGTAGTAAAAGTACAAGAAGCCAGAAAGTGGGTGGTAGTCATTCAAGAGGACAGCCTGGTGTTAAAAAGCTGTGCCTGTCTATACTTGGTCCCTGCTGCAGTCGCTCTAGCACTCTGATGTCCAAATCATTTGTCCTGATAAAAAAAAGTGCTCAAAATGCTTTGAATTTCTGGCACAGAAGGCTGGAAGTAGTTGATGGAGGGAGGGGAGCCTGATGCCCTTCCTTCCCATGGAGCTGGAGACAGTCAGCCAGGCACCACGTTCAGCTCAGACAGGGCCGTGCCAGGCCTTCCTGTGGTCAGGAGTTCAGCCCCCCCCTTCCCCACCCCTCTTTGCTCTCATCTCCCACTTCTCCTCACCCTGTGCCCCCTCGCCTCTTATCTCTGCTTCACACACAGCCATTTTTTCTTATTCTTTTTCTTTTTTTTGTATGAATTAGTATTCCACGAAAGTAACTGTTCTTTTAAGTTTCAGTTAAGAAACAAAGAAGAAAAAAAAAACCTTCCCTCTGGAGGTTTCTCTTTAGTTAACTCCTGCAGCTGTATGCAAATGCTGGCAAACATATTTAGAATTTACCCAGTGGAGACTTTACCCAGCATGAAAACTCACAGCATTGTTCTATTCAAGAGGCTCACGGCCCGGAGGGAGGAGAGCGGGGGCAGGATGGGGGGTGAAGTGGGGGTGAATGGCCACACACGGTTTTCGATTTACTAATCAGCAGTGAGATCCCCCCCACCCTTCGCCTCCATCCTCCCTCCCTCCCTTTCTGTCAGTGCCCTGGCAGCTCTGGCAGCTGCCTCGGTGATTAGGCTGTCTATTCAACGGGCTTTAAAGCAAACAGCGCCAGCCTCTGATCTCTTCACCAGTGAAACCACCACCCTTCCTTAAACAAATACAGGCTCATGACTTTAGCATAGCGCTACATCTGCTCAGAGTTTGTTCTGCAAACAGTTCAGACAGAAAAGAAAGAAAACCGGAGTAGAAAGATGTGTCTTTCATGGGTCCGTTTCTAGATGCGCATCACAAAATTGCAGTCACTCAGCCACAGGGTGGCGAACTTGCAGGAATGTGGGTTATGGTTGACAAAAAGTGCTCTGTCAGTGGGGGTTAAGGCACCACGACCTGGCGTGTAGAGACACGTGGCTTAGATAAGGTAGCGTGATGTACGGCAGGTGCTGCCTCACCTGAGGTGAAGAGTAAACAGACCACTGGCGGTTACAAAGCCCGGAGCCGGCAGCCTTTTCATCATCACTATTCAGCAGCTTGCACCTGCTCAGTGTGAGATATCATAAAGAGGAGTCTAATCTTCCCCTGCTCCCTTTAAAGTGTGTTCCTAAGGTGCCCTGTATTGTTAACTCCTTTTATGAGTAACTGCTACATTTAACAAGCGCCTGCAGTCTCGTAGTTTGATTCTTGAGTCAGTCAGTCATGAAGCAGCAAGCACGCAGAGGATTGTGTCGGTGGTATGTCAGATCTGTATGCTACTGTTTTAAGTGCATTCAACACGTTGAAGCCCGGCAGCAGGTCCAGCAGAGTGAAGGGGCTCAGCCGGGGGATGGGATACATGAATGGAGTGTGCGTGGGGGCGGACAGTCTGCCTCCTGCTTTGTTCTATGTCTGGGATGCTTCGGGGTGGCAGCATAGTTGCCATGGAGAGAGTGAAACGCCGGACAAAAGGCCTTTATTAGAGCCGGGGGTTGTTTAACTCACTGTGTTTTCCACTGCATAAAAGACATGTCGATTGATGCTAATCACACCGGGCTGGATGTGAGGAGGGAGGACTTTGGACAGCCTGTTGAATTTGATCGTGTGACCGCTCCACATGATCATTCAAAGTCATTTTGATTTTATGGATTTAAAGACCAAGTCCACTTATCTGTAATGTCCCTTGTTTGTTTACAGACCTACATCTTCACAGACGGAGAAGATGAGGAGCTGAAGAAGAAAATTGGTAAGTTTTATGATGGGAATTAAATATTGGGAACATAGATGCACATTGTTTTATTAGAAATGGGGCCAACTCTGAATTTATGAGACACAAAATCACATTTTAAAAGCCATAAAAATTCTGCTTTGAACTTTTTGCCTCTGAAAAATTGCATTAAAATACATAGGGCCTCCATTTATGGTTGTCATCTTTAACTAAAATTCCTTTCCTTTCATTGCTGCTACAGGAAGTCATGCAATCAACACCAACTGCTCTGCAGCTCATAGCCGTCAAGCTCTGTCTTGCAAGATGGCGGTGGAATATGACAAGTTCATAGAGTCGGGGAAAAAGTAAGCATCACTTACAATTGCATTTATTTAGACTTCCTATTAATCTGAATATTACAGGATCTAATAATTATTTGTTCTGCTTCTTAGGTGGTTCTGTCATGTGGATGATGACAATTACGTGAATGTTCGAACTCTTGTGAAGTTCCTGTCCCAGTACCCCCACACCCAGGACATGTACCTCGGTAAACCCAGCCTGGACCGGCCCATAGAGGCCACAGAGAGGCTGGGGGACAATAAGATGGTATGTTAAAAATCCTTTGTTGTTTTGCTATATTGAAGATTGTACAGGTTATTTCTTAGATAACTGTACATTATTTTTTTATTAACAAACTTTTTCTGTGTCTTTTTTTAGAAACCAGTCAACTTCTGGTTTGCTACTGGAGGAGCCGGCTTCTGTGTGAGCCGGGGTCTGGCACTGAAGATGAGCCCATGGGCCAGGTGAGACACATTTACCCACATCTCGTATTATTCAATACAGTAGAGACGGAGAGGATACGAATGGCAAAAACTGTCTTAATAGTCACAATTTGGGAAATATGATTGTTTGCATTTCAAAATAAAAGAGAATTAGCTTCTTAGTACAAAGACAATGAGGGCAAGATTGTCCAGTTTATGTTTAGAAATGCTCATTAAGAACAAAATGGCCACCAGTAGTTGTGTCACATAAACTCTAACCAGGTTTCTTGTCTATTTTTTTTTTGTCTTTCCAGTGGCGGCCACTTTATGAACACAGCGGAGAAGATCCGCCTGCCTGACGACTGCACCATCGGCTACATCATCGAATCGGTTCTGGGGGTTCCTCTGACCCGCAGCAACCTGTTTCACTCCCACCTGGAGAACCTGCAACAAGTATCAAGATCTGAGATTCACAAGCAGGTGAGACACTTGTAGCTCATCTTTTTAAAAAAGATACATGATCAGTATGAAGTCATGAATCAGTGTGAGAGTGGTGTTTTTGCTATGTTGCTAATGTTTTTACTGTAATTTGTCTTTCAGATCACTCTCAGTTATGGGATGTTTGAAAATAAGAGCAACATCATTAATTTGAAAGGGGCTTTTCCTGTGGAGGAGGATCCATCAAGGTGAGAGATTGTTCTGTTTTTAATGTGACACTGATTTAGTCTCAGTTTTAACACATTTTAGCAAATTCTAACTCTAACCCTCTTTTCTCTGTCTTCCAGGTTCAAGTCTGTGCACTGTCTCCTGTATCCAGACACCCCATGGTGTCCCCCCCAGGTTGCCTTTTAGGGCGACCGCTCCTTTCTCATCCTCGTCCCCGTCGTGCCTCGGTATCTGAAAGGCTCGCGGGGACCAGTGTTTGGTATTAGACCGCACGGCTGCTGTATTCTTGCTGCAGTTGTGTGCGGTCTTTAATAGTTTTACTGGGCTGCTGTGCGGCCCGCCTCTGGACTATTCCTTCCTGTCCAGTGCCAGGACCTCGTCCCATAAGAGGACTCCAGCTCTCGGCAGGAAGTAGCTTTCAGCGTTAAGCTTTGCAGGCAATCAGTTGAGCTTTGTGATGTATATGTTGCTTGTAAATGTATCTGCAATTCTCATAGAATGTATTGTCATATATTCAAGCCTTTGCCAGCTTTATATTAACATTTTTGTTTTGTTTTAGCTTTTAAAAATGCAAAGCCATACAGGTCTTTGTTTGTAGGCTTTTATCACATATAATTGGCTTTTTCAAGCATGTTTATTTCTTATCTTTTAACTCCTATGACTCCGGACAAATGCTCTAATATGAAGATATTATTGTGCTTTTAAGTAAACAGTGTTATTTTTCCCACAACCAGAGCTGGCAAGAGGCAGATTTCCAAATGCATCCTTATGTGATCTAATCTGAAGTATATCAGGACAAAGCACTTTTTGATATTTTTTGGCGAACTGACCTAATTTACGTCCTTTAATGATATGCTTCAGATTTGTGTCCAAACTAACAAAAACCCCCCCTCAAAATCTCAATATCTATTCATTCGTATGTATTTAATAACACTCCTTGCATTTGTTACAATCAGGGAAAAACAATGAGTGGAAGAGATTTTGATTCGGGGGTAACAATCAGCTTTCGAATTGCTTTGAAAAGTTTTTTTGTTTTTGGTTAAAATTGCACAGCTGAGTTTCAAATGAGCTGATATTTGCTCCTGGAAAGACGCTCACCTCATAAGGTTCAACAGTGGAGAATTAGTGACTTTAAGCTTGGATAAAAAGCCATTTGAACAGTTTGAATCAATGGCATCTAAATAATAACCACCTGTGTAATCTGAGCCACAGTCTATAATAGTTTGCACAAAAGACTGATGTGACTCTGTTATTATTAACATTATTGTTCTTTATTTACACATAATACTGGCTGGTTACTGTTGAGGCCTGTGAGGTGAGAACTTAACAAGAGCAACATCAGTGTTTCCACATGGAGGGGTTCCCTCTGTGTTGTCTCTTACCCATATTGGGTTACTCTGTACATCTTGATTACAGTATTGTATACTGTGCCTTTGTTTAAATTAGTAGTGATTGTATAATGATATATAATTTCCCCATATGTGGTTTACATACGCTTTTAATGACCTGGGCGTGATTTTTGTACTGCTTTGAACTGTGTTAAATGACTGTGGTGTTTATTCTCCAGTATCTGGAGGGTTTGAACAGTTCATTCCCAATACTGGCTTCTCAGGGATTATGAGCTGATCCTGGTATTAACTACCATGGGACCCACGGTGGGACCTAAAACTTTGAATAAAAGTGCATAACCACTGAGAAAGTTTACATATTTGGTCATGTTTTTATTTGTCTGTCTTCAAGTTCTAGATGATACATTTAATATTCTGAATAATCATATTTTTACTTACTTAGTGTTTAATGAAATATGACCTTCAGATCTGCATTTAAAAAAAAAAACCTAAGCAGAGTTGCAGCGCTGCCAGCAGCCGATTAGTTTGGCATAAAGATTGGAAATAAGAGGAAACAGCTAGCCTGGCTCTTTTCAGTTTCCAGA
Source organism: Morone saxatilis (assembly GCF_004916995.1). Classification (NCBI taxonomy): domain Eukaryota; kingdom Metazoa; phylum Chordata; class Actinopteri; family Moronidae; genus Morone; species Morone saxatilis. The sequence goes on along the minus strand of NW_023339696.1, from coordinate 16,330,232 downwards.
GGTGTAAAAAATTATTTGTTACAGTTGGAGAGAGCTAGCTACTTTTGATCTGGTATACTTACCAGAAACAAGACTGATCTTGTTATGTAATATCCTAGCTAATGTTAGCTAACTCTCTGTCAGAAGTGAATATGCCATTCTCAAAATGTGAAACCGTAAAAATAAAGATTTAGTAATATGTATCAATTTGAAATTAGTAGTAGAAAGTGACTTAGTACATTTCCTTGGGGGAAATTCTGAGGTTTTATGCCAGTTTACACTTGGAAATATTGTACCAAGCTACAAGTTAATCATTCATCTGAGCATATTACAATGCATCGTTATTATACAATGGATTAAACAGTATACCTGTAGGATCAGTGTATATAATAGGTAAAATTAGCACCCCAGCAACCAGCTACAGTATTAAAATGCTTGCTGTAAAAATGATTTTACTTTACACTCTGTATACAATTCTGACGAAAAGACAGAATACCGGTACTTGCAATTCTTTTAAACATTAGCATAAGCGCATGCTGAATGAACTCTGGCAGACACAGAGCTGAAGATCCATCACCAAAGCTTTGCATGGGAGACAAATTACTTGGAACAAACATCCCCACCACAAACCATAATCACGGCTTTGCTTTCCAGAAATGTATAGTGGGAAAAAACGGCAGTCTTTTATGTATCTAAAACTCATGTTCAGACATCAGTCATCCGTCTTCTCTCTGTTGACTCATAAAATGTTTCCAATATTTTTTTTTTTTTTTTTTTTACAGAAGTTTCAAATCATATATTGTAAGAAATGCAACAATCAAAGCAGTCTGATTGGTAGCTTTAAACATTTACTCAGCGGCGAATGGTTGATCAGCTCCTCTCAGCTTACTAAAAAGAAGAAGAGAGAGATCTCTCCTCTGGCACGGCACCCATGGGAAAAGAGGGCATGTGGCTTAAGTATAAAACTCTTGTATTATTAAATTGGCGCGCTGTGAATGTGCAAACAGTAATCGGATCAGCAGCAGTTTGATCTTTTCCTACAAAAGAGCAAGAGGTTTTTACATAAAGAAATCATTAAAGTGTGGATCTAATCCGTCTCTACTCTTTTTAAGCTCAGACTCTCAAAACTGTCACTTGTACACTTTCTAAGTCCTACCTGAAGCAACATGTACACTACAAAACAACCATACATTAAAGGGTGACTAATGGTTCAGTAAGAAGTCTGCATCTGCATATTGCAATGTGAGGACATACAGTAGGCATATGAGATTAAAATGAGCCTAAAATCATTTCCTCCAGCTCATCTCCCTGCATCAGTAATCCTTCAAACATACCAATGTATCTCTGAGCAACTGAATGAATGGCGGTTGTTACTTGTGATTACTGTCCCACTGGTTTCCCACTGTTTATCTTTCCCTAACGTTTGCTATTGCAATTATGTCTGTTCCCATACCAGCAGCTGCAGAATAATAAATATAGTCAGACTGAGCTCTTAAGTGTACGCTATAAGCATTTCAATTTACACCCTGAGCTGAGGCCAAGTCTTCATCCTGCGCAGGGAGGCAGTTTCTTTGACAGAGAGGAGGAACCACATCAGACACTAAATATGGTTTTGTAATGACACCATTAGTAAAACAGGTAGTAGAGTGAATCAGTGCCTAGTCTTATTACCTAAGTTCACAACTATAAGCACAAGTTCCTTTAATCCGTACAAACTTAACTATTTCTATGCCGTTACCCACCATAAAACAGCAAATTATGCTGGTAGGCAGATTTTGTTAGCGCTGGACAGAACCAGGCTAGCTGTTTCCCGTCGTTTCCAGAGGCATCAGAATTAAACTCTGTTTCATAATCAATTAAAAAGGTTAAAGTTTTATTTTCAATGAGTATGTTTTGAGCTATTGCTGTTTTTTACTTAAGAGCGGTATTTCAGTAATTCTCCCAATGTGAACTGCATCATTTCAACAGCACTACCAGATATGTCTTTATTTAAGAAGTCAATCATGATTGATTCATGACTCAAAAGGTCTGTCGTTCAGCTCTTAACTGTGGAATGGTTTCAGTAAAGCTGTTTTGCATATGTATGGTGTGGCAACAGATGAGAGATTACAAGAACACAAACATCCAACTGCAGACTTCCACTGCTGGTCGACCACCTAACTGTCAGTGAACTATGGTGAAAGATGACTGGAGGCTGTTGCTGATTATCTTCCAGTGATAAAGGATCCAGTATCCAAAATGTCTATCATGTAGTGTTTACAAAACATAAACGTCCTGCGTGACTTGTGTCTGTCTCACTTTGTGAGTCATACTTGAGGAGAAATGGATCTTCTCTGCCCACGTAAATTTTTTTTTCACCTCATGAAGAGACCAAATAAAAAAAGTTCTGTCTGTCACCCATGTAATAACACAACTGCCTGAGCTGAAAGCCGTTAAGAGTTTTACTATTGCTGTGACTCACCCATTTATGAGTTTAACTTTTAATTTTATATCCCACAGCAGGATGTTCTGTATATCACGCTGTCATTACAACTAAATATGTTTGTGTACCAAAGAAATTGTGGCAGAGCAGTAGTGGGTTCAGAGGGGTTGCATGGGTCCCCCCTGGAATCTGGTTGGCCACCCCCGGGTGCCTGCTCTATATCAGAGTCAGATAGTTATAAGAAGTTGGCTTGTTTGTATCATGGATGGATTACTGAACAGACCCACCCAGGGAGTCTGGACCAGAGCCTCTATATGAACGTAACATTTGGTAAACGACTAAAAAGAGACAATAAATGACCTCAGGGACACAAAAAGACCACAAAGAGATGCAAAATGACTATTATATTACACAAAATGACGACAAACAGACACAAAACAGGATGCAAAATGACTAAAAAGAAACTTAAGATGACTGAAAAAGATGCAAATATTACATTAGATGACTAAAAAGACAAAATGATTACAACGGAATGCAAAATTATGACAAAGACGAAAAGAAATGCAAAACAACAACTATATATATATTTATATATATACATATAATCCATACTACATACTCATTTCACCCCTGTCTTAAGGTGGAATGACAGGAAACACTACTGCTTGGGGTAACTGTTAAAAGCAGTTAACCTGCTGATTAAAACACAAACACGTGGGTGTGCTTTCTTGCACTTCCCATCAGTGGAGTATGTGACATTTCACAACTCTGTAAAATCACTCTGTCACTCAGTCTGTTAGACTCAAAGAAAACCAGTAGGTCTAACTGTCAGTAAAATGGAAAAGCCCAGAGTGGGAGGTGGGGACTTGGAGTAGATCTGGTGAAGTATGGATGGCTGCCACATTCCTCAGAGTGCAGGGGATTACAGAGGAGCTGGCCACTCGCCGTTGTCTTCATGACTCGCCTTTGCTATATCAGTCAGTCTCCAATTAACAGCCTGCATTGTCTGAAGGATTAGGAGCGGCGGGACAAGTCCCATTGGCCCACAGAGAGATCTCACAGCAACTGGCACAGGCCTTAATCCTGCTCAACATGTGCTCTAAAGGCAGACGAAGTGGGTGTTTACTATAATCCAGGTATCACATATCCTGGCTGCAAGGACTTGAACTCCGTAGTAAGCAGCACTTGAGTGGAGGACTTGAGTAATTTGGAGGAGGACCAGCCTTCCCAGCTAAAGATGACCAGGAGCAATTCTCCTTCTGTTAGGAAGTGTATTGCAGGAAATTTTCACAATAAACTAAATTCAATTCAGTTCTGGATTTCTGAGAAAATTTCAACATTTAAGCATTCAGTTTTTTAACAGAATGTCAGAAATATTAATCTTATTTCTTTAAATTTCTTTGTTTTAATCAGAATGATAAGGTCAATATAAGAAACCTTTTCTCTTATGTTGTATAATGACTAAACAAAACACAATTTATAACCTAAATCCGTCCTCGTGCTAGGTTGTTTAAAGGTCAAACTGGAAAATGGACTCATGCCTATAGTTTATACCGCAGCACAAAATGTATTTCATGGAGGTAATTTGCATCAATGTTGAGGTAAATGCAAATCAGGATGCAAATGATGATGTACAACCTCAGGCAATGATAAGTCCTCACTATTATTATAAGAGTGCACCATCTCAGAGACCTTATGGGATGGAAATTTTGGGTCTAATCACTGCAACACATCTCTGGGAGGATAACTCTGGGCAGAGTATGTATGAGCCGAGATAATGTGGTTAAATCTCCAATGTGGGTTGTTTTTAAGATGGTGGTGAACCACTGGATCATAACAAATCCTTCACACAGAAGATATAAGATAAAAGATTTAAAAGACCAGGAAGTGCTTTTAGAAAGTCATGGAGCATCACAGCGAGCAGGAGGCTCTCTGTGTGGAGTAAAAAGGTGAGGACTAATAAATCCTTCACTGCGTACGTGCTCCCTCTGACTGGTCTGGGTGATGTGTACAAAGGAGGAGGTGAGGTGTGAATAACGTGAGCAATGACTCCCAGGACACAGCTGCCTCCCTCTGAGCCCCCGGGCCACACAATAGACAAACCAGGCACCCTGTTTCCTTGCCCACTCTCTCTCTCGCATAAGCAACAAAGCAGCAGGATTCCCTCCAGAAACGGGGCACAAAGGTGCTCGCGGCCTGTGTTTGCATTCGGCGTTCATCTGTCCTGTGATGACAAGATGTGACATGTTGAGAAATGAGAAGTAAAAGTGAACACCGTGTGCAGTGACAGGGATGAAAGCAACGGTACTTTATACTACTAGAAATAGTCTACTTTTATACTTCATTAAATGTATTTTACAGCTAACTTTTTAAATTAAGATTGTTCATACAGAAATATATTATAGGCATATGAAATACAACACATTATTAAAGATGAAACCAGCGGTTCTTCATCTTTTTGGCTTGTGAGCACACCTAGTCATATCTAGTTCAGGCCCCTTGTTGTTATATTTCAGATGTCTATCAGTTGTTCCACCAAGGGAAGATTTCCCCTCTAAATTTCTCAGATGGTGTCATACAGAACTGTTTGAGACCCAAAGAGGTAAAATTCGTCAAAATATAAATCTAAATTTGTGTGTCAGAACTTCTTTCCTGCCACATTAATAATCACATGATCACAGATCTTTTTAATACTGTCAACCTTTTCACAAAGTATCAAGTTTCCTCGTGATAGGTAAACCATCATAAAGTCATATAAAAATAACCTTATAGTAAAGTGGTAATGCTGAGTGGTAACTGAGAGCAGGCGCTGGTTTGAAACCTCTTTCGTGAGAAATCTGAAATGCAATTGCAACTTTCCAGTGCAAGAATGAACCAAAATCACACTATTCACAACACAACAGCCATGTAAGGTTGTTGTTTGAGATTTCAGATGTTGATAGTTAGCTTGAATGCACTAATGAGGAATTCCAAAGCACTTCCTGCCATGTAATAAAAAAAGATAAGTGACTTAAATCTACAGTTGTAAAAGTAGGAACTACATCAAAGTGTTTATGGCACGCTGCTTTGGACGATGCTGGTCAGTAATGTACTGTAGACATGACTTGTATTTGCTCGGTTTATGCTCTGATATGGAGAAATTTCCTCTCACCAGAATTTCATCTGCAGAGTAAGAACCTTCAGGGTCTCAATAAAAAGGGCTGAGATGCTGCCTGCCCTGTGATTTAGGCTGATAAAACGGCTACATTTTTAAATGAAGTCTTGCCTTGTGCAGCTTTAACTCTCTCGTGTGTCTCCTGGCTGCCTTGCAGCTGCCTGGCATTGAGGAAAAGAAGAGCCGTGGTCTGACCATCTTGGCAGAGAGCCCAGCCAGTCTCAGGAAGTGTCTTTGGGGGGGGTTCAGAGGGTGCAGGAACCACCCTCACCCCACCACTCTGCCTTCCCCTCCCTCTCCATTCAGTTCCTCACCTCAAAGCATTAGTAATGCATTCCTCTAGTCCAGCAACAAGCAGGGTAATTCAATTTCCTCAACAGTGAGACCGTGTGAAATTTCATTTGCATCTTCTGGGTTTCTGTGTGTAAGACGGGTTGTAAAAACCTCTCTGCCTCCATCATGCTTTGTTTACTGCTTTGTTTAGATCGGCCCCGTCAATAAACAGCAGGGGACTCAGGAGATGATGTAATCTCTACAGTCATCTTTTGGGACCGAAAATACCTTTTGGGGCATTTTAATATTTCAGTAGTCTGGCCACATTTTGAATCAATGATGGAAGTTCAGTGAATAAAAAAATAAATAGTACAGCTTTACATAAAAAGTGTCCTGAAAATATAATTTGCCACTATACAAATAAAATTCAACTGAATGGTCCAAATATGTCGAGACTCAGAAGAGACAGTGTGTTTTTAAAGTAAAGAAGGTCCGCTCCCTCTATATTTTTATAATGCATTTCAACCCCCAGACATCCTCATGAGAAGCCAGTGTCTGGGGGCGACAGCAGCTGGCTGGCGCTATGAAGGAAGTTGACAAGACCAGACTGGTGGCCCGGTGCTGACACTGACCTCTCGCCTGCTGTCGGCCCCAGAGAGGTCAGAAACACAAAACTGGCTTTCTGCTCCGCTCAGAGTCATCTGCATGCAGGCCAGTGGTCTGTCACTGCACTGCAAAAGGAACAAACACCAACATATACACGCCGCATCTCTAGGAGAAATACAACTGCTACTTCCTCCAAAAGTCAATCCTAAAACTAAAAAAGGAGTTGGATTAGATTTGGAGTTTCTATATTCTTATATTGCCCTATTTCCCACAGGTATCACACAGTTTCTATTAATTCATTCTTAATTTGTGGCTCTTACGATGTCACTTGTAACTGGATCTGCATGATACCGGTTTATCCAGGATCCTCAATGTTGGGCTCAATGAAGCCAGGTAACACCAAGAGAGCCAGACTGAGCTGACTTTGATACAGGCCCCGGATCATCGATGGATCATCTTCAGATGTTTCATGAGGAATGTAATTAGTTTTATCTCTGTCACTCAGGTCCTGTTTTGTTGTGCTGTTTGTCCTTGTTGTAAATTAATGTTCTTATGTAACTATGTGAGATTTTCTTATTACAATATAAACATATTAGCAAAAAAAAGAACTGACCATTAGTTTGTTAGTATTGGTTAAACCCTTTCTTGTGCAATACTGGCCATTATAATTTCATATTGTAGAAATAGAAGAGTTGTGGCTTCTGTGTTCTACTTGTTAAACAATAATAAAACAGTGGTGGTGCTATGCTGCTACCTAGTGTCTGTTCCTTGTCAGGATGTAATAACAACACAATCCAATGAGCAGCTGAGCTACAGTTAAGCTTTGTTTAATTTTAAAACACAGCATTCAAGCTCAATATAACCACAGGTTTTACATGTACATATTTTAGAGATTGCAAAAATGATGTAAAAAAAAAAAAAAAAAAAAATTACATCTACAGTGATGTTCCAGAAATAAAAAAAAAAAACTCAACTCTTTTCGAAATTAAAATCTATTTACTGTATTCACATTAATGAAGCAACACATTGTGATTGCTACAGATTCTAAAACAAAATAAAACCTACAAGCAAATCAAATAGAAAAAAATCTTAAAAAATGTGAAATAAGCCTTTCAAGAAATTAAAAATTAAAATGTCACTTTTTTTTCTTCATTTTGTAAATGTTTATAATCTGTACAACAGCCTTGCATTACAAACAACAAAGAGAATATGACTACTACCCAAAAACAGAAAGATTGCATCAGTGTAATAATGTTTTACAGAGCATAAATGATTTGAAAAAGTCAGGCTCATTTTCTCATTTGATTGCACAGGCAACCGAGAGCTGTCAACTTTACAAACTGGCCTCAAGTAAGACATTGAAAAAGATATTCAGATAGTAAAAGAGTTGTGCTTAACTTGGCGGCACAGTCTCAAAAATCACCTCTTGTACTGGTCAAAATGCACATCTAGGAGAAGCAGGTTGAAGCGGCAGAAGTACAAACATCACAGTCCAGTTGAAGAACTGTTGTGTTTCAACAGGAAAGTCATCAGATTTCCACAGACAATGTCCAGATTATAGAGAGAGCAGTCATCACAATCCCTTCACAGCATCCACTCACTCTTATCTACTTTTGTTATAAATGCTAAAACACATTTGTGACACACTGCATTGCCGATGCATTACGTTTCTCTTTGAAATTCTCTTAGAAACTGCGATATGCATATTTTCACGTAAACCTGCATTAAGAGTCTTGTCGAGATAATCAGTGAAAGGAATTTCTAACTCAGTATGCATTTGGTAGAAACGATCAGAGTCAGGGATGTGTGTGTAGACAATTCCCGGTTCTGTTAGGGGAGGTGAGGCTCTACAACTTGACAGGAATGTGGAGAGAATAACAAGCAGTCTGGTGAAGAGGCAAATTATCGTAGAAAGTCTGGAGTAATGTTGCAGAAAACATCCTGTACAGCTCCAACCTCCTCTGCTTCACCATCGTCTTCAAAAAGGGCTGTAAAAAAGTTTCTGATTCCAGTAGTACAAAAACTCCTCTTCGTCAAGCTCATGACGGTTCTTTTTTTTTTCCCCATCCTGCTATGACTCTTGTCAAACAGCTGCATTTCTAGCTCAAGGACAGCTCATTTTTGTCCTCATCAAGTCCTCTGAGCGCATGTGCCAGAATCAAATTCACAGCTTAGTTACAGTCACTGCTGTGGAATAGTGGCTCATCAATGTATTTAAAAAAAAAATGCCACAGGAAATAAAAGTGTCAGAGAAGAAAAAACATTTCAGTTTCAGACCTGTAAGACGTGCAATACGGCAGGAAAACGGGTCCCAGACATTAGATTTAACATTAAATGCAAAAAGAAGCTAATGTGCATGTGTGATATACAGTATGGCAACCTTAACTGGAGAATAACGCAAATCTGACCGGCTGACTCAAATACAGACTTGCATTTCAAGTTCCGCGGGCAGAAAGAAAACCTGAGGAACTGAGATGTTGCACTATGAAATGTATTCAGTTTGATTTATGTTGAGTGTGAGAAATCTACAGTTCAGGTGTGAAGCAACCAGTTGATTCCTCTAATATTTATGTGTAAGGCATTTCTCTGTTAGTCTCCCACAGCAACGGGAGCTTGCAGTACAGTACTACAAAACGAAACAGCAACCAGTAGAAATCAGTGTTAGTCTAATGATCACTTCCAGAGTCCTCAACAATGCAATGCCTTGTTAGTTGTGACACAGTACTTGTCCTGGTGGAGTAGGTGTAAAACAATTTAAAAAAACAAACACAATAATTAAGTTGGAGTGTAAAAGTCAGTCAGGCTCCGTAGTTTCAGATGAATTCCCAGCACCAATGAAGATTCTTGCAGTAATAAAAATCAGCCAAGGATTGTGGAAACTGGAACTTCAAAACTGAACTGACTACTGAGAGGGGAGATTTGATGATCTGCAGGATTCCTTAAGGAGGAGCGACTGAAGGGTAAGCCATCTATTAAAAATGATCAAGCGACTGACTGGATGAATGGATGGCTGACAGACGTCAGTGCTGCAGACGGGATGAGTCCAGTGTCGTCTAATTTGCTGGAGGATTGTTGGGATCTGGTCGGCTGTTGGCCAGGTACTTCGCCCGCATGCTGGAGGTGTACTGTGGAGAGAACAGACAGAGAATGACACACACGAGAAATCAGAGAGAGAATCAATCAGAATTTCACTCTAGGAAACATCATTGACTTTATAAGAACTTCCATGTAGGATTGTCTCATTTTTATATTATTATATGACTGAAATTGAAAGACATATACATACTTATATAATTCTATATAAGAATATATTTCTGTTGGAATAGGCTCGGTGCTTTGACTGAGTAATGAGGTAATCATTGTTTCCGCAGCAGTAGAGGAACATAAAAATACACATATTGGACATGCACGATGAAGCACTACAGAACACAACTCATTTATCAGATCAGAGAGAATCCTACAGATTACCTTCCAGTTACTAGTTACTCCAGAGTGCTGGAATCTAAAGGGATTGTAAATAATTAAAATACAGAAAGAACATCACAGAAACAGCTACAGAGGACAAGGACAGCAGAGTACAAGGAAGTGTATAAATGTACATCAGTTTCAGAGGCAGTTCTTTCACTTTTTGTTGTTTATCCTCATTGCACATTGGCAGGAGTCATTCATATACATTTAGGATGCATCCATGCATTTTGGAATACAGGCCATACAAACACAAAAAGGCTGCATTTCAAACTCATATGGAAACATTAAGTTGATCTGGTTGTTTTCAGGAACATTTTTAAATGTTGTGACACCCTTCAGAGCCACTTGATGAAAGCTGAGAATGGGGACCAATATGGGCCCAACGAAACCAAACGACTTACCTTAATTATATTAAAGAAACAAGTTTGTATTTTTAATCTCCAACTCCTACTATATGCTTATATTGAGTAGTTTGTATTTGAATAGTATAAAATATTTGTTAGTGGTGTGAGTTTAAAAGAGACAATAAAACACTGAATATACAATAAGGCTAATTTTGTAGTTATGCCACTAAATACAGCGGCAGACACATACTTGCTGTATTAAACTGCTACAAAGGCCACACGAGAAAATTCCCAGTGATTCATAGTTGAATCCTGAATGCCTATAAAATGTAAGCGTCATATATTTTATACTCTTAACCCCATGAGTTCACCCTCAAACCCAAGAATCAAGACAAAGCAGATCCACGTGATCAGTGAAACAGTTTAACAGCTTCTTAATCTGACTTCACAGTGAGCCCCAGGGCAGAGTTACAGCTTCACACGTTCCTCCCAATAGATCTGTGGTGCAGGGGGGTCAGGGGAACATGCAGCCCAGGGCCACAGGAAACAAACATCAGGTGAGACACCAGGTGGGACACTTAGCAAGAATCAGGACACATGGGGAGTGGGGTGGGGTGGGGTGGGGGTCCAGCAGCTCTTGCGGGACCTGAATAAAGGGTGAGTAGAGCTGGGAGTTTGGGAGGTGGTACAGAAGAGGAACAGGCCAGCAGGTGGAAGAGGCGGGCATGTTTTGTACCTGTTAGCATAGCAGATGAGGTTACCAAAACGATCTTGAACTCTCCGAAGGCTTTAACTGCCAGCTGTGACCGCTGTTACTGTCCGCGGCAGTCAAATACAACTGTATGGATTCGCAGAAAAAAAAAACAAAAAACGACAAGAAGAGAGTATAGAGAAGATACACAAAGCAGCGTCTAGGTCCAGGCAGACACACGGACACCAGGGAGGGTAGGATGTCTGGTAGAGGTTCAGGCCGGGGGGGGGCAGGAGGGAATGATTATGGTTTGTTGCATATATAGTTTCTAGCCCTGCAAACTTTCAGTATCAAGTCGAATTTGAAAAAAGTTTTTGCGCACCTCTGTACTAAAACAAAGAAATCCTGCACACTGTTCAACACTTTTTTCACTTGGGAAAAACATGATGCAATCAGAGGACGCCAATAACACTTCCTAGTAAGCATAAAAATGTGACACTCCAGGTGAGAGCCTGCAGTCTAGATATGAATGGGGCTGTTTGACTACAAGAACTTTACCTGATAAAGGTCTGAGGACCAAAACATTGTCAATAAAATGAGTACAAGTGATAGACAGTGTGTGGGATTCTTTGTTTTCTTTTAAACTTGTATCAAGACAGAAAACATTGCCATATGAGATATACATTCAGTTCATGTGCAGTGAGAATCTGACACTTTACTGATGCATGGAAATTAATTGTTGTTCTGCCTCCCTCTCCATAAAATGTGTGCTGCTAGAGCTGGAAGAGATTGATCGTGTCACTCACTGTATGGCAGGGTGTATGCTTACAGAACAAGAGCTCTGTATGAGGAATAATGTCTCCAGATACTGGTTCACTGGCTGCCCAATTCCAATACTAATGTCCTACCATACTACAGTAGTGCTATATACTGTTAGAGGCACGTCATCATATCAAGATGGCATCATAATGTTTATCCGGGTTTCTAAATGTATGTTTCTGTGGCTCCTATGTTAATATGTATGCTGTTCTTATCAGGTACAGTGATATACAGAAGAAGTCAGGGATCTATGTTGTTAAATAGAATGTTAACAAGGCAGCAACTCTCTCAGGGAACCGAGAAGCTTTTGAGGAACTCAAGAACTAAACCTGCGTTTCAACCAGAAGAACCAGGGCCTAATTTAATTCCTGTAGGACAGTTTTGGTTGTAAAAAAAAGGGGGGGGGGCAGTACTTTCTGATTGTTCAGGAGATATTGAGTCTGACTGTCACTGATCAGTTAAACACAGTACTCCAACTTGTGTACTGCTTCACTCTCAAGACAAGAAAGTACTGGGCGCTGCTAGTATTTATATTAGGATGATGTGTGGACAGTTCTTGATATTTACTAATGTTCAAAACAAAGTTGGTGCGTGAATGAGCTGACAGCTTGAGAGAACGAGAGACAAGGAAGCTGCAAGAGCGAGCAGAGCAGAGAGTGGCGAAGAGGAGACAAAGTGAGCGAAGGAGAGTAATAAAACAATTTGCTGATGGTTTTATGGCGTAAAACAGAAATAAATGACCATCAAACACTCAGCATAATGCCTACTGTGGAGTTTTCAGTCTCCTTTCCTTCCTGTTTTTGATACATTTATTACATCAAACTCATACATCAAAAACATCTGAAAATTGAAAAATTTCAAACGCTGCTGTTGTTTTTAAATCTGTCATTAGTCTAATTTCTCTAATCTTTAAGGTTCTCAGATGAGGTGGAAACGCACACAGGATTGTGCAAAGTTCCTAGTTTAGTTCCTGAGTTTAGTTCCTCTGGTTCCATAGTTCCTGCAACACTTTGGTTGAAAAGGGCTACTGGTCAGTCCTTCACAAAAAGCTGTGGAATGACCCAGAGGTGTCAGTTCTCATGTCTTTACAAAATATACACAAATGCGATTCTTACCGAGGGGGGAGGAGACTCCCGTCCTATCAGAGGTGTGTTTTCACAGCGAGAGTTCTGAAAGTTGGCGTTCTGAGCCCTGTTGAATTAAACACACAGTGAGATCAGACACAACAAGCCAAGAAGTGCATAAAACTGTCACACACTGCTTTAAAGATATGAAACAACATACGGTATACATGACTAACTCAAGTCAGTTTTCTGCATACCAAGGCCTTATGATACAGAGGCAGAAACATGGGGATCCCCTCCCCCAGTTATCCTAACACTGACCTTCACTCATGAGGCGGAGGGGCTTTGGGTTTCACAGCCATCACAGCTGGGGAGCAACAGCTGCATTTGCCGGCCACTGCAGAGAGCTTAGCTGGCTCCTGACTACATGAGGTGTCTAATATCAGCCACACTGTGCATAACCCAGGCTGGGTTGTGAAAATAAATTATCTACCATTTGTGCCTTTCATTTAATGCAGCTCTCTATTCAGATTCACAGTAGTGTGAAGTTACTTACATGTACTCAGTGACAGGTGCGTTGCTGACGGTGTGGGCTGCAGCGGGGATGGAGGTCTCACTGCCGTAGCTGCTGCCACAGCTGTACAGGCTGGGCATGTGGACCCGGTACAGGTTATCATGGTTTTGCCTTCCCCCGTGGCTAAGAGACTCATCCTCAATGTCCTCGTCGCTCCTGCAAACATCACACAACATTGTCAAATCACCACCACCAGAGGGACCCCACGTCCCATCTGAGTGAAGATAAAGAGGAGCATAGAAGCGCCACGTGGTCACGTTTTTGTGTTTATTCTCAGTCACATTTTGATTCAGTTTCATCACTGCCTGAGGGAGAGAAAACAAGAGCAATTCGATGCTGTGTGAAGCAAAGAAGATGCAGTTTTCCCACTGACCTTAATGGGACTGAACTAAGAGTAAAAATAGCCTCATGTAATTGGTTCAGTTTCTGCAGGAAGAGTCATAATTTTCTATCGGGACAATAAATATATTTGTTCATGTTGTCAAATAAAAGCAGAAGGCTACTTCTGCAGAAAGAATGTGATTTCACTTGATTCTTTTCAAACAATGAAGCTCCACAGTGTATGTGAAATAACAATAATGCACTGAACACGTTCTGTCGGAGCAACAATGACACCGACATCATGGAGCCTGTCTCCCCCTAGTGTTCATCCCACAGGCTTTTTCCTACATATCTATTCCATGAGATCATAGATTTTCATTCAGTGCGTCAACAATAGAGTTACTTATGCATATCAGAGGAAATGTCACTTATCCATTAATTGATTAATAATACTAAAACTATTCTATTCTATTCTATTCTATTCTATTCTATCACCTTGAATATTAATCATAAACGTCATCTAATTCCAGATATTGTAAAAGAAATGAGTATGCTTGCATCATGATAGCAGTGGAAAAGAGAACAAGCTTAGCAGGGACCAATAAGAAAAACAGACTGGTAGCATGTAAGCCATTGCTTTCTAACAGGAAGCTCCAACTGAGATCAAACTGATAAACATGCCCCCCAATGGTTAGGAGGGATCAGTTAATTATGTGGTGCAGCTGAGTTGACAGGCTGTGCCTGGGAAACCACTTTCCCTGTATTCATCCTGAAAACATTATCTGTTGCCGATAGGACAAAGAAATCAGAATAATGTCACCCCTCAGCTGCAGAAAAAGACACCAGCTTTGGGGGTAGTTATGATAGATTTAGGCCAACTCGGCAAAATTAGGGGGGATAACGGGAAGCAATCTATTTGAGGAAGCAGCTGGAGCCTTCTGGACACGTCCCAGTGGTAAACAGCATGTCTTTGAATAGCGAACAAACACAAGTTTTACACAAAAATTATTGTGTTTCCCTATCTGTGTCGATTTATCCTGAATGACTTTGTCTGCTCCATTCCCATGCCGTGTAAAACAAGTGGTGAAGATGCTATAAAAGCATAACTAATTGATAGGCTTATCCTCTTAAATTATTTCTCACTGTATACACAATCCTGCATACAAATTCAG
>NW_023339696.1:16308527-16315272 GCF_004916995.1 Morone saxatilis | reverse complement strand
GTTTTTACCTCTTAGCATGCCAGGTGTGAGGCACACTGCAAACAATTGAGCTGAACATCAGAGCAGTGACGAAGGAGAAGAACACGAGGTAGATGAGGCCTTCCAGTCCGTCATAACACAGTCCTGTCATGGCCTGGACATAGTCCTGCAGAAAGGGGAGACACCACTTTTATTATCAGAGTCTACATTCAAACATCTAAAAGCTATTTGGGGAACCAAAGAAGAAAAGAGCAAAACAAAAATGCAGAGGTAGTGAAAGGCTAGAGTTGCTGTTTTTTTTTTTTAAGGTCTAAAAGTGGATTCTAAGAGGGTCTTTAAAATGCATCCACTGTGATTTCTCATTTAAACTAGGTCAAACCAATGAGCTCAGGGTTGGCTAAGTAGAAAGGCAGGGCATTAGTTTCAGGTTTGAAAAGACGCTCTACACTCCACAATATCACGATTGAGAATCTCCATTCTGCATGATGCACTGCACAGCAGGCACACATTTCGTATTCTACTGAAGATACTCTCATTTTCATGAAATAATAAGCGTAGGCGCTTTACCAGGGTAGATGTTTAAGAGAGAAGACGGAGCAGAAAGCAAAAAGAAAAAGTGCTACAGTGCACGTGTGCACTTGGAATTTGGAAGCCACTGAGGGACAATCCTCCAAGGCACTGCGATAGCCAAGTACTTGTCATTCTAGCAGCTTCATAAATGGTACATAGCCAGCATGAATTGGACAAGAACTCGCATACAAGAAGGCAAATGTTATTTATGGTGACAGGTGTTGTCAACTGCAAAAGCATAAAGGAGGGGTTTGCTTTATTCAACTAAGCTGCACTACAAAGATGTCACAACGAATCAATTTCCAGGACCCTTTTTCATCAGACATGGAGCAACTCTACAGTAAGGATGTCTCAGTTTGTAAGTCTTCTCCTGCCTGCTCACCATGTGCAGGCTGCGACAGTCCACCAGGGCCGTGAGCTGATGTAGACTGATCTCTGTGGTGTTCAGTATCCCCTGGATCTCTTCCAAACTTCCCTGAAAATTAATTAGGAAAAAACACAAAATTTGCAATTCTTAAAGGTTTAACTTGAAATCCACTTTTGGCACTTGGGTATGCTTGGATGCCACAACCATGACAAAACCATTCGTCAAAAACAAACTAAATTAATTAATATAATTTGCATTGTCTACATGCCAAAATGCAACTAAGTGGTAGTTTCCTGCCTGTAAATCGCATCAACAGTCAGGAATCAGATAAAAAGAGGCAGGTGAAAAGTATTGTGTAACAGTGATAAATTCACTGATTATTCAGTCTACGCACATTTAACAGGGATGTGTCTGTCATCAATATACAACAGTTCACAGCAGATCCAGCTGAAAAAGCAGATTTGAATGTATGATACATTTTAATGGACCGTTTCCCTTCATCCTCCAGTTCTCATTACAGCTACAGTGGAAAATACATCTGATTGCCTGATATAAACATTTTCACAATCTCAGCACATTTCTCTGTGTGGGTATGTGAAGTGAAATATGCCACTCTCTATTCCCAATGTCAGCTCTCATTTGTGCCTCTGTCAACACAGTGTAAGGACCAGCGCTGGACAATACCACAGTGTTGTATTGACAAGGGCCAGTGAAAGCCTAATGCAGCTAAATGGACATAATGCAGGTCCCAGGTGGGCTGTCAGCAGATCTTTATGTGGACAGGTGCACTTCACTTCTCCGCAGGTCGGTCGCCAATCCCATTCACTGGGATATTCTGTTGGTAACAGTACAATAGCAGAGGACAGCTTGTGGCCTGGGGGGGTCAGGTGTTTATGGTAACAGCTACCCTGTAGTTTGGCATTTCTAGTAAAGAGTGTGTTGATGGGGCTGGAAACATACCTTAGTTTGTTTATACTCTCTGGTGGCAGAGCGCAGCAGTTCAGACACGTCATCCTGCATCTCCACTAATGCTTTGTGGCTCCCGGAAAGCTTCTGAAATAAAGTATGAATACTGTAGCAGCCTGGCACATCTCAAAAGTATTTCCATATAGTTTCCTTTTATTTACAGTCGTACTAACAATAGATGCCTGGACTTGCCTGGACAACGGCACTCAGAAGTTTTGATTTATTTATGCGGTTTGCAAGATGAGATGTAGGTAGTCCATTAAAGCAAACTATAGATTCACAGTAAAAATGACATTTTACTTCTCTAAGCTTCTAACACACTTCCTCTGATGCAAGCACATGCTATCAGCACGGACACACAGGAAAAGCTGCTCTGCATCAGGTTTCCTGCTGGCAGAATGGGACGTATTGTACTATTGCATGGCAAAGGCAATGGGAGTGACTCATTGTGTCCACTTGAATTCTTACCAATTACAAGTTCATACATCATGCAGAGAATACATTTATAACACTGACTTCTGAGATCTGAGTCTTATCAACATCACTTTAATGTTGAGCTAGTAAAGCTACCAGTTACACAGCTTATAGGTATCCATGTTAAGAGTAAATGGTTTCATTTAGCATGTTAAAAACTCAGACATGCAGAAACAAATGTAATAACATATGCAACAAACCTGCTGGAAGGGGTTGGTTTGTTCCAAACTGCAACTAAGGTAGTACTGCAGGATATCTGTGAATAAAGGACAGGAAGAACAGAATGGGTTGGCAACTCCGACCAATAGTCCACACCCCAAAGATATTCAACTCAATATCACATGCAGTATGACAAAAGAGAAGCAGCAAAAGCTTACATTTAAAAAGCTGGAAGAAGTGAATGTTTGACATTTTCACCTGAAAAATGACTAAATCGATACTCTATCTAAATAGTTGCTGGTTAATTTTCTGTCCATCAAATAACTGACCAATTGTTTGATTAAAGAAGCCCACCAAAACAACAGCCAAGCTCAGGAAACGTGAAGTTTGTTTTGTTCCTGAAGTCTAAACTGCACCATCATTGTCCAACAAGCTGCACCAACAAGTTGATTTTTACACTGTAAAACATTCCACTCGGTCCATATATCATTATCGGTTTCTTTAATGCTCCCAAATATAGACATTGGTATTGGCCCCAAAATATCTGTTGTCAGGTAATAATATATTTTGTGTACAAAATTTGAAGACCTGATGTAGGGCTTTAGGCAATTGAGAAAAATTGTGACTTTTGAATATAGAAGGACATTTTATTGACTAAACAATGAATCAATTAAGTGACAAAATAAATGCAGCTGTACACTGGGGGGACAGACAGGGAGAGCAGAGTCAGAGCTTTGTACACACTGTGTAAGGACCAAAAGCACTAATGGAGTTAAATACTACAACCAAAAGCTGCATTTTAATCATTCCATTCAATTATATTTAGTCATACATGCTCATTCCTATATCACTAAAGAATACACAGTTTCGTCTCTTGATCTCTTCTTATTTCACACTGCATTGTGCTTAGTCTTTACAGTTACTGCTTCAACACTGTTTTTTTGAGGAAAAGAGGCTGATAGCCAAGTAACAAACAGATAGAGACTTTTTATTTCATTTTCTACCTCTGTCTTATTGTTTCCTGCTGCTCTGTTAGAGCTCCACTGCTTCTGTAACTGTGCTCCCGCTGAGCTAATCCTGAGTTCTGAGGTTAAATGTTCCAAAACAATAAAGTTCACGGCACGTGTGCTGTAATAGTATAAATTTGTTTTTCCCTTGACACAGCAACATTTAAACAACAACAGAACACAGAGCCTGTGAGAGGCTTAGGTATAACCCTTCTTACTGCACAAAGAGCGGTTACATCATCTCTGGAGTTATTCTTAAATTACAACATGACCAAACCTGTATTCTGTTCACAGTACACCATGAATCGAAGCAGATTGTAATTAGGGTTTTGGACTTTGCCATTACAACCCACTCCAGCTACTTCTTCCAACACACAGCAGTGAGTAGGAGTGGATGAGAAATCCCGAGTGACTTAAAAGCTACAGCAATGTCCACAAATACAAGCTGTGAGAACACCACTACCGACCTAACAGACGGTGCAAGTGACGTCCACACTCACTGCTGTGTCAGGAGCTTGTTTCCCACACATTTCAGCAAACTGATGAGAGGAGGATTTCCGGCATAGAGAAGCCCATATCAAGCAAGCTTCTGTCACACATCCACCCACACACAGAGATCAGGAAGAGCAGATTTCTTTGGAGTCTGACTCTTGGTAATGGATGGAAAAACTGATGCCTCATCATGGGCTGGTTTTGGTTCCTGTGTCAGTGTGAACTGTGCTGATATACAGACTAAAATCTTGCTGCCAATATACAGTGGGTTGAAAGAAGACTCATAACGATCAAACAAATTAATATATTATCATTGATTTTTTTTCACTGTTCCAAGTAGCAGATAATAAGAGTGTCTTCTTCCCATGGACTCAGTGATGAAACCTCAGACAAAACTTTAGTTATAATGATTTGGACAAGGCCACGGTATTGTTCTTTTTCACAATCAGATTGATTATCAATGAGCCATAGCTTCCAGCTACAGTCACAAGATAGCTTGTTTATTGGACAGAGATTTGGCTGTACTGTATCTCGTTCAGGTGAAAAAGTTTGGCAGGGTAAGAGAGTTCAAACAAATCTGGTTTCAGTCCCTCCGGTCGAGTATTTTGTTATCACGCTGTTTTATGTATTCCAAGCATGAGAAACTGCTAGCTACCAAATGGCAACCAAACTGAACAAGCTAATGTTTTAGAGAGACTAAACTCCTCAAAACAAGCTCAACGTGACTAAATACTTAAATATGGTTACTTACAGGAAAAATCCTGCATAATTTCTTAGCTGATTTTTGTCACTGCTGCTATCAAGTATTTTCCAAAGACCATCAGAATAACAGAAATACTAGCTGCCATCTGACAGATTTCACAGATTCTGAACTCTCACTCTCTGTTTGGATTAACACCATGTGTCTGACATAATTGTGCAATGAGGGGGAAGCAGAGAAATGAAAAATAACAATGAGGGTTGGTGAAATGATGCATGTTCAAGAAAATATAACAGCTATCTGGGGGAGGAAAGCAATAAATCCACTGTAGTAATAACACACGTTGTTCTATCCAGAGATTTGTCTGGTGCAATTTCAGCAAAGCATGAGCTATAAAAGGGAAAGAATACAACTGAGTAAAATGTTGGCTTTCCAAGGTTGACATTTGCAGGTAAAAGTAACCTAAATTTAAAGGCAAACAATATATTGGAGTTTGTAATCATCTTTTATATTAATTTGCAATATTATTACAATAGTAATAAACTTAAACAATGTGTCAAAGTATAAAAATATTCTTTTAACGGCTGAATAGTTAACATGTGTTACAGGGGAAAAAATAGAACTGAAAACCCCCATACTGCATGAATCAGCCCTGAGGCAAAATACAGTTTCATGGCTGCAGCGTAATACAGTTTAGTTCATAGAGTCGGTACTCGTGGTTCAAAATTACAGCTGATGCTCTGCCTTGAGTAACCGGGAAAAAAAAAAGCTTGGTTTGTGTATTGAGCAACCATCATATTTTAGAGAAGACAACAAAGACAAAATGAAAAACAAGAAGCTCAAGTAGGCAGGGAGTCCTCTGTGTTTTTATTTCTAAGCACCATCTTCTCCGACTGAAGAGGGACGCAGGAAATATATGGCGTCTCTGATCCTCCTCTCCGCTCCTCTTATCTCTCTCATACACTCTGCCTCACACAAACACTCACAAACCCGAGGCACAACCATTTTTCCCCTTACACACAACCCATCATGGGACAGATTGGGTAATTACCAAAAGGACAGCCTTCTGTACTGCTTAAAAAGGCAGCCCATTGCCCTCTTGACCCTGCTGCAGATGTGGCAGTAATTTTTAGAGGCTTTTTATGGCCCGTGGACAAGACCAAGCCCACGCTTTGGAACAATGTCGTCTCACTGCTGCACAATAATCAGAGCATTGAGACCAGGAAGGGGGAGGAGATTAAACAATTCAGGCTGAGATTACTAATATTTAACATTTTAAAGAGTTGTTCGAGTTGTCAACATGGTAACTTCAGTGCCATATAAATAGTACTTTCTGTATGTAAATCATACCTTGATTGATGACTCCAAACTGGTTTGCGACTTTGGTGACATATGTGTCAGGAGCAACACAGAAGTCACTGGAGGTCTATAAAAACAAAAAAACATAAAGACTTAAAAATGAAGAAGACACACACTTGTAGTGACATTTTCACTGCATACTAACAACAAAGGTGTCAAACAGCTTCACATACACAACACTAGAAGCACCGTTGATTGATTGCAGCTTCAAAAACACTTTTAGAATGTGACAGGCTGATTTTCATTTCCATTTCAGCTGAGAGCAATCACATAAACTAAATCAAGCATTAATAATGTGTTTTTTTTTTGTCCTCTATGAGGTAGCCAAATTGGCTGCTTCACTCTTCTGTGAACAAAGGCTGCAATATTGTGGATACAAAGCTAATCCCAATTATATTGTCTGTGATTACAGGTCTCACCACCATTAATCTTAAGGATTTCTGGGAAATGCTGAGTGACAAGAAAAATAAAAACCCCTGTAATTGTAATGCAACCAAATACAACAATTCTGTATTAGATAGAACACTGAGGAAACAAACACATACTTATTATTCAGACTAATGGAAAACAAAAACGGAATATTATAAATAAAATGCTGGGTGTAGGCGGCCACATAAACTCTCTTCTCATTGGGAACAATTGGAAAAAATATGCTGTCGCTCAGAAAAAATA
>NW_023339696.1:16251019-16308465 GCF_004916995.1 Morone saxatilis | reverse complement strand
AAAATGATTGTGTTATCCAATTATACGTAATAAACTGGGCATTTCTACCTGGAAAACAGGATTATGCTCAGATGGAGACACTTACCACAGAGACAGCCAACTCCAGCCCCAGGGAGACCCAGCTGATTACCAGAGCCACTACACCAAAAAAGCACACCCTGGAGAGAGCATAAGGAGGTGAGAAGTTCAAGTATCTGCACTGTTAGGGCAAAACTATTCATATTTACAACATTAATACAGTGTAGAGGGAGATATGTTTAAGCTAATTAAGTTGGTCCTTTAGAAGGAGTCAAGTCTTCACAACCATCACATTAAGTGCAAACACTGATCTCATCTCCAAACACTGTGTCGACACTCGACGTGTTAAACCACAGAGAGAACTTCAAGCATTGCCATTACTGTGTATGTATCTTAATATGAACAAATTAATTATCTCTTTACATATTTAGCTTAGAGATGCTTTGCCCTTATCTGCCATTAAAGGAAAAACACTTAGTGGTCTAAATTATATGAGGGATTTATGTTAATATTTTCTTTGGCTCTTTTGCATTTACTTTATTATTTTTAGTGCCTATAAAATGCAAACAGCCATTTTATAGCAGCTCTATTTAATATGAAACAGTAACCAAAAATATATGGGCAAACCTGTAGATTTAAGTGTGTCATTAGTATAGCAGGGTGTGATGCTTATGCTAAATGACTTGTGACTGGGCTGATATTTTATAGAGCATGAATTCATCCTGACTAAACTGTTATGACAAGGTGGCCCCGATCAGCTGAAGGCTTCGTGTACAGTAATTGCCTCTCATTCTGTGACGACAGCTCAAATAATTTCCCAGGACAGAACCATTTTCCCTGACGTGCTCTTGTGGCTGCGATCTTGTGATGAGACTCACCCTATAAGCGTTCCCTTGGAGTTGCGAATGAGGCCAAACAGCACCAGAAGGCAGATGAGGACATCGAACAGTAGCAGGCCTATGTAGCCCAGCCACCTGTGAAGACAAGTGTCATTAACAACAAATGGCCAAGTGCAGCACAGCATACCATCTCTCAATTAAAAAAAGAACTGCATCTCCGAGGCGAGCACAATAATTCAAACACAAAATTCTTATTCTATAAACACACATTATTTTGAGGTAGATTGTTTTCTAAGGAGGAGATTTTTGGTTTCTTTTGGCATTTTAATTTATTGAAGAATTACAATTAAACCTGCAATTATAGATTTCCTGGCCACACTGGGAACAGCCACTTGTTTTAAACACAACATGCCTTCCTCTTTTAAGCTGATATGGTGAACTGGCAAATGTAAGTCCAATATTCACTCCCTTTGAGCTTTGCTTATCGGCTTTAACGATAAATTCTCCACTATGTTCACCACCTCCTCACTTACTGTCCGTCTACTGTTTGGTGCAGAGCAGATACTGTACCAGCGGGCTTTTAGAAGTTTTTTCACTAAAATCAGCTCCTGCTGTGACAAAAATGACACTTTGAGAGCCAGACAGCTAAACAATGAGCTGAAACTCACTATAAAGCTCTACAAAGGCAGGAGGCTGCTGCATCACTACGAGAGACCCCTTTTCACATTGTCACATTGTTTTCACATTGTCATCTGATTTTGTTATTATGAAAGTATCAATTTGAGCTGCTTTTTGGATGACAGAAGTGACCTTGCAACCCCTCAATATACAGTTACAATGTGTATCTCTTATCTTTCCTGCTTTGAATTCATGTTAGTCTGTGACATTCGATAAAAAACACAGTGAATTATTTGCATATTTATAATATTAAGCACATATGTAAGCAAACCCAGTATGGCCAAGGGGGATTACCACCACTCTTGAATTTGTTTTTACCAAATTGGGAAGCTCAGCGCATGTTTAAGACTCTTGGTAAGTCAGCTGCCTAAGTAAATGCTGAACTAGTACGTCTCAATCTTGTTGTCTGTGCTTGCATCCGCTTCCTACTTCAGTTTCACTCAGAGATTTTAATGCAGAAACATATCCAACAGAGCAGCCTCAGCTAGCACTCCCACCAGGGAAGAGACCAAGTAACTTTCAACTTTTCAACAGTATATAAAGTCAGAGATGAGCGAAATCTTCACAAGGAAGTGAATTAGTGTATTAGATGGTGTGTGTCTGCAGTGAAAGTCTATTATTGTGATGTACCACATGAATCATAGTCTGTTGTTGTTTAAGATGCTTCTCAGCACTACTGCCACTCCTCACTCTGCAGCCTCAGAGAGGAGCTGAATGTAAGTTTTATTTATTAATCTGCACACCACGCTTTTTTTTTGGAATGATGCTTGGACAGCACTATCACAGTCTTACCTGTACCAGTCATACAGCTCAATCTTAACAGCCAGCTCCTCCAATGAGATATTGGTGTTGCCCCAGAAGGGAATCTCCACCATCTGTCTGACTAGCTCATCCAGCTGGCCCTGCAGCTTTTGGATGATGGACAGGTAGTCTGCATGCTGCGCATACTGGCCCTCAAGCTGTTGCAGATTGTCGTCTACCGTCTGGTTCAATGAGGATGTACCGTCATATACCTAGACCCAACACAGGGACAAACAAGGTCATGATGGAGTTTGGGGGAGGAAAAGGGGGATTCACTACACAGCTCTAGTGGTAGAGGAAAAAACCAGGAATACTCGTGGCAGAAGGACGATGAATTATTAAACGTGTTGGTATAATTTGTGCTCTTACCAGCTTCTGCACCCCAGTGATTGTGCGGTTAGCATGGCGCAGGGAATACGTCAGCCGATTCACTCCATCACAAGTCTCGCCGTTCCCATAGAAACCGACAGCAATGCCAGCGCTGACGGGAGACAAAAGGAAGGGAGGGGAGACGGGGTGGTGAGGAGGAGGGATTAGTTAAAAAAGACACAGAGAGAAGACAGAGAAGACAGCGAGCGAGGGGGATAGCGAGGCAGGGAGAGAGGCGTGTGAACTCTACGTTAACCCTGTCGGTTCAGACCCCAGTCAACAGGCTCCTTTCAGCTCCAGCAGAAAGACTCCATACAGAACCATGGAGACACAGAGGAATGGACCAGCTATGCCCCAAACCCCACACTACGGCTGACAAAAGCTGTACTGAGGCAGGCGATCAGCTCCCATTTGCACAGACAGGACTCAGGTTGCAGAAAAACAGTTCAGACAACTGCATGGGAAACAGTTTCTATAGATAGACGGACAACAAAATATTTCTACAATATTTTAAAACACTCTGAAAATGTATGTGTGTGTTTAGGAGAGAGAAAAAGCTGTTCAGTTATATTGATTTGTATGTTCTCTACATTTCAGTAACATAAATAAAGTCCCTTTCCGCACTCTGAGAAGCAATTGCAAGTGAAAACCACCATCTCTTCCTGTGCTGCAGCTGTTGGTCTTTTTGCTGACTCCCTTCCTATCCCAGGAGGGATCCGATCAAATAGGATAATGATCGAATCACTCCAAGCTGAGTCGGACCAAGTCTAACAGTGTTCAGCCAACAGCACTCAAAGAATCAATGGGTTTTCTCTCTTCGTGGAGGGCTGCTAATCTCTTCCTCTCACACTCCGCAGTGTAAAAAAGGTGAACAGGGGCAGAGTCCCAGCAAAAACAAAACCAACCTCCCTGCTGTGATGTGAACCTGCGGAAACTCTGTACTGCTCTTTCAATATTGGAGGACACAACACTAACTGGGAAAACACACAGAGAAAAAAAGAAGATAATCCCAATATCACAGGCATGCAGAGCTTTGTTCAATGATACCAAGCATGGACTTTGTCAAAGAACAAAAGCAAAGCAAAACAGAACAAACAAACCATCTCCCAGATATATATATGATTCTCTACAACTAGTTTTTCCTGCTTTAACTAAAACACATTAGTGCGTGGGCGCAAGCACCCACAGATACAGTGATTGTAATGCAGTTCTGGTACTCATCAGGTCCCCAAGCTCTTTGTGCTACTCTGAATCAACCGTGATGGCTCTCTAGTGGCCCATCAACAGGAGGAGGAAAACAGGAAACAAATGCAGTGTATAAGGATAGAAAGCATGTCCAGATGGTACAGTTCTCACACAATCTACTTCTAACATAAAAATAACCAAACATTAAATTGAAGCCAATCTATAGGGCAGTCCTATAGTCTTTGTGCTTTCAGCGTGCACACATGCAAACATACATTTCTCTCAGCATTGCTGTACAGACCCAGCAGGAGTTTTTTAAAGTAAGCTGTAGTTTTTCTAGCTTACAAAGAAGCTTATAACGTACATATTTAACCATGCAATTGTGTGGTTGTCAGTCAGGGTGTAAGTCTTGCCTTGGACACTCAGTTCAGGGTAATAAAGTCCTTTGGATCTCCACTAAGAAGTTATTTTACTGAAATGTAAAATAAAAATTTGACCTGGGATCATTGTGTGTGGTTAACTGAGGGCATTTGCCAAATATGCAGGCATATTCTCTTGTTGGCAAGTTAATACACAAATATTGAGGTGATTGGACAAAATTTAAAACCTCTGCAAATGTGGAGAATTACAGAATTTGTGTTTACTATCGTTATTACAAAACTCCATGTTCCTGGAGTTACTGTAGGTTGGTTTGGTGTCCTTGGCGCAGAGAAGCAGGCTGGTTCAGGTTAGTTCTTGCCTGACCACATCATTTACATATTTAGCTCCGATTGGCCAGTTGTTGACCGATGTCCTCCTCCTGTATATTAGTCTCTGGGTGTGCGAATACAAATTAGCTAGTCTTAATAATACAACTGGCGAACGACGCTCTGATCCCGTGTTTGTACTCACCTGCAGACAAGTGTTGCAATGATGACACACCAGGCGGTGCAGCAACAGTCAGCGTTGCTCCGCTCCTCATTTTTGTTCCGCCGGCAGCACAAACAAATGGAGTAGAAGAGCAGGAACAGGAGGTCCAGGGCCAGACAGGCGAGTGCCACACCCCCCAGCAGCAGGATGGACTGGTGGACAGAGGGATGGGGTTATGGAAACTTTATTGCACTTTCAGATCAATAACAATGTGGATAATGGGCTACCGAAGTGTGTCACAGGGAGACAGTATGCTTAGAAGAAAGAGCACAGACGTTCAGATACATTGCCTTCTTAACTGCTGAATATCTTGCATTATTACTTTATTGATTTGTGTGCATTTGAAGCTTTAATAAATATACTATTTGCCACACAGGAGCTACAATTCTCTTCATCTCTGTCCTACATTAAACTGAAGGGAAGTTTTGTGCACAAGTGAGAGGAGCACTCAAGCACTATAATCAGGAGAAAACATCTCTACAATGTGTGTCATGTCTCATCTTAGTCTGTTGTTTGGAACGAAAAATAAAAGGTGCTTTTGATTTTGATGAACAGCCTGTTAGTGCTGTCTTTATTGTACACAAATTAACTGTGAACTCGATCGCTTAGAGGCAAATGAAGCAACAACCACAGTACTAAAAAGCCCTCTTTCAAGTGATTTAGTACAAAAGTAAAAGAAGAATGGAGAGACACTTCCTAAAAAAAAACTGTTAATATCTGCGGCATATTACAACTATCAACATTATACAGTGGCAGAATTTCAACAGTAGCAGTAGAGCAATATATTATCATGGTCAAACCTCTCAGACAAGAGCAGCACTTCCTATGTAGGTCAGACAGAGGGCCGCTGTGTTCACTGTTTACTCCTGAGGATTCGCGGCTGGGACAGATTTCCATCCTGCACTTTTGTTTAGTAAAAACCCAGGGTTGTTCTATTTGTTCGGTTTGCATGCAACGATGCATCGCAGTGACTGACACGCCCTGATGCAGTGGCGGTCAACTTGTTTGACAGTGAGTGAACTCAGTCTTGGAACAATTGCAGGCTCAAAGCAGAGTCTTGACAACACAATATTTGACTGTGATACAAACAAATAACAGAGTGGAGAATCAGACACAAATACCACTGAATGACTTGGCGCTTGTATGGTGCTTTGCTCAGTTCAACCCGATCGGGTTCACTGAGTGCAACAGCAATCCATGAATAAACACCATAATCCTATCACATGTTACTTGTGGTGCCATCATATCATCTGCGCATCAGGTAAGAGTGACAAATTCAAAGGCACCCAAGGAGGTGACGCAGTCCTGTAGTTAGCACCACTGAGAGCGCAGCCATCTGGACAAGTCAAGACTTCCCCTGAAGCCGGAGTGAGAGCACTGCATCGACAATAATTACCAGTCTGTCATCACAGTGGGTTAATAATTATGGTTTAGTTAGATGACCAAGTGATGAGCTCTTACGTTTGGCTCTTGTTGTAATAGATGTGTGTAGGGGGTGAGATAATGTCCTCACACAGCTGTTATACCTGTGCGATAAAATGTGCATTCCTCTGATCATATTCCCACAGGCTATCCCTATCCTTCTAACAGTGATGTTGTTTACGTTGAACTTGTAGCCGTGTACACCGGGCGCCAAACCACCATTATCCCACCAATGAATTCCCGTATCCTACCAGGAAAAGGCTCCCAATAACACCTGAGGGAGCTGGAATAACAGCTGTGAGCTGGTACAGTGACGACCCTTTTTAGCGCTCCAGTGTCACCTCAGGTAAACAGTATATTCCTTAAATGTTTTCTCCGAAGTGGGCCCCATGAAACCTGACATCAAACATCTGACACCTGCACAAATGACTCAAAGTGAAACGAGGATGTCGTTCACCTTTTATTACTTTCATTTTCAAGCATGAATGTCTGTGCAAGCGAAAGCACATCGCGGCTGCTGACGGCGATACGTGTCTGGAATGTGTCTGAAAGAAGTCTTCCTGTTTCTTAGGAACCGTGATCCACTTCAGGATTTTCTGAATCGTACTTCCACAGAAAAAAAGAGAAGTAACATTATCTAATGGCTTCCACCCATGTCTGCCAATTTTTCACTTTAGTTGGAAATCAACCCTCTGTCTCTTGTGATTCCAGTAGCCTTTCCAACTCATTACAAGTCTTCCACAGCCTTTTAAAAACCACCATTTAGTAATGACGCATTTTCAAAAACAAGGTCCATTAATACATTAATTAAAGATAACCGCTGTTACTTTAGGGCCAAATGATGTCGGTACATTAAGTCTTTATACGACAGATTAAGTTAAATGAACAGTTTAATCTGCTGTTTATGTATTCCTTAACTTCAGACAACACGTCCTTCAGAAGATCACCACCTGACACAATCAATTAACCCTTTTTTTTGTGGGTTTATGCAGAACCACATCCCTGGATCTTGATCTACATAACCTGCACACCAACTGAGGCCAATTTAGACCAAATAGGTCAATTTAGGTGGCATGGGTGTCACTATACAAAGCCAGCTGGTTGGTGTCTGGAAAAGGTCAAGATGCAACAGCTACACACAGATGGTGGCATGGATAAAAAGGTGAAGAGAAAGAACAGGTGCAAACAGGTCATCTGTCAATCACAAGGAGCGACAGTTTCCACTTTAAATTTAAGGCTGCGGACACAAAGAAAGCACTGAACACAATGACATTCTCCTCATTATCCTGCCTTGAATGTGGACACAACTGAAACAAACACTAGCTGTGAACATGTCTGCAGGCCTCTGTAGAATCACAACTTCTGGGGTTATTTGAGACGATGCAAAAAGGGGGTCGGTGAGGTGTTTTTACCTGTTGATATGTCCAGTCCTCTGGTTGGAAATCACTGCTCGTTTGCTCGAACTTTAAGTTGAAATGAGGAAGTCTGTGCAGGAGGTTCACCCACCACGGTGGAGAGTAGCTCACCACTGCTGCCATGGCGAGTAAATGTCAATGAGATCCTCTCACCGAACAAACAAGCAAGGATGCTTTAAAAAAAGTCTGTCTGCGTCCGGGATGAAAGACAAAAACAGTGTAGCGTGAGAAACCAAGTGAGCAAGCTAGCCAGACACACGACCACCTGGTAAAGTTCAAGCGTCAAAAATATGTCATTTTACACCTAAAACTGGCAATCAATTCATAATTTAAAAAAAAAAAAGCTTTTTAGTATTTGAAATTACAAGCACGGCCAGAACAACAGCTAGCAGGTCGCTAACATTAACTAGTAGCTGAAGCTTAGCCGAGCTAGTTAGCGTGTTAACCCGACCGCCTGTATCATCAATGTGGTTCCTCTAACCGGTACCGTGTTGTAATGTTAGCTGTTCGTGGTCCATTTAAGTTATTTTAGTGCAAAAACATTTTTTTTTTTCTTCTTTCTTTAAGCCAGTTATACCCGTAATGTAGCTCGCGTTAGCCGGTGTAGCTGCTGGTTAATTCACTCCGCTGAGACGAATAACAACAAGAAGTCTCTTTTGTTCCACTTGACATTTCTGCTCTGCGGTTAGTTACATCCTGTTTCTGGTTCTGCTCCTGCTGCCGGTTCTTCTGCTCATCTCTTGTAGTCTTATTCCAACACAGCAGCCCGAACAAGCACCTCCGAGTTAAACCTCCATCCAGTTATTAACCGAGCAGGGAGACTGGGTGTGGGGGGGGGGCAACACGGCGACTGTTCACGACACTCACCCAGCTGCCAGGTTGCCCGGCCCGCACACAGAGACACAGCACCGGCATTAAAGTGGCCCAGCAGCGCCACCCAGAGGCCGCCACAGGGTGGAGCTATAATGGGAGGTTCGAGTAGCGTCGGATTCATTGGGACTACTTGTTCAGATGAGGTATACGACTGAGAAAGCGGGGGGTTTTCTAGGGATGTGACTTCGGCTAAAAGCATGAAGCTAGCCCAATAAAAGGTTAAAACTTGTTAAAACTTTAACAGGTACATTAAAATCTCCATCATGTAGTTGTGCCGCCCGTTTTTTTTTTTTTTTTTTAAATCCGCACACTGTTACGACGAAGAAGGAACTTAGAAGCTGGGGTTTACAATGGTCTTTGAAGGCAGCGTTAGTTGGCTTTGCATTTGAAGAATGAGGAACATTAAATCAAACCAAATTTACCCGCACAAGTGAAACGAGGAAATAAACGGGCATAAATAAGACAATATTTCCCATAATATTTAGTGAAAAGTAGACAGCACTATCTGATCAGCTGGTTCACAGAGACAGGGGCTTGCTGGGATATAAACACAAGCGCCAGCGTTTCTTCACATCTTCAAGATTTGTACATGTAGATAAGGACAGGACACGTTCATTAGCAGCCGGTGCATGTAAGTGTCGGGTTATACTGCTCTGCTCCACACTTGGACTTTAACCAGCGCTCACTACAACTTTAAGAAATAAATTACTTGTTTTTTCTTTTCTGCAGGAAATCACATGGAGGTGCTCTTGTGCTCACATGACAGTCTTAACCATGGCAGGAGAGATCAATGAAGGTACAGTACGAAAACTTCTTTAGTCTTCCTAACACAGTGTTGCCATATCATTTCCTAATTACTTTGCACTTTTGTTCGGTGTTGCGGTCTCGAACCGGTAAAACAAACGTCGTTTTAGTTGTTTAAAAATGTGGATGTTTCTGCTCGGTGAGGTTGCGATGTGAACTAACCAATGAGAACTTTTGGGTACATGAAGATCTCGGAATTAAGTAACTCCATCTAAAATCCCCTCCCTGAATGATTCATCCTGTTTTGACTCGCATGCTGTGAATGTTACTTTTAAGGGTAATTCCAGAGGTGCAAAAGGTTTATTTGAAGTTTTGATGCTCTTTTCCTGCCACGTGAAAAACAGTTCAGTACATTTGGCAGCACACTTGCAGGCATATACTGAAATCATCTCACTGTAATGCTCCCATAAAGGTTGTACTGAGAATGTTTTCTTTTTATTGTGGCTGAAAATATTACAGCTTTGGAAAACCTTTAAATTATCCGAGCAAAACTATATCTGACTATAGATGATATGAAGTCATATGATGGGGAAATAAAATGTGTAGTCCCATAAAAAGTGATAACCTCAGTACTGAGTACCACTGATGTAGTAAAAGTAAGGTCCTCCTATTAAAGGGATTTTTCATGAGGAGTATGCTGCACATGACATATCTCTTATACTTGGGGTGGTTGTGATGCTATGTAGATGTTGTTCCTCTTTTAGGCTCAGTTCCTGCCTATTACAGGGAAGTATATGAGGCCATCTGCTGTAGGACAGATGAGAGAGTGCAGGTTGAAGTTTTTCAGCGGTTGCTCCACAGGACCGATCTCTCCAAGGCGGTTTTAGGCCAGGTGAGGGGTTCACACTTTAATGTACTGTGGGGGAAAAATATGTTAAAATGCAACCTTTTTATAAAAAGCTGCCATGTAACTGTAGTTTGTAATGACAGAGGCAGCAACCAGCATAAACAACAGTAAATAACATTTTCAAAATTTCAAATGAAGACTAACCAATGCTGAGACTTGTGTTTTTATACTCAAAGTAATACATAAATAAATTAAACACTCCATGATATCCTTGAGCAAATATTTGTTTGATTCTGATAAGACATTGTGTTTTGTGTGTTAATATTAGGCAATACAGATAGTTTAGATATAGGTGTAATGTCCTATCAACAGGTAGGTGTTACCAGCTTTGTGTTAAAGACAGGGGCTTTAAATAATTTGCTGTTAGATTTGGTTCCTTTAACAGTGAGATATAGGCTAGTGTTATGCAATTTCTCTGAATGTGTAAAGTCTGTGCAATATTATTTCAGAGCCAGCTCATAGTTCAGTAGAATTTTTCCTTTTCCTGACATTTCAGCATATCATCGCCTTTGTGTCTAGTGAGCACTTTTTGCATGGAGGAATGCTAACCACAGTTCAATTTAGACGTTGGAGTGAAAAACGGTGACCGTCACGTCATGTCTTTGTCCTTCTCAGATTGCTGAGCATGTTGACTCCACAGATGGATTCCTGAGCAAGTTGGCACTCTACAAAGCGCTCGCTTTGATTGCTCTTGCTCAGCAAGGAAAGCAACCAAGCCCCAAACTCCTGGAAAACTGCATACAAGGTAGATGACAGTGTTACAGTGACGGCAGAGAGCAGTAAACTTCTGCTTAATGAGTAGCTTGATCATTCCTTTCGGTGTCTAAAGGCAACTTCAGCCATCCCTCTACTGTTATATTTTATCGGTACAGGGCACATGTCCTTCTTTTATTAGCTCACATAGATTCATGGTTTCATTCATAATAGTATTCCTCTGTGATAGTTTACCACTGGGATACACCCACCCATTGCTATTGATATACTAATAGTTATAAAGTAACAGGAGGGCACTTTATTTAGTGTATTTGTACAAAAATATACATTTTCATCCCATAGTTTTTGTCTCTTTCACAGCAGAAGAAAAGAGAGCATTTTTATTTAATTCAGCGTCATTTGTTTTATTTTATTTTGGTAGAGAAGCCTGAGCTATGTTTAAGTGTTGCATTCTTTCTCTAGGTCCAGAGTGGGAAGATGATAGTGGGGAATTTTATGGTTTTCATAGAGGTAGCCATTATGCTGGCTTCAGTTAGATCCATTCCCAACCTCCTGTGATTATTTAAGGCTCTCTCTGTTATTTCAGGTGTGGCCAGTATGGCAGCTAGCTGCATGCCACTTCCTCATCTGTACAAGAACAAGTTTTCTGCATTTGTCGCAGTACATCACATTCAAATTCATGACCTTCTAGGAATGTGCCGGAATGGATGAATAACAGTTCACACGGGCACCAGGCACAGTACTATGCTAGCTAGAGACAAATAGAGCGCGACACGTAGTGAGCTGTTGAAGAAAGAAAAGTGGTTTTAACACCAGCATTCCTGACAGTTAGGAAATTCATTTCATTCTAGATGTATCTGTTATTCATCAAAAACAAATATTAGGAGTTGGTGCTGGTTGTGTGCTTGACAGAGTTACCAAAACCTCAGCTCGGGGAGCCCAGGGACCTGAGGGCATTAAGGATGCAGCCAGCACAGGAGGACGTACTGACATTGTCCCAGACACTGGACAAACTGCTGGCCCGAGACACAGTCCAAGTGGAGCTCATACCTGAGAAGAAGGGCTTGTTCCTCAAACATGTGGAGTATCAGGTCACCAGCCAGGCAAGAAATCCAAAACATCCTACTGCATGGAAATGACTGTGTTAGAAAAACCTCAACTAGTGGTGCAGTATTCTTGTCTTATCCTCACTTAGATGACATTTAGTGACATCTTCTCATTTAACTTGCCATTTTTCTCAATTATGTGTGCATTTAATTGGGTTGAAGTGGCAACACGGCTGTACTGCCGCAGAAATCAGTGCCAGTATTTTTTGTAGTCTGCCTAAAGAAAAGCACTGATTTCAACTATGTGACTAAATTTCCAACAACTTTTCTGATCATTTTCTTTCTCTGTTTTTTGTTTTTTTAGCGTTATAAAATATCAGTTTACCGACGATATAGCGATTTTGATGTCTTCCACGAGGTTTTGCTACAGAGATTTGCCTACAGAGTGGTCCCAGCCCTTCCACCTAAAAGAATGTTAAAAGGAGGTATGTTTACTCTGTGTGAGCTTTGACATCTACACAGTCACCATTGTATTTCTTTGTTTCTGCATTTCCTCCATCTTAGAGTCGTTATTTTTGGACCCATTATTTGGGTTTATGTGCTTTTAGTGAAAGGTCAGCTGTAAATATCCAGGGGGTTCTGGTAGCTGAGTGTTCTTTGGTTGATAAAGAATAAATGTTCAATTTAGAAACTGTTCCTGCAGGTTCTATTGTTTCAAACACAGTCATCCCCATTCATTAAAGCTATTGCCTGAAAGAAACAAGGAAACTAGTGATGTGTAAAATGAGCCTGTTTCAGTTCACAATAACTTATTGTAGCTTTGGAATGATAATTATGTCAACACACACACACACAGACAAGACTTGTTTAGACCATGTCTGAATTAGAGGTCTTCATCGAGTACAGAATATGTCAAAAAGATACCACACGTAAATCTGCCATCCTGTCAATTGTGCTCTTTTCCCCTGATTGTACTGGTATATATATGATCTACTTCAATGTGTATCTGATTATTCCTTTTTTCATTAAGTGCAGATAAGTAGTAAGATCCTGAAAACATAAAATTTACATGCAGTTAATTGAAGGGGTACTCCACTGACTTCGCATTGCACTTCTGTAACATTGTCATGATGAGCAGTTAAAAAGAAGTATTAAACTTGATGCAGCAAAAAGACCACAAGATCTATATTTTTTTTTAGTTCCATGCATTCTTTTTTGTAAAAATCCGGGGCCTACATTGCCCACAATGCAACTTAACCACAGACAGTTCAATGTTCATTTGGGTGTATTATGCTGTTAGCAGCTAATGTAGCCTCGAGCCGCTAACCTCAGGCAGAGATGAGGAGCGAGATAGAGGTCTGGTAAGCTCACTTCCTGTAGACAGCCATTGACTTATACAATTGGTGGAATTCTCCTTATATGTTTCTGTTTATTTAAAAGTGATACTATATATTATATAAATTATAGTTTATATAATAGTTTATAGCCACAGCTCTAGCAACGTTATTGCCTGTAAAGCTGCTTCATGTGTTCTCATTTCTTTCCTAGTCAAACAAATCCATAGATAGATTTTTGCTTCCTCTGGTATCTGTCCACAGTCTTGACCTCTGTCTCTGAGCGTGAGTTCATTGAGGGGAGGAGACGTGCTCTTGGCAGATTCATCAACTTGGTGGCAAGGCATCCCTTCTTCTCAGAGGATGAGTTGGTCAAGACCTTCCTCACCTTCAATGGCTCCGTATGTAGTATTTTTGCTGCCTCGGTCTGTGGCCCGGGCTGTTGCACAATAAGCATTATCATCATGATGACTGACAGTGAACTACATCCTGTTCCAGCTACTCAGTGTCTTTTTCCACTCACACACTCCCCACCCTTCTTCCCAAACAGGATGTTCAGACTAAGCTGCGTGACACTTACAAGAAAACGGGCGATGAGTTCATGACCAACAGAATTGCAACCCAGGCAAAGGTTTGTCACATATGCACAGTGGAAGAACCCACCAAACACTTACCAATTAACAACTGCATTTAAAATTTCAATCAGCTTTGTTGGATCTGTTTTTCTAGGAATATCTACCCGCCGATATTCAGGCTCAGTTCTCGTCAAGCAGAGAGCTCATTAGAAATATTCACAACAGCTTCCACAAGCTGCGGGACAGAGCAGAAAAAATGGCGGAGCGCTCTAAGGAGAATGCAACTGATCTTCTCATGTTTGGCAGAGAGCTCAGGTATTTCATTATCGGTATAAAGTTAAAGTCTTCCACTATCCAGAGGTTTTGGACTGGGAAAACAATAAGATTCCAAATCCTCTGTGTTGTTCTGTGTTTTCATGGTTTTTAGCTTGAAATTAATTTGGCAGCTAGAACACTTCAGTGTTACATTCTGCCTCTGTAATAATGCTGTTTTCTGCAGCGCGTTGGGCTCAGATGCTTCGTCTATTCCCTCCTTGGCCTCCTCACAAAGCACCTGGGGGACCCTGCGTCAGTCTCTGAAGAGTCTGTCTGTGGAGTTTGCTGTGCTGTCCGACAAAGCTTCTCAGCAGGTACAGCCCTCAGTCCTTCATCCCCACCACCTGCTCTGTTGTGCTTGTCCAAAACTGGCACTGGGTAATAAATGTTGTTTTGCTAATGTCCTCAGGGCAGACGGGAAGAGGATGATGTTGTGGAAAAACTGAATCTTTTCTTGGATTTGCTGCAATCGTACAGAGTGAGTCAGTTACACTTTTGGTCTTTGCTGAGCTCATTTACCTTTCCACTTTCAAGGGGTCCCCAACATTGCCTGACAGGTGATTTTTTTTGCAGAACTATCTGTTTTCATAAAGGCAATAAAATCAATTTTCAGTTTTTATGATGGAAAGACACAACAAGGAGTTGTATATTCAGTAAATCCTGGTCCAATTAGTTACACAATTCAGGATATTGGGTTCATTCATTTTAACAATAATGCACCTCATTTGGAGATTTTTGAGATGAGTTTCCCCCATTCACTATGAGAGAGGAGAGCTTTTATGCGACTATGCTTTTCTCTAGGATCTCTGTGAGCGACACGAGAAGGGCGTGCTCCACGAGCACCAGAGAGCTCTGCACAAGTACAGTGTGATGAAGAGGCAGATGATGAGTGCCACGGTGCAGCCCAAAGAGCAGGCATCTGTGGAGCAGCTGGAATCTCGAATTGTTCAGGTGGTCTCACAGTTTCTCTCTTTCCACATATTGAGGCTGTCAGGATGCTTCCTGACTGAGAGCATACTGTTTGAAGTCATTTAGTACTTGATAAATAAAATGCTAAATTGGCCTGAGCATATCTATTGGCAATACACTCACAACATCCACTGGGTATGAGTAAAAGTGATATGGGATATCTTTTTTTTATATACAGTTTGTACCAAATATTCTCACACTATCATACATTTTCCAATTTTTAAATCAATAACCATACAAGCTTTTTCAGTTGAATTTAGACCATTTGAAGTGAACAAGTACCTCTAATGCTGCAGCATACTTTCTATTGGAATGGTTACCCTTGATTTTCTATTGAAATGTTCAATGTAGGGGGGCAGATACAATAATAACTCTGAATGAACCAAATCACTATTTCAAACATGGGTACAGAGCTGAGTCATACTAGGTTTAATACCAATTAACAGCATTTGTCAGCTTGCGGTATTCTGTCGTATCCCTGCTGGTTCTCATCTTGTGACTGTTAGTCAGTGTGGTTCTTCTGTGTTTGGCATATGTGGTTATAAATTTCTCTCAACGATATGAAATACTTTGGCGGTTTCTGACTAATGCACTTGCAGTTTGTGCTTAGACAATCGTATTAACTGTGATTGAGTTACTTGAAAATTTAAGTCTCTTTCCATGAGGTGTTTAGATTATGACATCAACAGACAGGATGTTGTTTATTTCCATATTTGATATGCTGTCAGAAATGCGCAGCATTGTATTTTTAAAGGTACATTAACAAACAAAAGCTGCCATAAGCCATTTAGTCATAAAGTCGAACATGAATCTGTGCGTAGTCCAAAGTTATTTCACAGAAATCACGAATGTGAAGCCAGAGGAAGTAGGATTCATAATAATATAATGAGTGTTTGTATATTCATGGCAATCCATCCAACAGTTGTTGAGATTTCAGTCAAACCCACAGACGGACAGACAGACCGACATTACTGGTAGAATAAAAACAGATATTAGTAATAGTAGAGTAACATGCTGAGAATAATGCACCCTGCCATGCAAAGTCATATAACTATGATTGTTTCTCTCCATTGCCTGGTGCAAGCTTGTATGGGGCTTCTTCATTAGTGAAGACCCCAGTGTTGGTGTCAGTAACAGTGGATGAGTTGGTAAAAAACAGGATTAAGAAATGGTGAAGTTGTGATTCAGATCTAGAGCCAATTAAAATGTAATGAAATGACTTAAGGGCATCACCTTGTTTTGGTAATATGAGCAGAGCTTTATCGGCCTCGTCTCATCTCTGGTATCATTGGAGGAAAAATTCCCCTCAGAAAGCTTTTTTTAAAACGGATTATTATCATTTAAAAAGTGGCATCAATTTCACAATTTGTTTTTTTAATTATTATTATTATTCTGTTATTAGCAAGAAAACGCCATTCAGACGATGGAGCTGCGGAACTACTTCTCCCTTTTCTGCCTTCATCAAGAGACACAGCTTATCTTCATCTACCTTCCAATCACATCCCACATTCTGGGGGCCTTTGTTAACTCCCAGGTCCAAGGACACAGAGAGGTGAGGCTGCTTGTCTGGAAATCATTTTTCTACAGAGCCTTCTTTACATTGACACAGTACCGCTCCAGGAGGGTCAAATCAGTTTTAAATTGGCTTCCAACGAAATAACTAATAATGATGGATGGTATCACTAGAGGGATAATCTCCCTGTCTAGGATTTAAGCTGGCTTCCATTTCACATGAACAAATGAATCTCTCATATGCCTTTGCTTATTTATTTATATTTAAATAATTATTATAAATCAAATAAAGCACACAGGATATATTTCTTTGGTTAGATGCCTTTTTCAGACCTTTTTTTCACTGCCAATATGGTGGCATTCTAAAAAGGTGTCTGTGGATATTTCAGTACTTGAAGATCATTTTAATTGTTGTTGTTTCCTGAAAATGATTACCTGCAAACCACTAAGCAATATTTTGATGCAATGAATTCTATTAGTATAATGAGCTTCATGGTTCATGGAATTCTAGGTAAAGAGAAGTGACTTATTGCTTTCTTTTCAGATGGGAGAGGTGTGGAATGAACTCCAGCCAAAGCTTGGGTGTCTCTTTGGTGGTAATAATGGATTGAAACCACCCACCTGAAACCTAAAAACACGAGGTGGAAGGAGAGAAACACTGCCGCTGACGAGGATCACAAACTGGACAATTACTCTCTGTGTGCTACAGAAAAGTGTTGAATACACAATTTTTTTTCCTTTTACAAAATTGTCTATTTGACAATATACATTCCATTTAATAAGAGAATTTTTTTACTGTAAATGGGTTGATCAACAATCATGTGAGTGGAAAAGACAGTGGGCTCATGCATCTACCATTACATGCTGCTTGATAAGGAAAAGAATAAATAAAATAAAGGAAATTACTCTAAATGTTATTTTATAAGGGAGCAGTCAGCATGTGAGACTTGAAGTATATTCATGCATCCCAACTAAAACCCTAAATCACGTTTTATACACTAAGATAGTTGAAAAAAAATGAGTTTTACTTTATTAAAGGATGAGATTATTTTAAATCTCCAGTCATCAAGGGTTTTGGTTTTACTTACTGAATAACTTTAGAACAATGTATTTTTGATACAGATTTTAGTTTATAAGGATATGTAGCAGCATACTTTAAATTTTTATGGACAATTGTGCTATTTCTCATAATGTTAAAGTGTTTACTTTTATGTAGAGCAACATATCTGCCCTCCCCTTTTTATTTCATAAGCTATTTTTGAAAGGCTTATGCTCAAAGTATACAACACAACAAAGGGGAAATATTGAGATTTATTGATCAAAAACAACCTCTGGCATTAGTGGCATAATGTCAACAGTAACACTATAAGCTATTGATTCACCACCAAAGATATGATATAAATTCACTAAAATACACAGCTGTGCAATAAATCATATAACAGGATTCTACACAGTTCAAATTCAATAATCACTACTTTTTTATGAAGATTTTTGGCCATATCACTGTAATAGATGATTATTATTCACAGTTACAGACATGATTGAAATGTGTGTAATGTGTATCAGGGCAAAGAAGATCTGGATATTGTTCACTTTAAAAGCTATTAGACTTAATGCTTTTCAGATATTTGGTGTAAAAACAATGCACATTTGTATTTGTACACATACAGTTTATCAGAACTTGTATATTGTTTTCTGAAAACAACAAATATTAAAAATCAAAAAGGGACAATTGTTTTGGAAGTTACATCACCAACTGATCAGCTGAAAATACACAGAACTGAAATTTGTGTTGAAATGAGTGACGCAAGAATACAAATCAGGATGTGTGCACAAAGTTCAACATTTATTTTCTGAAGAATACTGTGCATACAGTATGAAACATTTGTTTGTGGAAAAAAAAGTATTATCAAGAATCTAGTTAACTTGCACAGAATATGAAACACAATAAATGTACTACTGTAGATATTGTAAATATTTTATTCAAGAAATCCTTGCTGAATTGTGTTAAATGAGTTATTCTGAAAAATAAAATGACACAATGGTTATTTCTTTTAGTGTACTGCTGCTTTGATTTGTTTTTGGTTTGAATTTGAAACTGATTGGAAAAAAAGGTAATATTTAAAGAAAAAGTTAAATCACTATGTTACAGTATTTTTTACATGTAAACTCTACAATGTACAGTTAACGTGGTTTTGTTGAGTCCTCAGAGTCCCGCTGTTTCCTCCCACAAATGAAACTGAACCGTGTGACATCTTCAACATTTAAAGAAGAAATCTGGAAGGTTGGTACTTTTTTAAATAAATTTCCTCAGAAACTCAGTTCCCCCCCAGGTTGTCTCACAGCTCCTCCACTTCCTCCAGTTTGTGGCTGAGAATCACATCGTGCCCCTGAAACTTGAAGTATCCAACAAATTTCTTCTTTTGGAGCATCAGGGGGAACCACAGGATGTCATCAGCCCACATCTGACTGAAAGGAATTTGGTGACATTCAAACCACTGAGGCCTCATTTCTAGAAAACAAAGACAAAATAAGACACATTTGTATCATGTACCTTGAGATGTTGCAAGAGTTTATCACCAACTATCACCCAGTTTTTTTGCCACTTCTTCACCTTTCTCAATTAATGCCCAGGACATAGCTGGAATCAACCTGATTCATCTTACCTGTTCTCTACGAAGAAAGTGTTCTTTTAAATAGAAAATCAAAAACTACTTTCAATTCAGTTAAAATATATGGTTTGTGTCTTTAGAAGTCTGTCTTTAAACAACACTCCCATGTCCATATGTACACTGAAATGGTTTACCAACCATGTCTTCATTCTGTGCAAAACATGCCTTTAAAGCTCCCTTGAAGCTACTGTGAGGCTTCAGGTGAACAAATCAAAGTCATTTTAGCACAAAATCCCTCTTTGTGTTTCCCTGCTAAGCAAAAAGAGGGAATGGCGTACTAAAAAACTTTTGGAGTTGCTCTAAGAAACCATTTCTTCCCAGCCAGTATGGAGAGGAAGACTCATTGTAATCAATTACGGTCAGTTTAGAGCACAAGTTGTTTAAAGTGCCAAAACAATTCCAAAAAGTGTATATGGATGATTAATTATTTTCTTTTCGAGGAGATAAACAAAGCTTGTGAAAAACTGTGAAATTTAGAAAATACATACAAAACAAAAGAGATCTTTGGCATCAATTTCCTCAATAAAAAAACCCCACTTCCTGTCACCAAGGTTTGGCTTCTCCTGTTTCTACAAAACATCGAGCTTTTTTTTAAAATATCTGGTATTGTGGGTGAAGTAGAAAATGTAATTTCTTAAACATGACCACTTGCTCAGACTGCTTCTGAAACTTCA
Source organism: Morone saxatilis (assembly GCF_004916995.1). Taxonomy (NCBI): domain Eukaryota; kingdom Metazoa; phylum Chordata; class Actinopteri; family Moronidae; genus Morone; species Morone saxatilis. Next base: position 16,288,494 of record NW_023339696.1, on the reverse strand, counting down.
CACTCGTTCTTTAGCTTTAGCACTAACGTCAGCACATTTCATTCAAGCTTTTTCCTCCTTTTATCTCTTCACCCTGTGGCTGTTTGACTTCTCTCGCCCTCCGCACTCTTTGGCCCAGTGCTAATTTTCCGACTCCTAATGTGCTGCACTCTGCTGTGTGTCTCTAAACTTGACCCTGCTGACCTTGGTGAAATTCTCAGGAAATACAGATCACCGCAGGTCTCTGCATTCCTTCTGCTGAGGGCCTCTTCTTGCCATTGTGTATCTAGTCTTTTAAATTTTACTACCGAGAGCACACTACTAGAGATTCTTCCCCTTAACTAATGTGCTCTCCTTGACCACAGAAAGTTCTGTAGGTAAGGAATTCCACATTTTGATTCCCCAAATGAGGATTTACATAAGGGCACCTTATAATTCCTGTTGAATGCTCCACGTGTTACTGAGCCTCAAGCTCCGAGTGGAACCACAAGGTCACTGAGCCCCTGGGGAGCCTGGTTATCAAGGCATTTGTAGATGAGTTTAAGATTAAACAAATTAAATAAAATTATCAAAACTTAATTTACAAGGATCATTATGGTGTATAAACTGTTTTGATTCTCAAACTTCAATGCAAATGCAAAATTATAGTTGCCATGAAGCCAGGTACCACAATGAGAGAACATTAAAGGAAGTCAAGATTAAGGGGAACCAAAAGTGAAAAGGGAAAATTCTGCGTCTTAGTTGGAATTATGTACAACAAAAATAGTACTTCCTCTTCACTTCCAAAGTGCATAAAAATGTTTTTCCAAGATAACTACTGGAATTTCTATTTTTAAAAGGTCCAGCGTGAATTTAGTGTCATCTAGCGGTTTAATTGCAGATTGCTCCCAGCTCCCAACCTGTGTTTGGTTTGTACCTTCTGGGCTACTGTAGAAACATGGTGGCCTCCACAGAAGCCACAGCATTGGTGAAAACATATTTATGAATATTATATTCAATTTCTGCCAACAGATCTTCCTAAATGTCACACACTGGACCTTTAATTAATTGTTTTAATTAGTTATATGAGTTATTCCCATTAAAGAAGAGAGCTCCAGCTGTCTAAAATCTAGTTTAATTGTCACTTCACATTTTGGAGACTATAGCTGTGTCACATGTTCAGTGTGGTGCTGTGAAAACATACCATCTGATTCTGTTGGTTCTCCATTATAAGCATCGGCTCTGAAAATATGGACGTCGAGTAGCTCTGTGTCTCCAACAAATTCAAATTTGATGTTTCCGACCTTCTGAAGAGCATCCACCGTGAGGCCACTTTCCTCCAGCAGTTCTCTAAAAATTAAAAACATCAAGTAAATATTTGATAACGTGTATTTTTAGGACACTTCACACAGACACTAAAAGCAAGTGAAGATAGCAAAGTGATGATACCAGTCGTCCCCAGACAGGGAATGTATTTGCGTGGCCAACAAAGTCATTTTATCTTCTGAGCCAACAATGTTCGCTGAGATTTGGTTGACAGCTCCAGAAAATCTACAAAGTGTCTTTGAGTTGGCAACATTATTTTGGCAAATAGTTTATTTATTTAGTTATTCCTTATAAAAGTCTGTGTCAAAATGTCGAAACAAATACAGTCAAACACTATGATATAGCTTACAAGATTTGAATCTTGTGTCTTAGAAATCTCCATTCAGAGACACACAGCTCAGAAAGTACACATACACCAGTGTATAAGAATCTGGAGATACAATATGTATCACGATACAGGGGTTATGATTCAATATACTGCAATATATTACAATACTGTGAGCAACAGGACACATATTGCAATAAAAAAAAAAAATCGAATGTTAGGAAAACTGTCATTTTGCCTTTTGGTCATGGGCCCCGACTGGAGGATTAACCTCCAGGGACCTTTTCTTTGATCAGCCTGAGACAGCGCAGGAATCACAACATAAAGTATTTTACTGATACAGTGAACTAGGATTGTCCCTAATGCTTTTGCTCTAAAGTGTTACTAACACAGTCTTGAGATTTTCCTTTTATTTACCCATTCAACATTCTTTACACAACGCCCGTCTGTTTTTCATATTGAGAGCAGCTCGACCTGATTGCCTTCGGGGCTTCCTTCCTTCAGCTTTGGAACAAATTTCCTGCTGATGACTGATGATCACACATTGTTCAGACTCAACAATCGCTTATTTTGTAAAGCTTACAAACAACAACCACATCTTAACCTAGCTTATATTTTCTCTTTTTCTCATCCTCCTCTTAACACTTGAACACTACACATACATAAAATAAATACACATTGTTGGATTTTAAATACAAATACAGGTCCATATCTTCTTTGTATGTATGCCTGTTAAAAGGTGTAAGCATATCTACAATGGGATGACATAATGTAATACAAATCTTCTAAAACTTTTTGTAAGAAATCACATAACCGAAAGCTAAGGAAGGCTTTGTTTTTTCACACTTTGTACTTAAAGAGGGGATAAATATAACATGTTCTACTGATTTATGTCATAAAATGTTAAATAAAATTGGGGCCTTGACCTGTAAACCTTGCAACATACTGTATATACCCCAAACATCACTTTACTTTAAGCAACTTAAAAATAACAGAAAGGCTCTTAACACTGCAGGTTTCTGAAATCAACAGTGGGGATTAATGTTACCTCCTCGCAGCCTCTTCAATGCTTTCTCCATGTTGAACTTTGCCCCCAAAGCCATTCCACTTCCCAGCCCCAAATCCTCTCTTCTTCATGCCGAGCAGCACTCTGCCCGGCTGGACCACCAGCACCAGGGTCAGCAGCTTGGAGCTCAACATCTCACCTGTGCGAGAGGAAGGAGAGGAAGTCTAACTTTACAGACACACAATACAAAGGGCTGCCTGCAGCATCACCAGCAGCTGTATGAGCACAGCCGCCTCTGCTCTACCACACTTACCTGTTCAGTTGACCCAATGCGCCAAACCAACAGTGCAATAAGAAGGACACTTTAAAGGAGTTGTTGCATGAAACACTGCACGTTCAATGCCTCCCGCCCGCGCTGGTGTGTGGGACTGATTGGTCCGATCAGCGTCCGACTGGCGTCATCAGCCATAGACACGAGCAGCAGGACTGTGTTACCTTGAAATGGGTTCGACTACAAACTGCAGGGGTGGAACCCATTTAAATCCTCTCACCTGTTCAGTTCATATGAAAAATGCTAAATGTTTACAAATAATTGTTAATAATAATAATTACTAATAGTTAATAACTATATATTAATATTAATAGATATATAAGTGTATCGAAAATACAAAAAAAGTTTTCTTGAGATGATCACAGGTCATATCAACCCTTTGACAGTATTAATACTACAATTACGACCAATAATAATAATAATAATAATAATAATAATAATAATACAATAGCCTTTATTGATCCCCTGTAGGAGAAATTCGAGTTTGGCACAGCAGCACAGGAAATGTAGTGCAAACAGCAAATATAATGAGATTAAAATGAAAATATAATAAAAAATATATATAATAGAAATCTAGAATATAAAAAAGATATTCAACTTTATTGTATATAATCTATATATGGTCCAGATGGATAACTGGAATGGATAACTGTACATGTGCAATGTTACAGGGTATTGTGCCTGAGTCCAATACACAGCCTTAAGGGCGTGTGGAACTATTGTATTATATACATTATATTAACATAAAACAATAAATAAAAATCTTGATGAAGACGATATTCTTAGAAATGTATAAACTCAAAACATGACAGGTATTGAAATGAACAACAAAAAGTAAACATATGCCATAAAATTTAATTTCATAAATGATTTTATAAGAGGCAAAGTGCCTGATTTCCTCCGATATATCTTCCACCGAATCTATATTTAATAGAAAATGACATTATTATAGTCTCTATGTGATGAACGCATGAAAAACAGCCACTCTCCCAAGTAGGAACTATTGCTGTCACTGTTTAGAGGGGGACATATATCGCTATTACGCACAGTTTGACCAATGGCGAGTTGTATTCCCACACAAGCGCACATTAACATAGCGCACACATGACACTGCTCAGGCGAAGCAATGTGGTGCTTCTCCTTGCAGAGGAGGTGTCTCCACTCCTCGGTATGTTTGATGAAGACGTTAAAAGGTAAAAGTCCCGCCGAGCAGCGCTGGTTGCAGCGGCAGCTCAAAGACCCGTATGTCAAAGCCTCTCACGCACAACACTTCCGCTGCAGAAGCGCCTTCAAGCTCCTGGAGGTGGATGACAAGTTTCGGCTTTTACAGCCTGGATACAGTGTGGTGGACTGCGGAGCTGCACCTGGAGCCTGGAGCCAGGTGGCGGTCCGGAGGGTCAACTCAGCCGGGACAGGTAGCTGCGGACACACACACAGAGTGGACATAATACAGTGTGATACAAAACAGATGCAGTATTTTGAAGCTTGTGGGCTGTGTCAAATAGGTTATTATTCAACTCTGGTAACTTTTGAGGCCTCATATTAATTCCAGGTATAAAGAACTGTGAATCTTGACCACAAATTATTGGGATCTTGGTTTACTTAAAGGACCAGTGTGTAGATTTAGGAGGTTTAATTGGGAGAAATTAAATATATTATTTACAGGTATGTTTTCATTAGAGTATATTCACTTGAATATAGTGTTTATATATGTTTTTGTTGCCTTCGGATGACTCATTTAAATCTACTGCTGCGGGTCACCCCCCACGGAGTCCACCATGTTGAACTGCCATGTTTCTACAGTAGCCCAAAAGGGACAAACTAAACACTGTCTCTACATTTCACATCCTTTCCAAAATCTATACAAGTTGATTTTTATACTAACTAATGGAAGCTAGTGACTGCTTAGAAGATAAGAACATCTGAAGCACTTTTGTGAGGAGAAATATATATAATTATATATAATTTTGAGTACCGTAATTTCCGGACTATAAGCCGCTACTTTTTTCACTTGCTTTGAACCCTGCGGCTTAAACAATGATGCGGCTAATCTATAGATTTTTACGGGCTAACGGCCTCCAGGGGGCGCTCTAGCAGGAAGCGCAAGGAGCGAGACCAGACAGGTTTTTGGAAGAAGATAATGTGCGAGGGAAGACGCTAGTCTGTGTTTTGAAATTCATTCAGTTTTGAATTCATTCAGTCATTTGCGCCATCCATGCACACACCCTTTCATCATTGGAAAACACAAGGAAGAAAATGCACAATTGATTGCAGCTTTTAGTTAAAAAGCGCAATCGATCTGAGCTGTCGAAGAAGGAAATAGAGCTGCTGCACGTAAGCTTGGCATCCAATGAATTGATGGTTGAGACGGCAGCATTTATTTAATTAAACATTTAAAAAAATACTTTTTCTGTGTAAATATTCTTCATGTATACACTGGACACCTGCCGGCTTATAGACAAGTGCAGCCTATATATGTACACATTTTTTTTTCTTTTTAAATTTAGTTGGTGCGGCTTATATTCAGGTGCGCTCAATAGTCCGGAAATTACGGTAAGTTAGAATTAAATGAACAAAAAGATGAAACAAACAGTGGTTCTCAACCTTTTTCCTTAAGGTCCAATTTGTAGGTTTTTTTGTATCCAGCAGTGTATTTGCAGATTCCAACTCACTCGCTTCACCCCTTTCTAAGTGCAAGGGAGAAAAATGTGACTGGCCCAATCTAGAGCCAGTTTTTGATTTGTCCATTCTGGGCTACTGTAGAAACATGGTGATTTAATATGGTGGCCTCCACAAAAGGCGATCTGTGTTGTCTGTAGATAAAAAGTACAACATAACAATTTTTTTTTTTTTTTTTAGATGATTGTACACTAATAAAAACGTACCTATGAATATTATATTCCATTTCAGCCAACAGATCCTCCTGAATGTCACACACTATTAAAGGGACACCTTTTTCATCACTGAGTAAACTGACGACCCCTGACTAAGTGACATATTCTACGGCTTTTAATATGATATTCATTGCAAAACAACTGATAAACTGTACAATTAACCCAAATAGTGAACACAACAATTGCAGAAAGTTTATGTAATTTGTGACTAGCAAAATATTTTGTGTAAATACTGCATTGGAGATAAGGTTTCCTGATATTTGTAGGACAACAATAACAATCATACATAATAATAGGCTTCCTTTTTAGACAAATTCAGTTTTTTATCCTCTTGGGTGTCTGGCCATTGTTCTATTAGTTCTTTGTTTTAAATTTTCTAAAGTAGGACAAAGCTGTTGAGCAGTTAGTGAAGGCTCTTTAAATATTAAGTCAGGTCTTCACTGTATAATATCATTGTGTGTGTATATATATAAAGTTTTCTTCATTACACCCCTTAAAATCAAGAAAGCCTTGCAACCCTTGTAAAGCTTTGGCGACCCCTAGTGGAGGTTGGGACCCCCAAGATGAAAACCAGTGGATTAAAAAGCACCTAAAGGGACTTTTAGAGCTTTAAGTTAACAAATAAACCACCACTAATGCATTCAGCCAATTTCCAGTGAACCAGCTGGACTATTTGTAGCCAACCACGAATTCAACCAGCCAAAACTAACTATTTTGGAAGATTTCTTTGTTTGCACACACAGGGTGTATATTTAAGTGTAAGTATTTTTCCAAATAGATAATGTTATATTATTATAATTACACTGATCTCTTGTTTGTGTGGTTAGACCTGCAGTTCCTCACCGGTGGATGCGTGTTACATAACCACTTTGCTATCAGCCTGTGATGGAAGTAACATGCTCACAAGTATCAGAAATATCACTGAAATGTTTTCTTGCATCCTAGATCCAGACTTACCGCAGGGTACGGTTGTTGGCATTGATCTGCTGAATATACCAACTCTGGAAGGTGCCAACTTCCTGTCCAGTCATGATGTCACTGACCCCGCCACGCACGCCAAGCTGCTGGAGCTGCTCCCCAACGGCCAGGCTCATGTCATTCTGAGTGACATGGCACCCAACGCCAGCGGTTTCCGAGAGATGGACCACGAGAAACTCATCACCATGTGTTTGTCTTTGATAGACTTGGCTGAGAAGATCTTACAGCCGGGGGGCTCTCTGCTTTGTAAATACTGGGACGGGATCCTCGCTCAGAAACTCCAGGAGAAACTCTCGAGTGTGTTCGGTAGTGTTCGGACCTTAAAGCCAAACGCTAGCAGAAAGGATTCGTCTGAGAGATATTTCTTTGCTAAAATGTACAGAAAGCCAGTAAAATTATCATAGTTGTTTTTAAATTTTTCTAATGTGTATCCCTAAATGAATAATGTGGTGTGTGTGTTTTCTGAGGATTCACACAAGTGCACACTGTGAGTGAGCATTAAGGGGCTTACTTTATAACTGTGATCAAAAGGTGGCACTGTTGAGGCATCAGTAAGGCTCACAGCTGCAGGTACAGACACATTACATGCTGTTGGTGCTGATTTTTTATCCCTTCAAACTTAACACAGTAGCAGCAGTGAATCTGTAATATGTAAACCTGTGGAAGAATCATCGGAGTGATATTCCTCAAGAGCCCAACGCTGTCTCTTGTCTCAAGTTATTGTTTGCCCCACAGTGTTTGTTCTACACAGTCAGTTTGGTATTTGCTTTGTTACCCAAAGTCATTTACCAGTGCTGCTCATGCTAATAATTTGCACTGCCAGCCATGTAGAAATATGTAATCATTCTCTCATTGAGAGCTTATGAAGGGAAAACCTAATACATAAGAGTCACATACAGCATGACTAATGGGAAGTGGGATGATACTGAAGCTTGGCATGCTGCAAGTGTTGTCGGACTCTGCTCTGTGACAGTGGAGAGATGTCCATTTCCTGGGAAAGTGTTTTCAGCCCAGTAGACAGATTTTCTTGAAAGATTCATCTTTAAATCACTGTTGCTGAACACTTTGGAAAGTACTCTTTATTTTGTTTGTGTCTGTGCTTTTCATACAGAGTTTAAAACCACTGGTAATGAAATAAAAGGATTTTCCTATCAGAGCCACATTATAAAAGACACGACTCATATATTTCATGTCACAGCAATCTATATAGGGATTCACAGTATAGATCTTGCTGATAATGACATTTCGGCTCTGTGCATATGGAGTCTCGATGGGCTGTCTTCCTTTCTTAATACATCATTTCTCATGCATGTGGAATTAACTTTGTATTTTATGCCTTAATTATAGTCAACAGTAAAGAGATGACAGGAAATGACAGGAGAGAGAGAGATGGGCAATGGCAACCTCATTTACAAATAATAACAACCAAACACGTGCATTCTTAGAGCTAATCAGAAATGACCTATTTTGTACCACTTTTAAGCCAATATTACTAAAAATAAATCTGTGACACTTTTACTGTGAGGTTTGCTTGAAGCAAGATTATAAATTATTAATAAAGGGTAGTGAAAAAACGACATTTTCCAGCCTCTATACTGGAAAAGGATTTCTGTATTTCATAATAAAAGACAAGTAAGCAAGATTTTAATGGAGTTACTGATAGTTCACTGTTTGACAGTGCTAGCTAGTAATGTTAGCATTCACTCTTCCAGGGTAAACTGCAGCAAATGGTTGGTAGTGGTTCATTTATGAGCTCACCTCAGTGACATGGGAATATGGAGGGATGGGAAACACTGTTCAATGTGACAGCCAGCTAAGCTAACCTTATAGGTAGGTATAGGTTCAAGCCAACACGCACAGCAGCATGAAACTGTTGTAAAACAGGTGCAGTTGTTTTCCCTCATTTGTCTTTTGAAAGGAATTTGATAATGTTATCTGGTGTTCAGCTGTTTTCCCTCAAATTATTATTATTAATGCCAAACCCTAATCTTTGGTAGCCTGACTTCAGCTTTTTGAAAGGGAAGGTTGCCTAGAAGCCCTCCTGAAAGCATCAGCGTAATTACCATGCGTTAACCATAAAGTTTATGGGTTAACCTTATTGACAGTGGACTAAACCATCTGCAGCTTGTAGAGGGGGGAAAACCCATGAGAAGCTCTAACTTTGTTTTAGATGCAGTCTAGGAAAGTAGTTTATTTAGCCACCAATAATATTGTACAAGCAATGTCAAGATTTTAAATTGTAGATTAAAAACAAACGTTTAATTCCAGGCTTCTTGGTAGCCCTCAACATGTTTTGGCCCTAGGTAGTTTGTTCCACTACTGGCCTAATAAGCAACAGTTAGAGGTTATGTATTATGGATGCTGTGCGTAAATGGAAATAACCTTTTGGGAGGGGATTATAAATCTGAATTGTGTTTAAGAAACTATTCGATTAAACTTTATGGAGGTCAATAAGGATTTTTGCTAAATTTCAGGGTGGCCCATATAGCAAACAAAATTTCATTTTTACTTGTTCCAGCTGAATACGTGTTCCTTGCGTAATTGGAAAATCTTAATTTCATACAAAAATAAATTTTTAAAATTACCAATAAACTATTATTGCTATTGAAATCAGATTACTCTTTAATTGATGTTTAAAGTTTGATCATCTCACAAAGCAAACATTGTAAGCCTAATCAAGACTGAATTTGCATTTATGGCAGCAAAGGAATAGATGCCTCACATGAATAAATTAAACAGACTGTTATTTAGCCTTTCTGTCTCAGGAGTGATGAGTAATACAGTATGAACTGAAACATTCGTGCCTCTTGGTAAAATGAACTGCACTGACGGGGTACTGACCTCTAAAGATGATTGTTTGGAATGAATGGGAGCAGCCATGCCTGTTGATGAAGCTGATAGTGAAAGATGTGAACAGATGACCAATTTTACTTCTCATTACTTGTTGATTATTCAGCCCTTTGCTATTTAGATTTAAATTATTGCCAAATTACTGTGGGATTTATGTAAATTCCACTGTGGCTGAGCACTCCTGCTCAGGATGAATGATGATTCATTCACAGGTTAATTCATTCTTCTCCGGCCAGCTGCAGGTTCAGATGTAAATATTAGTAAATTGAGAGAGAAAAACTGTTGGAGAGCTGCAAATTTTCAATTCAGATTTGATGACGAAATGCTGTAATCGCCTCTATAATTGTCTGAGTTTTGAAAATAAATCTGCTGCACGAAAAACCTCTTTGAACTGCTTCAATGTTTTATTTTTTTGTTGTTGAATATGCCCGTATGCACTGTAAAGAGCAATGCTATTCAGGGTGTCAAAGGTAACATGCTAATATGCTTCACAACAGCTTATATACTTCTGTTTAACAATATATATGACATATTTTAATATATGTCAATATCAACTAGTAAAACACTGATTGCTGTCATTTTATATGCAAGAGGTAATTTATGATATATTATGAGTACAATCGGGTGCCTTTTACTGTTACCTTAATGTATTATCTGGAAATTGTTGAGCATAAGCACAATCTTTGGGATAAAGTCTTTTTTTTAGGTTATTATAAATAAAATTGCTTGTGTGAGGGTTTATTAGATACATCTGCCTTATCCTGTGTGCTCAGATGTTATTTGCTCTGGTGTCAACGGCCTGCAGAAGACATAAAATTAGAAAAGCCTTTGAATGGTTGGAAATCAGATTTGATCTTGTTCCACCGCATGCATGCTGCACGGCTGGTGTCTTTGGAGTGATTTGGAAAATGTCATCATTTCTGGATGCAAACTAGCAAATTATGTTTGTAAGATGCAACAAAATTCAAACATTTTGTGAAGAATGTTCCTTTTGAAATTTTGCTTGGTCTCAATAATAAAAACAAATACACTCTCTAATATTAACACAGTGGAAGTCTCAAATTGACAGGAAATTAAAGAAATGGTAATATCATTTCTTACCATCGTGCCATTCATTCCCTTGGCTGACCTGAGTTGCCAAAATGAATTGCTCGTCTGACAACATTCATTATTCCCTGAGCCTGTCCCTGAATGTTAGCAGACCGAGCCAAGCAGGCATTCACTGACACAAAGTAATGACTACTATTATGATGATAATTTCATACCATCTTTACAAATAAATGAATCTGAAATCTCAGGACAGTATATGCCGGCTGCAACTCTTTTTATTGGTACCACTTTCAGTTTATGATGTCGATGTTTTGGCAAGCCATTTGACATAATGACACAGGGAAATTTCTCTGTAAACAACTGACTTTCTCAGAAAATGTGGGAGTTTAAAATGAAGCGTGCAATTAAGATATTCATGCCTGTTCAAACATGATATTGGAGGCACAGCGCTTCAGTGATTCTCACGCCATGACGTATTAAAGTTTGCCAAAAACTTCCAGGTGTTTTGTTTCTGCTGCTGTGGCACTAGCATACAGAAGGACACATGTCAGTGAATAATCAAGCAATCGCCTCATGATCTTTGCTTTTTTGAGGTTGCTGCAGTCCTGCAGAAAAATGTCAGGAACATTATTGCAAACAGGGTGAAGGATGGTTGTGGGAGGAGGGTTAAAGAGACAAGGGAAAAACAAAGCACAAGCTACAGAGAACAAACAAAGCACAGGTTATACTCAGTGGCACTATTTTACATCCTCAAATCAGCCTGACATTTACGAGCAGGCATGGAAATTGAATGCAGATGGAAAGCTAATAACCTTATGTTAACATTCCTACTGCCAATGTGGATTTCCTTCAAATAATTTATCAGACGTTTACCTTTTAAGTGTATAAGGTTTAAGCAAAGAAAAATGTCTATAAAGGCAAGTTTTAAAATTGATGTGTAATAGAAAGAGAGGAAGCGGAGGATGGGGACTATATATACTGTTGGTTTTTACAGCCTTTTCCTCCATTGATACACTAACTTGTTACTAATCTTTATTAGTAATTGCAAAACTTACTAGGGAAGGTCTAAGCTGATAAAACATTATGCCTAAAAGTGGCAGTTCTCTTCATCAAATCCTTTAAACGCTAGTATAGCTTTAAACCCTTTGGAACTCATGAATAATAATGCTTCATTATCGTCATCAGCTATCCTTTGAAGACCAAAAAGACCACTTATCAGTCTTTGTAAACACTCCAAGCATCTATAATGGTTAGATCTTAATATCATGTTTCCTATGAATCAACAGTATGAATTTGATTTTCTCCCTCTTTTGATACACCTCTTTTTTTTTTTCTTGTGAAGACATTATCCATTTCTAATCTGCATAAACCCAGATGATTTGTTTTGTCAAAATACTGATCACTTCACATCATTTACAACATTTTGCTGTTGGTGAATGAAGAAGACGACAGTGTAGATTCTAGTAAAGGAGTCAACTCCAAAATCAAATGATGTCGATGTTTTGGCAAGCCATTTTACATAATGACGCTGGGTAATATCCTTTTGCAAAAAAACTAAATAACAGGTTTTAAACTAGAAAAGCTTAAGGGTGTCAGTGAAGCACTGCCATTTTTCATTATGCAACTTTGTCTTGCTATGAGGGTCCAGTGGTGTAGTGTAGAGTATATGCAGACATACGAAATATACCCACTTATTTACTTATTATTCAGCCAGCATTGAGTACACCCATCTCAAATCTCCTCTTATGTACATCATCATGTCTTCTGCTAGCTGAATTTGTTTTCCTAGGATGGCAAAGGCCTGATGTAGTTTTTTCATGGATGGAGTAAGAAATAACAAATACTTTGTTCAAAATGTGTAATTATGTAGATAGCCTGTGTGCCAGTACTGATTGTGATTCAGTGGATGTACATAACACTGTTTATAACACAGGGCATTTATCTTTGGTGGATGGTCACTTTGAAAAAATTGGGACATCACTGCTGTGAGGATCCACAAACTGGTCATTGGCTTGTGGATGATGTCGAAAGAGCCACTGCAAAGAACTAAAGTGACTGCTGATTTTAGTCATTCAAATGAGACTCAAAATGCTGCATGAAAGCTACTGTTGGTAAGTGTGAGAAATGGGTGGATCTGGATTACAACTGTCACCTCCCTCCCCTCCCCTCCATATCTGCTGCACTTAAGCCCTGTCTGTAAATATTTATAGACCCAAACTACCTGTCTACTGTGTTTTACTCTAAAAGGAGAGGGTACAGTGAAACACCCGAAGAAAACTCTCCTTCAAATTTCTTTCAGTTTAGTTGTAATATGTTTTTAGATAGAATGAGAAAATTCTAACATGTGTTACTGATTTAGGTTTTATATTTTTCAAATGTATCCTCTTAAATGAAACTACAGGTGATCCCTCGTAGACATGCTTGAGTATCTCTTTGGATTATCTACTCAATGATAAAATACAAATGCCACTGAAATGACAATTTAGGCAAAGTAATAGTAAATTCTATTCATATTAAGTGCCGGAGCAGTTTACTAGTTCAAAAACCACTGATGTTGTGAAGATTATGTTTGCCTTTATTCTGATGGTGGATAGTGTGAGGTGACAGGAAATGAAGGGAGAGAGAGAAAGAATGTCATAAAACAAAGGTCCCTGCGATTACGTAGTCAGTGTCTTTAAACCCCAAAGCTATCGTGACACTCCAGTGTTTTGATGAGACATTGTTTGTGATTTTGGGATGCACAGTGATAGCAATTCCATCTTTATTTTATCTCTCTGCAGTGCCACTGTGTGATTGTGGGACATTTTTCTTACCTCACTTTGTGCTGGTCCTAAGCAACAAAGCAATGATAAGTGGCCTTATGATGAATCATCATTGCTTCAGAGTATGCATTTACATGCATGCAATACTTCTTGGTTTAAATGCTCTGTGCAAAGAAATATGGAATCTAAGTTTTAATTGGATTTTTGTTTTCTTTTCGATTTAATTAACTTGTCATGGGACAGGTGGGGAGCTATCTTGTGGGAATCGTGGGGCCGATCTGCTTGCTGCTGGTTAGAAAAATGAGAAAATGCAACTGGGAATGAAGACTGGGCAGAAGACAGATGGTGCAAGGGCTAATTGTGTGACATCTTACTTCATGTATCTGTTTACATATTGGACAGAGGAGCTTACATTATCTGTATTCCAACTTAAGTGAATGCAAGTGGCTGAATTGCAAAAGACTCCCCGAAAACCTAAAAATGTACTATGAATTAGATAAAACACTTTTTATTTACTCACAAATACACATTGTAGTAGAAGAAAAGCAAATATTTTCTTATTTAAAGTTGAAAATGTAGTTATTGGGGCAAAATTACACTTGGGTTGCCACTTTGTTGCCAATTTGTTTCTATCTTATGGAAATCTGCTAGGCTGTTATTATATAAATTTAGAATGTTTATCAAATCCAAGACTTTGAAGTAAAATTCACCCATTTAGCATCTCAGGTAATGACAGAAATCCACCCGGATTACTTAGAAAGTGAAAGAGGAAGCAGGGGAGTCTTTTTGGCTTTTGGAGTATGCTCGCTCATTAATCTTTCTAAAGATGCTGAAGGCAGAACCTGACATGGTTGTACAGCGGGTGCCCCTTGGGTTCATGTCAGCACCGTATGGAAAGCTGGTTGTACATCCAGAGGCGCTGTGTTGGGTTTTGTTTTTCTCAAGCAAAATAAGAGACAGAGTGGACGAGCTGTGTGCGCGCTCCCACAGTGGACTACTGGTTGTTATGGTTGACTTGTCTCATTCCTGGAAGGTGCGAAACTTCACCTATTGGGGGAGTTGTCATTCTACCAGCAGGAGAGGAGCACAACACTTTTGGCAAGGCATCTAGCATTCTCTCAGAGGGATTAGCAGCAGGAGGTTGATGAATGTAGGGGAAAACGTCCTCGTTGTTATGCAAGAGGGTTGAATTATACTTGTTATAATTTATAGTTTTGGGTGATTCAAGCTGTGAATTTAAATATTCATATAATTTGCAAATATCCTGTGTTAACCTGAAGGACTATTCAATTTCAAGATCGTGTGGATTATCAGTATCAGTGTTGACATCCAATAATCTATCAAAACAAACATCATCACTCATATGCTGATAAAAAAGCTTATTGTTTTTTACTCATTTTAACTATTTCATGTGTATCTTTCTCTACAAGGTAACTGTATTAATGTAGTAATACATGTATTCAAATGAGCTACATGTAAGAATTTTAGTTTAAGTGTTTTGTAAAAATGAACTAAAATGACAGCTCTGACATTATGTCAAAAACATCTATGTGTTGTGTTGCAGAGATGTCTACTGAAGTTAGCATGCTGTTAACGCTAACGCTGGCCATTTAGTGATAGCTTATAAGGGTGGCTAATTGCATAACGTTACTGACAGTGTTAATGTGTTTGCTAAGTTTTCTGGAAGAAACAACCTATGTGACACCCCAACTTTCTGGTGATATGGTACTGTTAATTTGCTGGGATTATTAAGCAGTATTTAACAAACTATTCTGTGTGCACAGTTGCCCTATGTTTATTGTTTTGCCTTATAGCCACAGGAACCTGTAAAAAGCCTCTGAAGTGAACCATAGAAGAATCTATTTATTTCAGAATTAGGGATGACATAATGCGTAAAATAAAAAGATCTGCATAATCCAATACGTCACTGAATAATAACCTTTAAACATGATGGAAGTAGATGATGAAATGCTGCTTGGCCCAGTGAACGGAAAATTTAAATTAAAAAAACGACGAGATACCGTTGATAGAAGCACTCTCACTTCTGTACAATTTCTGCAGTGAGGAATTTTTGTGCCATCGGAGTACTTCAAGCCTGAAATATCGCCTCAAAGCAGCGAGCTCAGAGGTGAGACCTACCACAGCAACCACTTTCATCAAGCCACACTCAAACAGGCGTTCGGACGCAGACTGAGTGAGTCCATCTACCAAAATCCATTTGAGCTGAAATATGTTTAAATGCTTCTCACGACAAATATTGATATACGTGATTCATTTAGATTCATTAATCACAAAGCATGTAATTAATTACATACATTTTTAAATCGCTTGACAGCCCTAGTCAGAAAGAAAGTTAATATCGCACATAATCCATAGCAATGCTGTGCAAAACAAAAAGAGACAGAGGCCTCAAACGAGTTTCTTTCTATGTTTTACAGCTTTGAAACAAACTGAAGACATTATATTCAAAACCATCAGTGTGAAAGGTATGAAAATGAGAAAAGAAAAAAGTCCACTAAAAGATGGATGTGTGTGGCAAAGCAGCGCCGAGCTGGGTTGTTGGTCAGGAGGCGGAAAGAGGTGAGGGGCGGCCTGATGAGACAACGAGCAGCACCTGAGTCCCATTAACTCGCTATATCTGTCGCCGTCCTTCTGCACAGTCGCAACCTATCACCACTGCCTCGCCATATGGTGGCTTCACCTTTTGCTGCATGGGCTTCATTTAATGAAAATAGTCTTTTACCGCCGCCCTCTCCTCTTCGTTTCTTCAAGCCTCGGCAGGAGCCACCATTTTGAAAACTTGTGAAAGGACTTTGCTTCTGTATGCAGGATGAGCAGTTTCTTTGTTTTCAGTTTTATTGTTCTGATTTTGTTTCAGAATTGCTCTATCATCCATTTTCCTCAGCCTGCTGTTAAATGAATTAACATTTGTTGCCATGGTCCTTTGGTTTTGTGAAATAAAAGAGGAGAGAAAAAGCAAATCTCTAGCAAAAAGAAAACATGTTGTCTGGAAAACAGCTCTCTGGTATTTTAGGCTTATTGCTCTGTGTCTCTTTTCCCAAGGGCATCATTGTAGTTTTAGCGGGCTTAGTCAAGGTTGCTGAGAGGGTAGGAGAGGAAGAAGAGGAAATGCCAGGAATTAAATGATTACTGTCAGGAGTTGAATATTAGACACTCCACACAACATAATTAAATGTCTTATTTTTGATTGTGAACAAGGTAATGTACCAAGGGTCTGCATCACTTCTCCTCCTTCTAACACCTGTGGCAATGAGTGATCATGGCTAAAAACCATTATTGCCTGTGTCATGCTTGGCTGAACGCACTTCACACCTGGAATCTCAGTGCCTCAAGTGCAGCAGGAAAACTCATCTGCCCCAAACCCCACATAGTTAAAGAAAAATGCTTTATATTTCCTCCCTATAATGTTTAGGGAATTGTATGTATAGTAATCCTTTCTTGGTGGACAACAGCCAGGCAAAGTGACTTGAGTGTTGTCATCCCAGTGAGGTTGCCAGGCAACCAGTAGAGAAGCTGCACAGAAGTGCTAGGTAGTCAAATGAAGTTGTGTATATATAGTTGTTTATCAAGAAGTAGTTACAGCATGTAACTCCCTCTAAAAATACATTTGTCAACAAACAACATGTTTTTTGGTTGGTGTTTTAGGTGTATTTTTGAACTTTGGAGAGAGCCATACTAACTGTCTCGCCCTGATTTCTGCTTGTTTCGCATTCATATGATATTGGAGTTATTGTAATTACGAAAAAGTCAGACTTTAGAAGCAGCTCCAAGTCATATATATGCAGAAGTCCTTAGGGTTAGGGTTCTTACATCAGCCAAAGTTTGTGGTTCAGTGTAATTAAACCTGAATGAATATTGTGTTATTATATTCTTAATACACAGTATTTTGAACTCTTACAAGACCAACTTTCCATTCTTATTTCTACCATCCATCTCTGCTGCAGCTCCAAACTGAACACACAGACAGACAGACAGACAGACAGAGTGGTGTAGTCTCATCTTACATTAGATGTACCGTATTATTAGATAATGATAAATGGATTTTTCACCCAAAACAAATGCATTTCTGCTAGTCTTGCCTAGTCTTAAGGGTGAAACATTTAGGATGATCTAGTGGAAGAAATGGAATATAATATTCATAGTTTTCTTAATCACCTGAAAATAAGAATTGTTTTTTTTTACCACCATGTTTCTACAGTAGCCCCAAAAGGACAAACCAAAATAGATAGGGCTTTTTGTGTGTCCCAGCCATTGTAGTTTCTCCCTCATGCCTGGAATAAGAGGGCGAAGTGAGGGAGTTGCAATCTACAAATACACCACTAGATGCCACTAAATCCACTGGACCTTTGAAATAAGAATAAACTCAGATCAGCACTATGTTATGGTAATAAGAAAAGGCTGTCCACCCTTTATGTGACTTTCTTGGTTTTCCTACAGCTTCCTAACAATCTGTTGTGTCGACCACTTCACCATTTTCCACACACTGTTATAAAAAATGATGCCAGATAATTTCCTTGATAAAGCCTAAAACTAAAAATAATGCAACCTAATTGTGAAAAATCACCATTGTCAAGGCAGCCAAAATGAAATGATCTTCCAGCAGCACAATAACTGTACAGGTCACTCTGTCCTTGTCTTTCTCTGCTTTCAGTTTGCCTTCCAGATAAACTCTCACATGCACAGCAATGAAACATCCTGTATACCCAAGTGCCTCATATATTTGCATTAAGTAATATGTGATTATCTTTAAGGATGTCATATGATTATGTATATCTATTTCATATTTCCGCAGTCATAATGAAAATCTTTCCAAGGTATAGTCTTCCAGGAAATTGTTTATTTTAACACCTGGCTTTGATCGCCATTTTCCTTCAGCATTGGCCCTTGTGCTTGTGTTGAGATTGGTTGGCTTATGTAATGTTATTGTGTTGCAATTTTACCTAGGACTCTCTCAAAAAATAGATTTCAATTTCACAAAAAAATAAAAAACTTTTGGTCAGATGAAGGTCAAATAAAGAATTGTGTCCATAAATACAGCAACGGTCTACCTCAGCCACCGTGGTTGGACAAAACAGGAAGAGGTTTGTTTGCATGAGTTGAGGCAGCACACTCCCAATGCTTCATAGTCAGATCAGTCTTATATAATCAATGTTTCTAACTTGCAGTGTCACCACAAATGATTTTTGCCACTTTGACAGTAATATGGAGCAGGAGTTGGTTAATAGAAGTACCTTATCTTCAGGTGAAAATGATCTCAGCTGGACTCGAATAACAAACTTACTCCGAGACAGAATTTGCTTTTTTATTTTTTATTTAATTGGTTTGTGAAGCAGGTGCAGGAACCGGAGGCTCAGTTTGTCCTTAAGGTTTTGTGTACATTCTGCTTATGGAGAAAGGTTTGATTTAATATTCAGAGTGCTCTGCTGTGACATTGTGGCCACTACATGTAATGCATCAAAATATCTTAATTACATTCAAAATCAATTCTGATTTCTTAGTCCAGCTACTCAGCCATATATGGTACAATGAATAATAATACTTAAATTAACCTGTATTACTTACAGAAAATACCTTTGCGGTTGGATGAATACTTTGCTAGCGATGACAAGGGGATGTTGGCGGTTCGGTCCATCACTCTGATCCAGAATAAATTATCTCAACTATCTGATGGATTACCATGAAATTTTGTACCGACATTCATAGTCTTAATGTTGGTTAGCATGCTAAAACGCTAAACTAAGACAGCGAACATGCAAAATGTTATGCCAGGCCAACTGTGCCAAAGTACAGCTATTGTGGCTGTAGATTCTTTCTTTTTTAGCAACAAACAGTAGCCTTATGTGTAGATCGACCATTGTATGTTTCTGAAGTTTAGGAATATTCAACCAATAGAAGTTCATAATAAATAAATTGAAGTTAAACTAAAAATTATCCAAATGACTACAGCAATATCTTTGATCACTTTGTTGTTGTGGTAACATCCAAAACAAAATAAAGACTATATATCAGTAGCCATAAACCTATGTAGTGCTGCTGATTTTCCTTGAAATCTCTGTGGGGTTAAATTGACTGTGTCAGGAATAAAGTATTTGTTGCATTTTATTGGCCTTCATGTGGAACAATTGGCAGTTTTTTCTCGACGGGAGATGTGATTCTAGTGTGAATTAATGAAAACAAAAAGTGACTAATGAAGCAAAAATGTTGACCTCTGCTGAGAAAGGCCCTTTGTTTGTCTGGCTGGATAAATGATCAATGCAGGTCTATTGTCAGTTTGTACCAACAGACCTGATGGCACACTGTTGGAGACCAGAACATTGATGTCTAGTAAGACTACTGAAAGGTTTAATAAAATTCCCAGCTGGTACATCAGTCTTGTGTGGTGTGTATGCTATCTTTACTTTTACATTTCCATTAGTGCAGAGCTGTTTTCAAAACACAGCTTCAGACTGCACTAAATGGTCGTGCTTAAGTAAAAACCATAGTTATTGTTTCTCAACCACAACGTAGCTCATGCTCCTCTTAAGGCTGCATTCATATATCCCATCACCTGTAACTGACAATCACTGTCAATGCAGTGGCTTACCAGTCCTCATGAGATTTGTGGCTCTTGTTTCAGCTATAAGAGAGAAGAGCGGTCCACTTTCACACAGAAGAACTGAATCATTGTGAAATGAGCTCAGTCTGAAAGTCATGGGAATAACACGTCTCAATTCTTTTAATGAAGGAAGCTTGTCTCAGTAATTGTCCTGCTCTATTACAAAGACATGTAGTTCATCAGACCACTACAAAAACCTATGTACAAATGGGACCTTGAATAGAATAGTAAAGCTTTGAATTAAGTGAAACCGATGCAATTTAAGTAAATTATGAGGGCACTTTTGGTTGCATAATGTTAAAAAAATATAATCTGACCGTACAAAAACTTAATAAACCATGTTATAATGTATTGTTTATTAATGCTATATTCCATGATGCTACAATTGTATGTATTGCAGCAGATGTAAGGAATTTACCACATAATCTGGAATCAGCATGGCATTGTAATAAATGATTATGTTCCCAATGCTAAAAATACAACTCAGGATCATGTGACTGTTTAACAAATAGGAAGGGTCATTGATTGAGGTTGGGACTGAAACAAGCCCATGAGAGTAGATCCGAATAAAGTGAGTTAATCAAAGGAGCAAGTCGCAGATAGAACATCCATATTATTGATGTTCCATAAATAAGAGGCATATATCTTTCCTTTCGACAGGCTTCCTAGTTACTGAGCCATTTCTGACCAGAACATTATTACAGCTGGCCAAAATATAATGCTGGTGGTACTTCCTGACATGAGTTTTAATACTGATGCTTTTCATTTATAACTTGATTCTCCATAAGGAATTTGTGTGGCTTAAAATTCTACAACTATGGGCAAGAGCTGATTATAAGACAATGGGCCCCTGGGCATGGACATGTAAGTAGCCCCTCACCCCTCCTACATAGCAGCAAGACTCTTGTCGTTTGTAGGCATTTTGTGTATCTTTGTAGTCATTTATGTCTCTTTTTCTGTGCCAATAGAGCGCAGGACGAGAGGAGGCGGTGCTCAATCACAATGAAAGTGGATGAACACGTGTGGTTTCTTTTTATGTGAAGATGAAACCATATTATCATCACTATCTTGCTGCTGCTGTTCACATTCCCCCAGATGCAAATTCAAAAGATGCACTGCAGAATTATTTCCTGGTGTATATGTGTCTATATATGTAAATAAATAACCGTATATATTGTTTAATTTTATTTTATGTGTTATTCTATGAATTATAGCACGATCCATCCTTTTGTTAGACAACCTTGTGTCATATAATGACACATTTCTTTGATTCCTGATTCCTTGATTTGTGGTCGTGTGGTGTCTTTTTGTAGATGTTTGATTCACCTTCCAACAAGAAATGCTAAATCACTTTAAGCTGAGGCATCCATGGCTATAGGTAGTGTTGGTGTTTTGCGGTCATTTATACATTTATAAATTAGTGTTATATTTATAATATTATAAAATATCACTTGAAACAGTTGGGCCTTCTATAGATGCTTTTCCAAAGGAGGAAAGTTAAAACCACTAATACATACTATATTCTGAAACAATACTTTACATTCTTTATGGTACAATAAGAAACACCAGTAGAAACTTTCAGTTTCATAGATTTGTATATTTCAAGTAGAAACTTTCAGTTTCATAGATTTGTATATTTCAAGTTTGTGTTCCTCAAGAATAGAGCTGTGGACAGTGATGCACCCTCAGTCTGATTGTCTGTTTAAGGAATGGCTTCAACTCTTTTCTTTCCATCAGATGTGACCAATTGAGGCGGGAATGAGGAAGCCAGAATCCTCTGGGGCCCACAGCCTCAATTTATGTTACATTGTTGAGAACTCTGCTAAAGCCCTGTTCAATCCCTCATTCACGACATGAAGAAACTGCTTTCCAACAGTGTCTGTGCTTTCCTGGAAAGTAGCAAGTATTGGCTTGCTGCGTGTTGATGAAACATTGCAGCCTGGGCCACTAATAGGAAACACAACAACATGATTTGCCTGATTAATTTGAAGCTTTATTACTCAAGAGTGAAAGTTTATATTGCTTGCAGTCATGGTGATAACACAATTGCTCCACTGTCGCGTGTTGAAATGGGGCTTTTCAGTCAATAATGCCACATTTGCTTCACATTTACTTCAGGAAAATGCAGTCAATAACAGCAGAAAAATACTGAAACCAAAAACAAAAGTAAAACACAATCTTGAGCGAAAAGTGTAAATGGTCTGTATCACACATGCGCGTGCGCACACACATCCACACACACCTGAGCTCCTATTTTTGCAGGGCAGTTGCCAGCGAGAGTCACGGCTCAGTAGAACGGAACAACAAACACCTACAGGTTGATTTTACAAGGCTGGTTTGAAAAGTAATTTTTAAGTAAACTGTTTTGTTTCATATGGAGGTCCTTTGAATATTCAGTAATATTTAGGTTAACCATAAGCTTGTAAGTGATTAGAAAAAAAAATGCTGCTGATGAAAAATGTAGGTCAGAGTTCCAGTGTGTAACATTTAGGAAGATCTTTTTGCAGAAATGGAATTAGATATTCATAGGTATGTTTTCATTAATGTATAATCACCGGTAAATAAAAACGAAAGGGTCCTTTCGCAACCACTTATCTACACGTTTTGAAGGGGAGAGTGAGGCGAGCTGGCTGTAATTTGCAATCTCACTGCTAGCTGCCACTGAATCCTACACACTGGTTCTTTAAGGCAGTGGGGCTCTCAGACTTTTTCTGGTAAAAACTAATAAAAAAGGATCCAAGTTCAATTTTAGTGAATTAATTGTCAGCACAGTAGCCTCAGCAAACTCTCGTTTGTTTGTTTTCCCTACAGAAATCATATTCATTCTCATTTGTTCCACTCCATATTTTTCATCTCATAACTAAATATTTTCACTTTAATTCTATGAATCCAGAAGAAGGTTAATGCGCGCTGAAATTTTGATTAAAAGAATTCACAAGACTAAATGGGCCTTCAGATTGAAAACAGCCCTATGTTAAAACAATACAGGGGGCGTTGGTGGGGTGTGTTGTTTAAGTTAACTGGGTAATAAATATATGTATGATTGATGTATGTATTAACCCAATGAAATAGAGTAATGAGTAACAAATGAGTGCGTTTAAAGGCTTTTCAGATGTCAAACACACTGCACAATGATGTATTATACTCAGTGTAACCGGACATTGCATATTTATTTTTGCTAACGTGACTACAAAATGAGCATGTGTTAAAAGTGTGACGTGTATTACACACTTTGAAGTGATTCTGGGTTAAAATATGGCATTTAACCAGGAAATAGTCTACCAGGAATTTATTTGATTGGTCGAGGCTAAACTTTTTTGGCGTACAACCCTGCACTTTTTTTTACCAGAGCCCTCTGTGTTGGCACCATGAATATCTGGATAAAAGTTCATGACAATCCATCCACTACATGATGAGATATTTCAGTCTGGACTGACTGATTCACTGCCAGCGTGGATAAAAACAAAATGATGGCATTAACGTTAATGACAGCTCTCTGCTCCCTGAAATATTATAAAAAAGCAACATTAATTGTTGGTCTCCTGGCTTTAAGAACAAATGTGATACCTGCCTATTTACTGACCCTAACCCCCACATTCTCAGTTTCCACCATGCTACATAAAATGGCACACAATGGCTCTGATTGTTGTAATTTCAGATAACCTGTGTGCTGCAGAATCCCCCACTAGGCTGTGCTGGATTGTTTCCCTTACCTTAGTGACTGACTTAAGACTGACAAACAAGTTCCCAAACAACAAACAAAGCATCTGTTGAACATCCTCGCTGTCTTAGTGGCACATTCAAATGTAAGAATCAGCTTGACCACAGGGCTGAACTTTAAAACATCTGCATCTTCTCAGCAGGGGGTGCAGGTGGATATCATTGGTAATCTACTGGAAACAGCAAAATGAAACGATAATAAGTAGCACAAGTACTGGTTCTTTCTCTGCAGGATACCGGCACG
The DNA here is from genome assembly GCF_004916995.1 of Morone saxatilis. NCBI lineage: Eukaryota > Metazoa > Chordata > Actinopteri > Moronidae > Morone > Morone saxatilis. The sequence goes on along the minus strand of NW_023339696.1, from coordinate 16,264,434 downwards.
TTTTTGAGTCATTCAACTTGATTCATGGCTGAAATGGCAGAGCACACTCATTGATTATATTTGGCCAAAGTCTGTGTGTTTTCATGAAGCAGGAAATCTGTCTCCAACTCAGTGGTGCATCAGTGTTCAATGAAATCCTGATTCAGTGTGTTCATCCAAATATTTCAGTCATGTAGCTGAAAGTTGTTTTTAGTCAGAGCGTCCGCCCGACGCACACATAATACTGCTGTCCATCTTGTTTTGTGCACTGCTGTTTATTGTTTACATGTTTACATTGTTGCACGGAAAGCAATTGCAAGTTATGAAAAAAAAAGGAATGAAATGTCACTATCAATCAATGTAATTGTGGACGCTGATAGAAGTAGAAGAAGAAGATATAACTGATGATCTGGTGTCAAGCGTTGGTCTGCTGGTGCTAAGCTTGAGTCAGTGCACAGTGCAAGGCACTGTGTGACTCTGCATTTTATGAATTTAATGTGTATTTGTTTTTAAATACCCTGTCAGGGATGATTTATGTGGATACTTTGATAGATGTTTTGTTGAGATTCAGGAGCAGAAAATCAGGTGGCATTATCCATGACAAAATTGAAATTAGCTTCTTCTCCATCATCACACTGGATGTGCAATCACAGTAACCTATCATCAGGAAGCTGGTCTTAAACTGGGAGACAAAAACAAATCTACTCTGGTTGAACAATTTTGTGTATCACCTTAATTGCATTTCTAAACCTTGTGAGAAGTCTGTACTCAATACATGTCTGCTAATATTTTATTTAAAGGTCCAGTGTGTGGGATCTTGTCAGTACTCTCTCGCTTCACCCTCCCCTTCCAAGCACGAAGGAGAAACTACGGTGGCCACGAAACACATGAAAACACGTAGCTAAAAACAGCTTGTTCTAATATAACGAAAACACAAAAATTCCTATAATCAGCTGATTATACACTAATTAAAACATACCTATTAATCTTCCATTTGTGCCAATAGATCCTCCTAAATGTTACACAGTGGACCTTTAAGAGAGCCATTATTATTTGAGCTGTGAAAATAGTTTTTTTGTATTCAAGTTTCATGTAATAGGAACACTATATATAACTGAGTAATAAATAAAAGTATAATTGATATATCTATCAACCCACTTTTTCTAGTTTCGAGAATGTTAAATCATGTTTTTGATGAATGTGAGACAGCAGTTATATGATTGTTGTTCTTTCAAAGCTGAAACACAAGCCATTAGGACATAGACCATGTCAACACATGCTGAGTTGTATAAGGTGTAACATGTATGTTGAAATCCCTCACTCCATCTCAGTCTCACCTGAAGCAGGTGTGAAACTGACAGTTGATGTTCAAAGTACATACTGTCCTTTTGGCACAGCCAAAGGCATCAAACACCTAATTCAGGTCAGCAGTCAGGCACTTGTCCCATTTATCTCTGGCAGCGACTATAAATGAGGGGAGCTTTGTGTGTTTAATGGCATGTTGAAAACCTCTACAGGTAGGTTACATCTGCAGGTGACCTCTATTCTAACGCAATGAGCTGCAGGCTGCCTGCTAGACTGTCATTATGCATTTAAAAATTTAATCTGCACTAACCAATATTTTTAGGATCAAATATGTGCATGTGAAGGGTGCATGATGGACACATAGAGAAGTATCGCTCGGCTCTGCAGTTTCCCTCCTTTGATTCATTCTGTGCCTCAATTTTGGCAGCAGCAGGTAGTTTTTTTCACCTAAATGCTCTAAAAACCTACTCTATACTAACTACCCAGCAGTATTTAGTAGGTAAAGAGCCAGATATTTCCCTTAGGAGTTGATAAAAACCCATACAGGCTGAATGTTGAATTTATATTTGTTGAAAAGAAACATAAAATGTATGTAAATATGTGGAAATAAGCCACTGTTTGCTAACAAGTTTTCCATGTTGACTCGTGTCTACAGTGTGTTGGGCTGTAAAATCAGACATTATCAACTTAAACACCATAAAAGCCAAATCTATAGCAAAATAATAACATTGTATATTGTTATTTCATCATGCAAAGGATATAATGTAAAATGCAGATTCCGTGTGGCATTTAATATATATATCTTACCTTTCAAGGTTAAACACAATATACTGTTAAATGGGTAGGCTTTATAAGTAGATTCAGTCTACACCTTTTTTGAACTGCATGCAGTATTTGTGGGTTAAAAAAATAAATAATTTGCATCAGCTGTAATATTGTGTCTACTTGTTGATTACATTGTACCTCTACAATTTCCTAATTTAGAGGATATGAGTTCAGAGAGTTATATTGAAGCCACAAAGACTTCATGGGTAATAACAAGTTATAAGACACATCACATAACTTCATTATCAGCCATTTTCCCAGCATCCACTGTGGGTCTGTACGGATTTGCAGCTTGTTCAATAAAGTCACAAAACCTGTAACTCATCTGCAGGGCAATAGTCTCATTATATCAAAGTTCACAAAATAGTCATTTTCCTCCTTCTTTATGTGATTTCTGCTGAGGTTTATGACTAGAGGAGGCGCTGATCCTCATATTACAGAGATAGATTTGAATAACTGCCATGTGCAGTCATTACAGTGAAGGTAATGGCCATGTTATCTCTGGTTGTAAAAACTGGAGGAGTCTGCTTTTTGAGCTCTGCTGTCTAAAGCTGCTTTGGTTGTGGCAAATTATGACTTTTATGTTTTACATCAAATCCAATAATGCCAGAGATTTATCTTTGCAATAATACCAGCAGTACAGAAAATGCTGTGCCTTCACAAAGCATATGGGAAACTTTAGTTATTAGTAAATTTCTGCTATAATCAGACACAAAAGGACAGTAATCCACTCAATATGCAGTCTTTTATAGTTCTTTAGGGATATTAATAGTGTCACAGGTTAACAATTCAAATTCTCTTTAATTATCTTCACAAACGTCACAAATAAAGGCTAATGTTCTTCATAATTGGTTTAAATTCAGCATTCACCTATTAAATCTGGTGAAAACAGAGCGCGACTAAAACTCAAAACAAGTGTCTTCAGGCTGAGCTTAAATTTAAAAAAATCCCTGTCAAAATGCAAAATAATGAACAAACGTTGCAGCACTTTGCAGCCGTAGTTAGTAAATTAAAAATCTACCAGGTTTCTATCACATTACATCATCCTATCAGTCCTAGAACTGACATGATAATCTGCTGTTCATTAATCCCCAACATGGTCGTTAGGGATTATTTCTGGTTGCTCTTATATGTACTTGATGCAAATCTTACAGCAAACTGCAGATGAAGTGTATTAAAGTCAATTAAAGCATAAAGATTACCTGCAACATCATGTTCCTGAATACTCCCTGTATTATACATTCTCATATTGCTGAGTCTTATTTTTCATTTCACTTGATTTCATGGTTTATTTTTTGATAAAAACCATTTGGATTTCTTTTTTTAATAATTCTTAATTTAAAAGTAGGACAACGTTCCGGTGCCACTGCTGTGTTTGTCATTTCTTCTGTTACGCAGTTTAAAATGCAAGTCCCACCCTCTGCTGAAAGGTCAAGGTCCTGCCAACTGTTGGTCTCATCTCTTAAGGAAGCTAACCCGCAGACTTTTTAGAGGAAATAATTATGTTGCCCTTCACTGTTTGGATTTGCTGCAGACCTCAAACTTTCACTTCAAGCCAAAAACTGGAGCTATTTTCCTGCTGTCTACAACTTTTGACCAAACAACTCTTTCCTGAGGAGATCTTCACAAAGCAATAGATTGCTGACTGACAAGACAGCTACTACTAACCCTTTTTCTAAACTCTCAAAGGACTTCTTGTTGGTTTAAAAACTGAAATTGAAAATCAATTTTTGACCTGAAACACTAGTAGTAGTTTCAAATGGTAGCATGGATGTAAACATTTCTGTTAATTTTCAGCTAAGCCTCAAAGTAACATTTCACTCATTTTCAGTGGTTTTATGTGACAGTTTCTTTACTCCTCCTCTTCATATCATAATCACATCTACACTACTGAGCTTCTGTTTCATGGTACACACTGCTACAACACTCAGCTTATCATCGCTTCATAACATTTCATAAGAGAAGACTATCTGACTATCTACAACCCATGAATATTGAGATTCTGTTAACAATTATCTGCCTCATAGCTGAGGTGTCTTAGTCTGTGCTGCATGTGTAAGGGTTTAGATTTGCGTGCCTGTCACACATATAAGACTCAAAAGAATAGTTAGTGTTGTGTCTAATGCAGTATTAGCAGGTTTATTATGGATATTCCCTTCTCTCTGCTATGGTAAGCTGGGTGCATGCGGTGAGTGATGATGGCAGAGCCTGCAAGCCAAATAAACACTGTACTCTGTACTCACATAATAAATGCAGTCCATGTAAGCCAGCTAATGGAACTACAGTTAACTACCAATATTTCAGTGAATGCAAAAATAAATGCACCAAAATAAAAAAAAATTGATAAAAAAAAATCTTCTTACATTTTAATCTTCTGTGTTTGTATTTTCTCATCTTTCCTATGTCTCTCAAACCTGCAGTATTCACTGTAGGGCAGCAACTAACAATTATTTTCATTGAGTAATCAACTTTTCTCGATCAATCAATTCATTCTTTGGTGTAACCTTTCAGCCGTTAGCCACTGTGAGTTCTCAAGGACCAAGTTGAGATATTCAAATATCTTGTTTTGTCTAATAAATAAGATATTCAGTTTACTCCCATTGTAGATCAGCAAATATTCACATTTGAGGACCAGTACATTTTGGGTATTTTTACTCAAAAAGTACAATGTAGAAATGCCTTTGAATAAACATGAGCACATATAATATTGGAGCAGTAAATAAAGGGAAGAGAAATACAAAGTATGTGTAAGTACAGTAGTTCCCCTCACCATTAACGTAACTTAGTAGTAATGTAAGTAATTTGCCCAATACCATAAAATTAGATTTTTCGCATTTAAAAAAAATAAACTTTTACAATTTGGCCAAACACACAGTTTTTCCTATTCCAGTATTGCTACAGCAGCAAAATGTGCTATTATCAGTGGAGAGGATTGTGCATGTGAGTGCAGTTTATAACTTTGGTTTTTTAAGCTTTGACTGAAACCATGTTTATGCTTTCATCATCTGCTCCTGATGGCATACTGAGAGCTGTCTCAAAATTGTTCCATTTGTAGCTTTGAAGAACAACAATGCCTCATAAATGGGGACTGAAACAACTTTGCTCTAGATTATTACGGTATTCTCATGCAGTGGTAAACATCTTGTGGAAAATCTTAAAGTTAGGGTTGATGTGGCAAATCGCACAGAGATTAGACATTAGTGTTTAAATTAAATGCTCTTATGTATAAAAAGTAAAGACAACCACATTATCTCTGTGACCCATAATTGTGGAATGTTTTTTTGTTTTTTGTTTTTCTTCTGGAAACTTTGTTCTGTTTCTTATAAACATATTATGTAGATGCATTGCCAGCTTGAGGAAATATTGTATATCTGAAAGCAAACATTTTAATGAACTACATTTTTAGTGATCTCAGGACATTTCCCTTGAAGCTTGGAGCATTTCTTACATTTTTAAAAACTAGACTGAAGAGACTATCACTAATGAATCCAAGAGAAATATATACAGTATTCAGTAGAAAGGAGGAGAACAGCCTGAAGGATTTGTTTCCATAATTGCTACCCAATTAATGAGCTAACTAAAACAGAGTGTCCTGCAGCAGTTTCCTCTGCTTTGTCCTCAAATTTGAGCCATATTAAGTTGTGCCTTAATTCAAATGACACATGTCCTTTGGAAGATAAACATTCCCTTTATTAGTTAATGCTCCTGGCCCAGTAATTCCTGTTTGTTGTGGTGTGAAACAATCCGCAATGTATTACTCCGTCCTATCAGACAGTAACCATTTTATATGTTGAGTCTTAAGACTTTTTAATGACGCATTTGTTTTCTAAGGAAAAGGTTTAACACAGAACTTCCTCTTCCATATTAATTTAAGCTCCACAGTGTTGTAAGCTGGTAGGGACAAAATGGAAGTAACTGTCACAAATATACAGCTGCCTGAGTAAAGATCGCACAAGGCTCGTTTGTCAAATCGTTGATAACATGAATGTTATTTCTACTGAAGATAACAGTTGGAATAATGCACTTTAACAAATCAGTCATCTGTTTACTTTGACTTTATAGAGGCATGTTGAGCAAATTATATTAGGACTGCAACAAATTACTATTATAATTACTGATTTATCAGTTGTTTAGGCTATAAAAAAGTTAATCATCCCTGGAGCCCGAGGCGTGATCTTCAAATCAGTTATTTTTGTCCAACCAGCAGTTCAAAGTCTAAAGATTATGCCCCAGTCAAGTTTGTTTTTACCTTTGATCAAGATCCATCTGGGGTATCTGCTGATACTCCAATCTGATACTTAAATTCCCCTAATGTTAATTAAATGTCTCTGGTACTTTGAAATTGTAGCTGTAGCCCACCTTTTTTTTGTGAGCCAATTGATCCATATATACTAAAGGTCCTGATTAATTACATTGATGAAATCGGCCGCTAGAGAGAAGATGTATCACTCTGTTGGAGTTGTTCGAACTACCACTCAAGGGTGTACAGCAGTGATACCTCTTTTCCCTCAAAAACAATTTTTGGCCGAGCATGAAGGGAGCACACAAACTCGACAACAGCCAAGTGTTATTTTTTACTGAACATCAAGTTAATCGTAAAATTAACATTAATTTGCGACAGTTAACGCCAACTTAAAACTTTGCTAATAAAAGAGAGGAGTGAGAGAGGAGCAGCTTTGTTATAGTTTAAGCTTACAGCCAATTAGTCAATCACCAATACAACAAAATATTTTTTTTACATTCACACACTAATTTTCACTCGCATATGCAGCCAAAAGCTGGCAGTGTGGAGCCCTGCTGTGGTAAAGGAGAGCTGCCTTGCAACACTAGTAGTCTGAGGTAGACAAAAAAACATTGAACAGTTCAATAAAAAAAAATTGAAATAAAGAATGTATTGGTTTTTGATCGGTTCTGTTTTAGCAAACACAGATCCATTAAAATATGCTCGAATTGGCCCAGATACAGATCCTCAGGATTTCATACTTTAAACAAATGTGACAGGGGGTTAGTTTGTCAGTGGAGACAAATCAGATGGTAACTGTCCTGCATAATGTAGCCTTCCTTTAGGAAAATGGGTTGTTATGTCTTTTGCTTGTTATCTGCTTGTTAATGAGAGCACAGATTTCAAATTGTTAAGCCAGGACGCAGGCATTGCACAATATAATGGATCTTTGTCTTGATGCAGTGTTTACTTCTAGTATCATGTTATTGAGAGCCGGTCAATATAGCCACAGCATAATGCTCTGTGTATGATAAAACCCCACTCACTAGAGGATAGACACAGTATGTGCCTCAAGTATGTCTACAGATGCATTCAAGACAGAGGTTACAGATCTCTGCCAGCACTTCATGCAGTCTAGCAGATAAAATTAGATGAGGTTGGTGTAATAGTAATGTTAGGAACTTCTGTGTTGGAGAGTGGGTTTAATGCCATGGTGTATAATGTTTTCATTCTTTTTAAGGGGTAGTAAAGGGCTTGCAAGACCTGAGTTATTTTATAAAAATGTCATCATTATGCAACATCATTGTTCCCCACTAGATCAATGACAAATGCAAGTGGAGGTGGATGAAGGGGGAACCACCTGTTGTGTGACATATAACAGTTCATTTTGGTTTTAGCTTGTTTTGAGAAGAAATGTTTCATTTTTAACTTCCTTTTAATTTACCACAAAGCTGAGTAATCACCACCCTCTCTGGGTGGAAAAATATCTTCCAGGCATTCCCGACTTGAGTGAGAATCTACAGTAATCTCATGAGGTTGCTGCCTGTCATATTTCTGTAATTCTTGACGGGATTGGTGTGCTGTAAACTGTTCAGATTGAGCGTGGCAGTTCTGAAAAATTGCAACATCAAAGCTAAACGCCTGGTTGCTTCAGCTTCAGCACATCCGCATTAAGGTTTGTTCCATCCCTCTGAGATGTTAAACATGTCTGTGTGAACTGACTAAAACAGTCCTGCATTACCTTTCTCAAGGTTTTAGTGTGAAGAGGACAAAAACATTAATTGTGCCACTGAAAAAGCTTAAAGGATCTTCAATATAATCTATTCAATTGTGCCTCATCTTCCATTTATATGACACCTTAATGTGCAACTCAGAAACACAAAAGATCAGATGAGAAAAGTTTCCCCCGATATAGAGACCTGGGATGTAAATGACTTTGGCTAATTGCTGCATTTAGACACCCAGTGTGGTTGAAAAGAGGAGAGCAGGCATGAGCTGCAGGTGCAATGGAAAAGGATGAAGTGTGACGTCTATTTCCTTTGTAAGAAAAATGCGATACTGAATAAAAATGTGTCATTTTCATTATAGATAAGACAATGTCCATATCATCATATTTGTATCCATACTGCAGGTACAGCTGCTACTACTACTGCAGTTACTCCTGTTAAACCTTTATGCTGTTCCCCTCAAATGATGCAGACAAATCTGCCATCTTGTTACTGAAATTGTACATGATTTGTAAAAGGTGGTGTAGAGACAGTATTGTAAATCTCTGCCTTGATCAGAGAAAATACTTTCAGCTTGTTTCAGTGCTGGAAATGTTTGTGCAGAATGTAACAGATGTTTGAGAAATACACTGTTTCAATAAAACAGTTATTTACTGTAAATTCAAACAATCTTTGTGGCACATTGACTGGCTAATAGTAGCCTATTTGCTGTGAGCAAGAAACACAGACAGATAAGTGGAGAGTCTTTTTTCTGCAAACATCATTGCAGTCAATTCCAGCTACTAATGTTTTCAACTGATTGCAGCAAATTACAACAGGTATCAGTGAGCTGTTTAACCATTTAGATAAATAATTGAGTCGTACTTAGTGGGAGGTTCAACTACGTGAATCTATTCATCGTCTAAATGGGAAACATTGATTGAATTGACGTTAATGCAGGGATGGGAGGATGTCCTCCAGAAAGTTGCATGCAGAGAGAAATGAGTCTTGAGCCTCATGTATACAACTTCACACAACTTTCTAACTTGGTAAACATGAAGTGAAAGTAATGAGCTGTTTTGCAACTTGAACATAGAGCACCTCTGGAGATACAGGATATTCTGACTTGTTTGAACAGCTTTAATCAGAAAATTTGAATATATCTCATTTTTGTTTCAATTTGTCACATGCAAGAGGATAAGCTGCAAACCTTGCAGCAGGTTGTGTTTTAATGTATAACATGGTATACATACTGCATAATTATTTCTTAGATTCTTAGACATGAAAGGGAAAAGCATTTTGTTAGACTGCAAAAGTATGCTCTGTCTCTGATGAGTGGTGGCATGCTGGTTTAATGAACAGTAGTTCCAGCTGAAGGAAAAGATGATGCTGACAAAAATCACCTTTTTACCACTTCAAGTCATCAGACTATTAAGAACTATAAAATGTACTGGGATAAACACTGAAATAGAAGGCTTTTAAAGTCGTATTTTTCCCATTAATCTGAATAAAGCCTGCACGCTTCAGATTTATCTGCTTTGTACTCCACTTCTGATGCCTACATAATTGAATGAACTCGACTCATTAAAGACATAAGTAGTTGCTCTAAGCTTGATGACGAAGTGGTACTCAAACCAGCAAATTTACAAGGTGAAAATGACAGCTGTCTGAATTGTCAATGAGGAAATGTTTTAGGTGAAGCAGAGACAGAGAAGCAGAGCAAAGACACTGACAGGCTGATATCCAGAGAATGAAAAGTATTCCGCAACATTTGAGCAACAATTGACAAAGTGTCATCAAAACCAATGTCTTTCAGCTGTCTTCAAGTCGAGTAATGTTCTTCCACCATCAAAACTGTTATAAAGAAACAAATAAATCCTACAATGGATTTTTTGCCCATTTTTGCAGCACTACAAGCTGTAAACACTTACATATTATCACATTATAAAGATGATGGCAAATGTGTTAGCAAACAGTTGCCTCACATCCAGCAGACACAGAGCTACATTATCATTCATTTGGAGTCGCGTCTCTGGCAAGTCCAATATTCACTCCCTTTTAAGAGGTTTCCAACAATTCCTTTGCTGGGTCAGAGCTGCTAAATACTCACTAAACCTTTGTCTGTCTGCTGTTTGGTGCTGTGCAGGTAGCATACAATGGGTTTACCAATGCGACAAGTGCTGCCTGCTCCTGTTTGGAGAGGTTGATTGAAGCGGGTTTCTGTATCTGCTTGATGTATAATTAACTAAGTGTGATAAGTTTGCCATATCAGCGTAAAAGGTGATGATGATATGTCAATGTTGTGTGCACAGTTTGTTTCTGCTGCCCCAAAGTGACCAAAACATATGTTATAGCTGCTTTTAAAACATAATAACATCATCATTAGATAATTAAATAAATGGACCTAAAATAAAAGCAAATTATGTGCAAAGCTTCCCAAAGCAAGTTAAAAGAGAACACTGGTTTTTAAACTATGGTACGTGGACCATTGGTGAGCTGCCTCTAATGATACTAGGAGGAAGTTCTGAAATATATATTTTTTAATTAAATAATTAAAAACATATAAAACTATAAAAATAGTCAACATTTTATAATGAAAATACTTATTACTACCAAAGTAAATTACTAAATGTGCAATTGTCGCTCCAAATGGAAATAATTAAGAAGAAACGTGTGGACCAGGAGTACACCCTTTTTCCACCAAAATTTTCTCTGGTTCTTGAACTGGTTCCGTTCAGGATTCAACAACAATCAACAATAAATAATTTTCTTATTATGAAAGAACCTGCCTCCTGTGTAAACTGTCCGTAACTGAATGGAGTCGGCCTAAGCTACTGTATTTTAACGTTGCTCATAATGGTGGTACTTAGACTCATATTTGTTGAGGTGGTGTGTGCTCAGATTACATAAAAACTGTTTCTTAGAGTAAACCCATAGAAAGAGTTGGATAACCTGCAGCAATGTTTGCTCCCATTGCTGTTTCATGGTTGAGTAGGTAGAGTTCATTTTTAAAGACACACTTGAATTTAACCAGGCCAGATTTGACAGAAAGTTCCAAGCGCTCCATTTATCTACTATATCTAACCTTATCGATGTCAAAGACAGGCCTGGAATTAAGTCATTTTTAGGCCGATTTGGCTCTTGATGAATACAAATTCATTGGGGGATTGAGGCAAAAATGTAAGGCACCGAGACCAAAACTACTGAACAGTATATATAGTATATGAATATTGCAATATATCAACAGTAATATTGATCCAAAAACATAATAATAATAGTAAAACACTGACAGGGATTTTAATGCACAATGATTTCTTCAAATACATGCTGCTATAATACTTTTTACCTTAGTATGGTTTCGAATGCAGAATTTGTAGTAGTATTTTCACAGTGGGGTTAGTATCAGTACTTTTATTTAATGGACTTGAATTCTTCCTCCACCTCTGGTTTTCACACCCACAGCCTAACTGCACCTGTGTGTTACCAGCAGAGTCTACCCCTTTAAGAAAGGTAGGTTTGTGGGTAACCTGAGTGTGTGATGTGTTAGCTTGTTAGTCAATGCTAGCAGTAATTGAATTTACTCTTATATGTTTTTTTTCGCTGTTGCAGAAAAAACGCGATCAGATTGATTTCAGCTTCCACCTCAGAAAGGTATTGGGGAGATGTCCAGTTTTAGGCTATTTTAATTGTCTTTAGCCTGATTTATTTTCTGCGGCAGCAAACACAACACACAGTAACTATAATTGCAGCCTGAGCTTATCTACACACTTTATGGCTGAATTAAGTTGAGAATTAACAAAACTACCCCTCTGTTAATGTAACACCAAAGATGCTCATAATGTTTAAACAATAAATAATTTCTGAAAAAAAGTCTCTTTTTACAAATTCATTTGTTGGAGAAATCTTGTGCTACTGTTGGTGTACAGTGTGATGACAGACACTGGAAATATTATTACATAATGCCTCAATGTCAAGCATGTACAGTAGGTGCTTTAACACCAAAGTAATAAGAAACTGTGTTCATGGACATCTCAAATGAAAAGTATAGAAAGAGTGTTTCAGACTGGAATAACATTTTTTTCAGTGTCTGTAACCTCTTTATACACAGAATCACAAGTGTATCATTAACTGGCAGGTCACTCCAACATATTATCACACTGGTAGAGTGCTCTGAATAGATTATTCATAGTGTCTGATAACTGTGTGGGATTTCTGCGTAGGAGTTGGAATAGAAGCAGGATCCACTGAATTACCTCAACGACTACCAGCAGCTGATGTCTTCATTACATTTACAACAGACATTTATTTGAGCAATCATACATGAGGCAGTAACTTCAGGTTTTACAACAGTACTAATTTAACAGGCGAAAAGTGAGCTTGACCGAAATGATCTGACTGATCAACCAACTGACCGTCAATAAATCCATAGTTAGTAATTTAAAAAAAACCTGTGTGTGCACCCTTGGAATTAAGCCGGCAGCTGAGGATTATTTTCATTTTCAGTGAAACTATACATCACTTTTGATTAATCAATTCAAAAGTAATGAAATATGTCCATGACAAGTCCAGAGCCCAAACCACTAGTACCATAAATGTTCCAAAACTCAAAGATATTCACTTTCACAATAAGATAGAGAAACTGTTTTACACTGAGGAAATTCCAACATTCCACTGTCCGTAAAGCCCTGTGATGTATGAAATAGAAATATTTAAAAAACATTCTCCAATCTGAATTCCTTTTTTTGCTCCCTGTCTGTGAGTCATCCCTTGCTGCTCTATAAAATAGGGGAAATCATCAAATCTTCATATGTGGTAGTGCAACTATAGTGCATGTGTCATTGTTTTGCTTGATAAACAACTCAAACAATTACTTGATTATCAAAATAGTCATTTCAGTGCTACTTGAAATTGATAATTGGAGCCTGACCGGTACTGGATCTTTGAGGCTGACACTCACCGCTGGATTGGCCATCGGGCATACCAGGCATTTGCCCGGTGGGCCGATGGTGATTTTGGGCCGGGACTTTTTCTTTTTTAATAAAACTGGTATTAGTCATGATACCTATTCCCACGGGTGTTTTTAATTTCCTAATGGTTTAATTGCTGCGCCAGAAGCTGAAAGTAAAACTTAGGTCTATGTGCTCCAGTCACTTTCTGTCGGTCTCAGCTCAGTTGGTAAAACTGACGACCCATGTACGGAGTTGCTGTAGTGGCGTCTGTTTGAATCCGACTTGTGGTATACCAGGACTTAGGCCTAGTATATTGCCCCCCTCATAAAGTCTTACCCTCTGGCCATCCCTTGTATAAAAGTCTAGTTCCGCCACTGTTTAAGTTTATTAGACAAGTACATATACACCAACAAGACAGTGTACAAGCAT
>NW_023339696.1:16207259-16250996 GCF_004916995.1 Morone saxatilis | reverse complement strand
TTGTCTTTCCATCAATACCTGGTGGGCCGGTCTCGGCTCAAAATGCCCAGGCCGATTTTTTGTCCCAGTCCAGCCCTGCTGACACTGATGTTGATATTTAATAGTTGCATAAAGTTGGTAAGTTGGATACTGTTGGTTTCCAGTATCTATTTTATATTGTATATTTATTTTTTTGTAGGACCCCTTTTTTAAAAGAGTTACAACCAAAATATGTACTGAGCAAACGAGACTGAGAGCCTAGAGCCATGCTGGCAGCTTGGTGAAGTAGCTTTTGGCCACATCAGTGCTTTGAGTTAAATGCTAACATCAGCGTGCTAACATGTTCACAATCACAATGCTAATATGCCGATGGTTGTTTACCATGCTCATGATCTTAGGTTTGCATGTTAGCATGCAAATGCCTGCATCAGTTTTTGAAAGGTCACTTCAACACCAGAGTCCATTCATTTTATAATGTGTAAACATTTTTAAAGCAAATTACGGTTGAATTGTCTTACCAATATTCTATCTTTAATGAGCCCGATTGAGTAAAATGAAAGAGACATTTTCTGCTTTAACATATGCACTTAGATTATTCCTTATTTGTATTCAAGGAGCAATTGAGGAGCCTAAAGGCTTTGTATGAGATGTAATCACGTGTCAAATGAACACAACAAAAGCTTTAAGCATAATGCATATTAGAGGTCAAATAGAGATACTCCCTGAAGATGAAAAAAGCAGGTGAAGGCGACAGGCGACACTAAGACCACTATGTAGGTGCAGTGAGCCCTATATCAGGAATACTAATGTTCAACAGTGTCCTGAAATTCTAATTGCGTTCCTGTTAATCAACAAGACTGACAACAGGCCGGGGCGAGCTCTAGAGGACTGGGAAGAAATCTATTAACATACAATATGTTGTTGTGCTTGTTAAAATAATGGAAAAGCTTTGGGGTGGGGGTGACTGGGGTAGGTGCATTGTTCTCCTTGTTGTCTCTTTAGTTAATTGCAAATCCGAACCCTTTAATGCCTTATGGAAGTTGGTGCAGTTTGACAAGCTTCATGAAGACTTGAACTCCACACTCCCACTGAATTGTGTCTCTGGATAATCCTAATTGAACATATATTGGCCATGCAGCTTACGTTGTTTTGGCACTTATTAATAGCTTGCTGAAGGAGAATTCTAATGTGGTTTCTTCAGTTGAAATAAGAGATAAACAAGAGTCCAGATCTATTTGGCCTGCAGAGACCAGTAACGCTTGAGTTGTCACTACAACTCCTCTTATTGGGCCCTAGGTGAAGACAGGATTGAGCTTTAGGGACTGACTGGCTTTATTTTCCAGATCTATTAGCAATTGTGGTTTAGATTTGAATGTCTTTGCTCTCTAATAAAACGTTCTATGGATTGCAGTCTGCCCTAGGAAATTAGTTTTTCCAGATAACACAGTATCTATCTTAAGATTTAAATTCAACACGGTATCTATCTTAAGATTTAAATTCAACTCCTTGAAAGGTATTAAACGGTCTTAAATTTATAATTGTCTTGAATATTTTTTCTTGCCTGCCATAGACAGTAACATTAGTGATATTTTTTGTATGTGGTATCTATGAACTACAAGTGAGACTGGTGCGACAATGGATTGCACATCCAGGAGGCTGTTTTGTTGTTTTTGAGTTAGCGCCATCAGACCTGTAGCCACATTAGCTAGGACCTCATGGAATCATAATGGGCAAGTGACCATTTTATAAAAAATAAATAATGCATAAATAAATAAAGCAATAATTTCTAATTGGTTAATCCATCTATCAATTTACTGCTGCTTATCTAAGTCAGTTTAGTTTAATAATTATATTACTAGGAGTTATTGTTATATTCAGCTGGGAAGTACTGACAAAATGTGATATAAGTGTGAATATACCTATGTACTTATTTAAATATATAACTAAATAATTGCAGGGACTTATTGTCCCTACTGGTTTTTCATCATTCTTTGACCAGAACAGCAAAAGAAAACAGTATGTAATTGCATTCTGTGGCAAAAAAGGTCTTAAAAAGTCTTAAATTTAATTTGGCATACACTGCAGAAACAGTACACATTTAGATTTTGTCCAAATTGTTCCAACGCATCTATGTCCTGTTTTCTTTGAATTGGAAAGTGGGAGATTTCGGAAACTAAAAAGCAAACTTTAATTAATTTATGCCTGATGAAACTGAAGCATGCAGACTCATTAAAGCCTCTGCTGGAGTATATGTAACAGAGCAAACTGAGCTTGACGTGGGTGCTCACTGCTTGTGACAGAACGTTCACAAGCCTGGGTCCCAGGGGTGCTGTGCAGAGAGGCTTCACCACTGTGCCTTATCCCCTCAGTAGACATAGACAGCAGAGAATGGCAGCCCTGAGGGAGGGCCACTCAATTCTGTCTGCTCACTGACCAAGGCACAGACATGTAATGTCAGATATAGTACGTCTTTCCACTGGGTAGCCAAACTTTTGTGGTTACATGAAACTACATGTCCCCTTTACCCCTTATCTGCATAGATATTTAGCAGGTTTTGAAATTTTACCTTTCCTGTTACCCTCAGGTTCATGCACTGAAAGAGAAAGTGTGAAACTGCCACAAAGGTTGATTTGAGGCCAAGATTAAAAGGTGTGACGATGTCCTCTATTAGCAAATACTGAATCCTCCTTTGGTGGATGTTCAAACCAAAAATAGCACTATATATGAAAAAAACAAACAAAAGAAAATGTGTGACTGGCTGGTGTGGGCGTGTTGCTACAGGTAATGGTGAGAAGATGAAAATCAATCCAGGAGGACCAGTTTGAGTAATAGAGCCATGAATTTTAAGGCTTAACAGATGCCAGAGCTGCAGTCTGTAATACTTTGAGACAGGATTTTAAAACTCTAGAAAGTTTGGCAATTGAGTTAAACAGCAGAAAAAATGCTGCTCTGTTACAAGGTATTCTACCTGGAATGTGCACTTGAATGTACTAATGTCGATCTGAACAAAGCCTTAAGCATTGATAACTTGATTTCAATTTCATATAGTTATATATAGTTTCAATAGTTTGGTTTAATTTGTAACTTCGTGGGGTATAGTTTATCAAATCTGAAACCAACATTTACACCTCTTACCACACAAATGGGGAATGTTGTCCTTCATATTCAAATAACTCATGTTTTGCAAGATAAATTGATATATCTTCATAATCTGATACATATTTTCTGTATAGCTAAATGATTTATACATTTACATTGCCTTTTGAAAGATTTGTTAGACTTAACAAACTGGGGTATGATTGGGCACTGATTCCAAACTGGAACTGGCTATCTGAAGTGGTCACAAGTGTGTTCCTCCCCTATGCCTTGCATTTTGTGCCATTACCCTGGACAGTTCGAGCTGAACATTGCAGCTACGCCATGTGTTACATTAATGTTACTCGGTTGATTGAACTGCTCCACTGTCAGGTAAAAATAGTACGAAGGACCTGGTGTGACTGTCTTATGTGCTGTAAAAGTAGGGCAAAGGCCTGAGGAGGCTAAGTGTTTCATTAGGGTTATAAAGTTGGCACCTCCATTCAGAGCTGGTTCACTGATGGGCTCACAAACCTCCAGGAGGCACAGCATTTAATTCTGCCACGTTCATACCCACTCTGGGTGCTCATTGAAGTTGCAGTATACTGTATTTACTGCAGTGTGCATTCCTTAAGGTTCAGAATTAGCCCACAGTATATAAAACTAATAATCCCCATACTTAACATCATTGTAAGCAACAGTAGGCCTGATAGGTAATGGGCTAATGATCCTACTGCTGGAAAGGCTCCAGTCAATCATTTAAGTTTCCAGTTAAAAGTGGTTGCTCCAGCTGCTATTGGCTAGAGGAATGGTTTATGTATACGTTACGTTTCAATTCCTGCCAATACAACTGTAGCACAGGGACTCTCCTTCCAAGAGGAATAGCAAAATCAGCCATTTCAGCAAGTGCCCCCAAATGATTTTGATAATGTTCAAGTGTCAAAGTACTCTAGCAGCCACATGAATTACAATCTGAGCAAAGGAGGTAACTACGTTAGTATAGAGCATCAAAATCCGTGTGGGGAGGATGTCTGAATGGATGGATGGGTTCTTTTTTAAAAGCACAACTGCAGTTGTTCCCAAACCGTAACTACGTGTTTATTGCAACCATGACAACAAGCCTTAATGAAGTAGTAATTTTAACCTTTCCCTGTCATGTAATAAAACAGATTTCGTTTTAGTTTTTGAAGACAAAGATAAACAATGGTGTCCCAATTGGCGGATTGCAGTGTCAGATCAGAAAAGATTTTAATGTGTTGTTCTAGAGGATAGACAAAAGACATATTTTGTCATTTCATTCAGAGGAATTGTTGGTACCATAACATGGATGATTAAAGCGTCATATTTAACTGTAACATGTATTTACATGTTTTTGGCCCCAAACTGCCCCGTCTGTCCAACTTCAGGTCCAAGCACTTCAAAGCTGATCTTGATTAAAGCTTTGATGTACTCTAGTGCTTAGAAATGCTTGTAAAATTATAGACATCCTGAGAAGGTACTGCTCATACAGTACGTACGAGTTAAATACATATCTTGAGTGGCAGGTTCATAACCCATGCAGAGCAGAGTTTTCGCAGAGAGTGCAGTTTCAGCATTTTTAGCCTTTCAGAATTTTGTTTCTTGATGTCAGTTAAAAATCTCTGATATTTAATCTTGCCAAAACCAATTAGGCTACAGTAAATCTGTATCTAAAATTCCCACATCAAAATGGAAGCACTCTTCTGAGACACATGCCAGGACTGCAGAGTTAATTAATCCCTGCAATCAGAGGTCTGATGAAATAAGAGCTGAATGTTGCTCCTCCCAAGACAACTGTTAACAAAGCTGTTCTGCTCTTATTAGTTCTGCAAACTGCTTATCAGACAGCTCCAAATCGAAAGCCCAACACACCATTTTCAGTCAAGTGTTGCTCTTAGGAATTGAAATGAAAGTATGATCGTGACCCAAAGTAGACTCAGGGCCATTGAATTGTAGCCCTGTGGGAACTGCATTGATCACGGTAGAACATGAAGTACAGAAGTAGCACTGGGAAGATCGGTTATTGCAAGGACCTGTAGACCAACCTGCAGTCTTTAGTGTAATTTTAAAGCAACGTTTATTTGGAAATGCAAGTTTTTAATTATTTCATTGTTACTGCGACAATCAATCCAAATATAATACAAACCATGCTTCTTGTTAAGTATCACCAAAATTTGGATTGTAGTATTAAAAGTCCATTTCTAACATGCACCCATTTACCTTACTCTGATGGAAAGTCACAATGGCAATCTTACTGGGTTGACCCTAGTAACATTCCTGTCAATCACATTTCAACACGGCACAAATGGCAGCAATGCTCTACGATTAATGTAAAGACTATAGCATGAGGTTAGGTATACAGGGAAAGAGACTGAGTGTGCATCATCATTGTAATAAATGTAATATCTTAATCATATTTTATGCACAGAGAAGAGTCAGTTTAAATTTTTTAATGAGAATCTTCTAATGCTATATCAGTGTACTGTATGAAAACAATTTACGCCTCATACTACAACTGGGGTAAAAGAGGTTTAAAAACCGACCAACAGTCTCTTCTTATATTTTTAATATTCAATTATTCCTGCTGGATAGTTGAGTAAATGAATATGCAGCAAAACACTTTACATGTAGCATGAGAGCAATACATTTTTGATTTTGGGGTGAACTGTCCCTTTGAAGTCCATCAGTGATGCAGCCTGTCTTCCACTGTGCAAACTATACCAGCTTTTGGGGGAACTCACTTTTTCAACTGGCGGGGTGGACTGACCGTGACGCACAGTATGCTGATAATAAAATAGAGAGTTAAGAAGTTAATGATATTGTGCAGTCACGCTTCAATGGTGATGGCGAGAACAGCAATATCTTTATTAAAGTGAATTAGTGATGAATCACCCTCATGCACAAATCATACATCAATAGTAGCCTAAGATTACGCATAATCCAGATAGTGAAGCTATAGAAATATAGAAATGCATTAATAGCATATTGTCAATATTTTAACTGATGTTTTTCAGGGGAGCTCATGTCTTATTAAGAGGAGCCAAGCTCCCCTTGGCTACCTTGTAGTTTGCGACCTGCTGTCTTCTTCCTCCATATCATAACA
Organism: Morone saxatilis; assembly: GCF_004916995.1. Classification (NCBI taxonomy): domain Eukaryota; kingdom Metazoa; phylum Chordata; class Actinopteri; family Moronidae; genus Morone; species Morone saxatilis. The sequence goes on along the minus strand of NW_023339696.1, from coordinate 16,244,821 downwards.
TTTTTAACTCACCTGAGCATGAACACTTGTGAGAAACATTAAAATAAAAATCACATATGTGTAAATGATAAAAAGCCATCACTTTATAGATAGATGATAATGTCTAAAAAGAGCTCTAGATAGAAATGCTATTTTGCACTTGAATGAGTTATATGAGTAACTTGTTGCTCACAGGCAGCCAGCATATTATTTAAAAGGCAACCAATTTGCAGGGAAGACATTGTTCCTAAGTGCAGCTGGTTTGAAAGCCACCTTTCAAAAACTGTCTGTGTTTTTTGTCAGGTTTCCATTGATTTTGTTTGAAATGTTGGCTTCAATCACACTTTTCTCTGCATTGTCAGATAGAACCAAGCCTCTGCACATTAAATAAGAAAATGGGAACAGTGGTTGCAATGAGACTATTCATATTGAGAAAAAAGGGTGACACTGTAAAACAGTTACAAATACTTTTAAACATAATCAGTCACTGTAATCCAAACTGTGTTCAAATCTCATAATAAATCACAGTTTTATATCAGTATTAAATACATTTGGAGGCAATATTGTGATCGTTACTGCAGGGAACTTTTTAATTGATTACACTTTGGTGAGTGTAGTGAGCGCTCCCTGTTTAGTGTCATGTGGTTAAATTCACCAGTGCTCACTGTATACTGTAGCAAAAAGGGGCTGATGTATCACTCATTTCATATAGTTTTCTCCATACAGATAAAAGCGCACAACATAGACTGTGTGCTCACAACACTTTTTAAAGCCAATTTATTAGCCAAATATACAATATTATGGAGGTGGCCACTTGCTGGCTCTATTTCTACTCTCTTTGGTTAAAGCATTCAAGCTAATCTGCTTCACTTAATAGTAATTTTATCTTAATGACAAATACGTCAACAAATGTGAGTTCTAATGGGTTGAATGGCACCCTATGGCATTCAACAACAGCATTTGTCAGCTGCAACAGCATTTGTCAGCTGTAAAATCTGGTGATTAGCACTTTAATATGAGTCTTCAAAGCATGAAGAGCAGACTAACCATGCTTCAAAGAGGCCAAATCCTTTGTGTGTCTTACAGGTGCATCTGTTAAAATCCTGCTAAGTTATTTAATATGTCAAGGGAAAAAATATTGAAAATGAGGATGAAACTTTAGCTTGACAATGGGTTAGTGGGATGGTGGGATTTACAAATGTACAAAAACAGCTAATTGCCTAAAGGTGGATTCAACAGAGAGGGACTGAACAAAAGCTCCAGTAGGTTCAGCAGTGTGAAACTAGAACCTGTGAGTCAGTTTCTGTTGATTTGAAGCTCTGCATGTCCCTGAGTGTGAAGTTATGTGGGTTCATTCAGTGACTGATGTTTGAAGCTGGCATAGGTGGGAGCTGCTATCTGTATCCATGGTGACAAGGGTGTAGGTTTGGTTTATTTCTTCTTTTTATTTTCTTGATATAAACCTGATGCTTTATGATACAATTATGGAAGCCCAGAGGGGAAAGTGAGAAAGAAAAAAAGGCTGATCTTAATTTGTTTGGAGGCCAGCTTTGTTTTAGCAGGTTCATTTTTTTGTGTGTGTTGTTGTGATACTCCTTTCTGCCAAAAAGGCTGAAGTGCACCACTACTCCATGTTCTATATAGGACTTAGAGCATTCATGTTTTCTATCAGGTGAGTTCTAATTCTCCATGCCCTCTAAACACAAGGTACATATATTGTGTTTTAGCAAGTTAGGTAACATTACTGTCATATCTTTCTTTGGGCTAGAAATATATTTCAATTTGCACTAAGATACATTAAAATCCACCAAGAAGGTAGGTAGGTAGGCCAGCTTGTATGTTGCCTGAGGGGCAAAATCCGGGGCAGAAAAGTCAATCATTACTACTAAATCACTCGCTACAGCTTGCAAAGTATTAGCACATGATAATAACTTAAGGCGACTCAGATAAGTGTATAAATATGTTGATCAATTCAGAGCTTTCCCCTTCTGGATTTTGGTGGTTGGATGTTTCATGTTAATTTGTTTAGTACAACCACAATCCTCCCTGGTCACAGAGCAGCTTGAGATATGTGTGTGTTTTGCTCAAGCCCCCAGGAAGAGTGCCGGGCATTGAAGCCAATTTGACATAGTGGCCAAACCGTATAAGTCTTTTTCCCATAAGCTTAAATTGTGAAAGAAGCAGCTGTTAAATGGTGATTGAAGTTCCATTCGATCGAATAACATTAGGAAAGTCTAGAAGAGCTGCTGATTTAAACAATTTTATCCCCATTCAAGCTGGGGAGGGCTAAACCGGAAGTTAGCTGCTTAGGACTGCTTGGTCTGCAGAAATGTGCTTGCTCTATGGGCCCAACAATGTTGAAGCATATGCAGGAGATCTATGTCATTTTACTGTAAAACTATTTTTTTTGGCTTCATGCACCACTGAGCAGCTTCCATAAGAATGAACAGAACCCCGCCTCCAATGCTGTATTTAGCTCTCCCTTAATACGTCCATGGTGTTGCTCAAAAGCACCTTGATGATTCTCTCTAAGAGAGGGAGCTGGTGTCCCTTTCACTTTTACCACAGAGATATCCCCATTTGGGATTTGTTGCCAATGTAAAAAGTAAATAAAAAATATTGCTAAAGCAAATGGCTGCCAGTGGTGCTTATAAAAAGCCTTCCGTTTGTAAATGACTGTAATCTTCTATCTCCTTGAACAGCAATACAAGTTGTAAATTAGAGGTGCCCAGAAGATCATAGTGAAAGCTCCTGAAGACTATGTTTAGTATCATGCCATGAGACCATGCTTCTCACATGTCAGCAAGCTATTATTCTGAGTGTTATTAGGATAAAGGTGGAAAGAGATATCAATATTGGGCGTGCACGCTGAGAGGCGACAATAAAGCTCAATGAGCAACATGACAATGGTAATTGCTTCTTTTATCACTCTGCCACTGTAACATGTTTTGATATATTAAACCAAATTCTTCACTCTATTGTTATCATAGTGTGATTATGGGACCAACACAAGAAAATGACAGAGATGTAGCTTAAAAGAATGTTCCAATCAAACATTCCCATTGTGTAATGCAGGAAAACTTTGGAAAGTAAAAACACTACATTTCAAACAGTCTCTTGTTGTCTTTGTTGTATTGGTGTGTTGTACCTGTCAGGGTTTTTCTTATTTCTCCCACATACTTTCATTGTTCATGACATGAAGCACCTGGGGCTAAAGACAGGTATTTATGTCCTGAGTACAGTACGACAAGGGAATAGTTTCTGAGCTGCAATACTGAAGCAGACGAGAGTGGGTGTTTCATTTTACAGAACAGTTAAATCTGTACAGAACAGCCTGAGATAAAATGTTTGAGAGCAGAGGAAAGTGTTTTTTTGATCCATAGAGCGGTGACACAACAAAAAATTATAAGCACCATACTCCTTTAAGTATTTAAACAGTATTGTATATCAACAGATAGTACACAAAGAGTACCCCATACCTCAAAAATGTGCCATTATAATGAAGTTCATTGAGCAATTTCAAGATATAAAAATCACACAGTAGCTCACACATTGCCTGATGTTTAATGATGTGTTTACAAGAGAAGTGAGAGAAGCAACAGAAAAACAAACAAACTACAGAGTCCACAGCTACTGGCTCTGCGAGGGCGTGCTTTGGGCTAAATGCTTCGAGCTACCATCAGCATGCTAACCTGCTATGGCAATGCTAGCGTGCTGATGATAAGCAGGTGTAATGTTTACCATATTTGCAGCATTGAGGTTTGCAGTCTTAGTTTAGCGCATTAGCATGCTAACATCTGTTAATTGGCACTAAATGCAAAATTGCATTAGTTATGCAGGTATGTAGGCTGCCTGATGCACTTAAACTAACATTAATCCTTCCTACCACACCTGGATGTTAGTGAGTCGTTTGTTCACTTGTCCTTTGCTCAGTCATAGATCCATTTATTCTGTCGTTGATTTAACCACTGACTCAGCTGCTCCATCATTTTGGCAGGAACCTGTCGCTCAGGAGGATCCTCATTCATCCAAGTATGGTACATGTATTAAATTATCTTGATCCTGAGAGCTCATTTGTCATCTCTATTTAGTTTTGACATGGCATGACAACCATGACAAAACATTGTCTGTCCTGTAAATTAGCAGCCAGGGCTTTAGAAACAACAACAGTTTAAGGACAAAAGGGCAAGACTAATCAAGCAGCTATTTGTCCAGATAGGGATGAGGATTTAAATTCAGCCGTAGGTTTTGGGTGGGAAAGGAGAGAAAACAAAATTTAAATTGGAACATGGTTAAACACATGGTTTCCCTGACAACTTCAGTTTCATGTTTATTTTCACTCAGTATAGCCTTCTTCTTTAATTATCTTTATCAAATATTTATACATATACTCCATTTATGAAATTTAAAGCCTGCCACATTGCTGTTCATTCTGTCTTGTCATTTTCTTGCCGCTGGCAGCATGATGCCCCAGTGGGGGAGAAGAATCGAATCCAGCAGTCCTACCTACGCATCAAGAAGGATGAAAATCAGACACTAAAGGCTCCCTCAAACGCTTATCTTGTTTATTCAATAATCATCCATTTACACTGCAATGTGTAGTAAGTATTCGTGGTTGGACTTAAGCTTGCTATATAATATCATAAAGGTATTATAGGCTTTTTTGTATGTGCTCATCCATTGATTTACACCAATATAGGTATAAGTCCATAAGGTTCTTTCCTGGTCTGTGTATACTGCATTTCCGAATGCAGGTTTCTAAGGGTTGGAGAGTGTTTATCATAGTCAAATTCCCCCAAAACTTGTACAACACAAAAAAAGGTTTACATACCAAAAAAAATAAGCAAGCCAATGAACAAAATTAGCTGATGTTAAGATATTTTGCTTATTTTGTAAAAGCTCATTACACCAGGCGAGTGTGCCTGCTCACATTTGTATCAAATGCATATTTTAATGATGTCAAGGCATTTTAGGGTATAACATTTACCATGGGTCTGTTGTTTGGGGGGAGTGAAAGCTGAAGCTGTCAAGGGAAGAGAGGAGCAGCAAAATCATAGTATCAGTAGAGAATGTTTTAGGAAACAGGCACAACAGGGAAATAGCAAAGATACCTTGTAAGCGCTAATATCTTATTGATGAAAAAATATCCAGTAAAGGGTACAAATGCTTTGGCGCTACAATTGTACTCTAGCAGGGTACAGGCACTGTACTTTTGAACATGGTACATTTTTGTACCTTCTTTTTTGTACCCTTTAAATAAAATAAAATTGGGTTTAATGGTAATTAAAGTGGGAAGCATTTCACTCTGCTACACTGACAAATAGCTGCTTGATTAAATTAACAAAATCCCTCGAATCCATTGTGAACTTGCCAATACACGCTGAAGAAGGGCGTCTTGCCCGAAACGTCCGTGTGGTAAAAACCTTACCATAAGCCAGTGGTATAAGTACCGCAGTTGCAGCCAGTGCAATGCACCGGGGCCCAGCTAATTACAAGGGCCAACTAGGGACAGCGACAATTGCCCGGTGTCTGTGGGTGGGCCCTTTTTTCTCCTTCACATACCGCGTTCAGCAGTGACTAGTAGCGCGAGCAGCATGGGACAAGAAAGACTCAGTGGATTGGCTGTACTCTCAGTAGAGAACAACAGAGCGAGGAATTTGGACTTGAGCAGTGTTGTTAATGACTGCTGAGCGAGAGGCCTGTAGGATGAACTTCTAAAGGGTGAGTACGGGTGTCTCTTGTTATGGAGTGGGATCAGGGATTTAAATGACCTCTTAAATGTTAGAAGTAGATGGTCATTGTGTCATTGATGATGAAAGAGGATTAATTAATTGTTTATTAAGTAACTGTGTGATTAGATGCCGTCATTGATTCATTCATACTGTGTAGGCCCATATTGAGTTGCTGTGCTTTTCTTGATCGCTATTTGTTCTGTGGTTATTGCCAGACTGTGTAAGCTACTTTGTGTTGATTTGCTACTGTAGACTGGCTAAAGCTAAAGTTGTTTGATAGTCAGTGACAGCAGGCCGTGGTGGTTTCAGTCCAGGGGAGGTTGTTAGATTTGCATTGATAGCATTTACAGTAAGCCTTAAGCTTGTTAAAACTACAATTATGTACCCCTTTCTGTCAGTCATGATTCTGCACCTTTAAAATTAAACAAAGGTCCACAGTTATCACCTTAAGGACCTTTTATGTACCTTACAGGGTACTTTTCTGACAAATGTACCTTTGGGTATGGAATGATACCCCTATTTCTCTGTGTACAAAAAATCTTTGGCAGAGTACAGACACTAAGAGCACACAAACCCAGCAAAGGTTTTATTTTGGCCTGTCAAGTTACTCACAGAATGAACGGTAATTAGCAGCAGCTGATATATGATATTTGTCATTTTAACCAATAAAAATGAGAAGCTGCAAGCTGAATGTTTTATACTCTGCTCTTTGCTAATAAGAGAGGAGAGATAACAGATTTGTTACATTCAGAGTTTAGCAAATTTGTGTATTTTGCCAACCAGGGTGTCAGAACAGTCAGTCACCAGTGACACCAAATCATTTTTCACATTCACACACTGTAATTTTCACTTGCATATGGAGCGAAATGCTCACATTGTGGAGCCTGGCTGTCATTATGGAATGCAGCATGCTCCAATACTAATAAGCTGAACTGGACCAAACAAGGTAGAGTTCAGTTAAGAAAGGACCTGTAACAAATTTGGTGATCCCTTAACTTTAAATCTAGCTCTATCTTCAGGTCAAAATTTTAATTTGTGGAATATCTGCAAAACTAATAATATTCCTGCCAATTAAATGTCAGCATGCTTATGCTGGTGAACAAAATTTTACCTGCTAAACATCAGTATGTTTGCATTGTCATTGTGAGCATGTTAGCATGCTGATGTTAGCATTGAGTTTAAAGCACCATTGTGTCAGTGTATACTCCACCAAGCTGCTGGCGTGACTGTAGACTCTTAATTTTGTTTAGCGGCATCAATACACATAAGAGGCAAGGAAACTAGCTATTGATGCTCTCTCAGTATAGAAAACAGATGTGCTTTGTACTTCAGCAGGGATGAGATTCTTCACTCATTCACTTTGTTATATTCAGAGATTTTCAGAGAGCCAGCATGTTTTCTTGAGAGCCCGCACTTGTGCCAGTATTCTGGTTTGGTGGTTGCCTTTTGGTTGTTGCCCTGAATAATATCACACTGCATTTCCCACAATAATATCACATTTATTTGGGGTTGTTTGTGCCTCAAAACATAAATAGCCATATAATAGGTAGAGATTCCTGGGTTCTGGGACTGCAACTGAAAGCCACAGAAACGGAAATGTCATATATATAGTGGCACAGGTGAAAGAAATTATATACAATGTGTAGATGAACACAGTATAATGCACTGGTGAATTTAGAACAGTTTTAAGCATAAATTATATTCAAAATGTTTAATTAACAGATGAAGTAGGCGTAATATACATAATTAGAGAGCAGTGCTCTGTCAGTGAGTGAGCTTTGACCAGATAAACACAGGGTTTCTGATTAAAGCTACAATTTCTGATACTTGAATTTGTACTTTGAATGAAATGTCAATAGAAGAGAGTGTCTGATTTCAGACCAAGGATCTGAAATGAGTGCGGCCATAGAAACATAGGCTGTGTATCACGGGGTGAAACATGTGAAATTAGAACTTTAATGAAAATGACAGGACATTATTGTTACCACTACAATCCTGTGGGGTTAAAACAATGCAGGTTGATTAACTGTATACATGATAATTAAACATATGCATAGGAAAATAATTATAAATTAATTTGATTTTCATTCCATTACTCCTTTTTCTATTTACTTCTTGATCATTCAGAGCTTAGAGAATTGTACTTGCACCATTTTTTCTCTTCAAATTACTTTACATAGTTTCCCTTGTGATCTGTTTATTCTTTGAAAATTACAAGAAATAAAAGTCATAGGTTAAGACGTTCATTGACTCTGAAAGCCTTGTGAGTCACGATTTCTGCTCTGACATGATAACCAGCAGAGCTGATTGAGGGGGATGACCTTCACAAATGCTTATCCAGGGCTGGTGCTCAGGGCAACCTAATATTGGCATTGGATTATTCCTACATTCCTAATTAGTGTGCTTGGGCTTTGGATCAAGCAACCTCCATCAAGTACCATCCACGCAATTATATTTATCAGAAATCTAAATCTAAACAGGCTGGTGGACAAAAACGTTGTTTGTTAAGAAAGGATTTGGAAATGGTATTGATCTTCCTGCTGAAAATCTTGTCAGCAGGGTGAGTGCTGTCTGTATTGAAACATGATTCAGTTTCCCCACTTTATTTATTAAAATTATACAGTCCAGAATTTTATCCACTGATTCATTTTAAAACTGCTGCACCTCAAATTTCTTTGAGAGAGTGTGCAGCTCTCAGTGCTTTCCTCTAGGGCTTGAACCTTGGAAAGCAAAAGACAAGTAGCTCTAGTGGAGTGATGGTGAGACTGGGTTCATAATCGCTCCGCATAATAAGTGCAGACTGAAAACTGTCCGTCATTCCAGTCCTCCTTTGTTGCATTATAAAATAAATCAAAGAATTTCATGGGTGAGTGATCAGCAGCAAGTTAAGATATCAATAAAAGTATTCAGCGTCATTCCTTAACGGATTAGAACAGGATTTATTTCAATAAAAGCAGTACTCCTGCCACATGTACGGGCCGTTTAAACATCATCATGTACTTTCAGTGAGTTTGACAGGATCTTCTCTGTGGAAAAGAAGTCTAATGAGAGTGGTTTAACTCATATGGTGAACAGAGCAGAATCATGTATACTTGACCTTGTGGGGCTATTCTAATGAAGGAAACCTTTGAAGAAGTAGACCAGCACTCCAGTATTTCATTAAACTTAATGATTTCCTTTAATTGTGCTTAAAGGTTGAGCAATAACCGGTTTAATCAATGGGATATCTTACTTTTCACCTATTCACAGTGAGACTATGTTTAATCTACCTCTTAAAAAGGAGGAGTATAAAACCTAAAGTGGATGATAATGATATTACATTACTAAAATTGTCTCTGCCAAGTCACATGAGATTTTAAGATAATTAAAAATTCAAATAGCCACACTCAAACCAAACTTAAGTTTGTCAGCTCTTTGGAAATTACTTCCCCTAAGCATATTTTGAAATGTGATTGCTGCTATTCTGCAGATTTGGTCGTTTTCAGTGCTTTGGTCCGCAGCACTGAGCAGCTGTCTTCAAAAATAATCCTCACCAGAGTTTGCATTTGACAAGGAATTTGTCAATATAATGCTACTACCACTAGTTCTTTGGCTGCATATAACATTATGAAAGGTATGTTGTATTTAAAATGGCAATGTTGGTTTCTTTTTAAGATTAATTTTCATTCTTGGTTAAACTTCTGATGGATAACCCCTGCATCCTAAGAGATCATATGGGTTCTGTGCTACACTTCTCTGAGCCCGTGTGCATTTGATCAATGTTTGTCAGATTGACTGAGTTAAGAGTAGCCTGGAGTGTGCACCTGCGACCTGGCTGCAGAGATTATTCTATGTCGCTGTTCATTAAGCCAGAACCGGTTAAAGACTTGTTTTACGCGATTCAGCGAATGGGCTCCCAACTTATCATTTTGTTCGGTCTGCCACAGTTCGCACAACAAACAGGAACATCACATTAAAATTACATTACTCAATGTATGATCACATTGAGATGAGAGGTGTGGATGGGAAGCTTCTAAAATCTTGAAATTTAGGTCCGTTCATGCTCTCCCCATTCTTGTGTGGGTTTCATGTGGGTGCTTTGGTTTTCTTTCACCTTTCCTTCCTGCCTTTGTTATTAAATCTATTCCTGCCATAGCTCTTAACCGAGGTGCTGGCATCAGAACTAGAGCTGAAGAGAGCTCTGCTGTGGCTGCTCACTGCGCCTGAACAGTGCAGAGCAGGAATTTTCCCATGAAGATTGATGAAGTAACATAATGCGGGGTGTGCTTTGCATTTCTGAGAAATGATCAAGAGATGAGTTGGACAAAATGTAGCTTTGATGAGAAAATACTCTCTATAAGGAGAACCTAGTTTATCTGTAGAAACATTGCATGAACAAATTCAAAATGATTTACATAATGTGTTAGGTGATTGGTAAAGTTTTGAGTCGTGGAAACTGCCCACAGACTCAAACTGCACTAAGTTCAGTGTGACTGGTAGATTAGATCAATTGGCTGGAGGTCATATTATTTCATTTTAGCTTGATGAGCAGTAATTACTAGTTTTGGATGCTGACATAATCCTTCGATGCATACTGCCAAAAGTGCAACTCATTCTATAACGATCAGTGTCTAAAATTATCACATAAAATTATCTTTAATGAACAGAGCTGAATGTTGCAACATTGTTTTTTTTAGATAACTATATTAATCGCTAGCGGGGGAAACTAGTTTGGTCACACTAACAACTAAATATACACAAGTCAATATACAAGTCAGACTGAACATAGCAGACAACATATAAAAGACATACTTTCCTCTGGGGGCGTCCTGCGGGCTCTGGGGTTCAAGATGCTGACCATGTGATACCAATATTCCCCTCCCATTCTTCGTTGCGTGTTATCCCCTACCCCCCTAGGAGTTACTTACTAATGTAACATGTATAGTAAATGGCATAATGTTGTACGTCTTTAACTCATCCATGACGGTTTCGTTCCCCAGATTTAAAGGGGAACTCGACTGATTTTACACATAGCTTCCTCTTGATATAAGACGACAATTTATCCCTTATACTTCAGCGTACTCACTCTGATGTGCTCAGACAGCAGTGTTTTATGTTTGTGACTCTTTTCTGTTATGTTTTTATGTTGTCCTTTTTTTTCTTTTGCATTGTTGTGGTGTGTCTTGTATTTTGTATTGTTCTGTCTTCTGTTTGTTCATGTAAGTGTTTGTTTTGGGACCTTCATGAAAACAAGATGATAGATCCCAATCCCCATCGAAGGTCTTGGGGAGTACTGCTGCACATATGAAAAAGCCTTTTGTGGTTGCAGAGGGAGCTATGCGTAATCTGATTTGAGTTTTGAAAACTACTTTGAGGCTGTTCAAGTCTACATCAGCTGCTCCAAGTATAACACGCCTGAATATCAGACCAAACTATTGGCGGTCATGTTGCATTGTGGGTAATGTAGGCGCCAGGTACTGACAAAGAAGAAGAAAGCATGAAATAAAACCATAGCTGCCATGAGACCACCAGTCACATCTGCTGTGCAGTATCTTCTGCCCGTGTTAGGATGTAGCTGTCTTTATTTTTAGTCTAGCGTAAGGGAAAATGGGCAAAATTGAAACCCTGTAATACTGCCTCTGTTTATTTATTTTATTATGGACACAAATAATAAAACACGCTCTTGTGTCCACATACTTATTGAACTCACAGTATACTTCTGGGCAGCACTCTATAATTTTGCATCAAATATAGATTCAAAAACAAGTGATAAAAAAGAAATAAGCCTGGTGCTGTGAGTTAAAAATCTACGGAGCTGAATGCACCACTGTGCAGCTCTCTGAGTATGTAACTTTTGAGGCTTCTCTGTAACTTTGTTCACAGCATAGTGTCTATTTGTCCATCCTCTACATCAGACTTGTTATTTCACCATGTGCCCCCTTTAATTTGTAAAACCCCGACAAACTGTCAAACACATCTTGGTGTTATATCTTTCCATTTCACAGAGCTCCATCCTATTGTGCCCATTGCAGTAAACATCTCTGAACTGTAACTTTGAGTCTCTGCTCCTGTAATGTGCAACTAGGGAGCAACTCCAAATTGCAAAGCACACTGTTGTTCCTGCAGTTTTAATGTAACTTTGAGATGTTTGTTACTAAGGATATACACAACCAATAAATGCAATGTCAACAAGACTAATAGTGTTATTAAATTATTATAAATATATAAAGAGATATATAAAGAGATGTTTGCCTTTGATTTATTCAGTTAATTGTGATCCATTCGACTTTAGATTACATGTGAGGAAATAAAAGTCAGGGCCCAGATAAGTCCTGGCTCCCAGGAGGGCTCTCATAGCTGGTCTTAGTTTGAATGCACCGCAGAGGATTTGATTAATATTGCTGGAGCATTCTGCTGGAGCTAAAATCTTCAGCACATGCCTCTGCTGCAGTTGGAAATATATAACTTGCCATATATTGCGTGACCATAAACCTGTTGAAGCAGCAGAGACGTTACAATGAAGAGATGATGGCTAGCTGCTTAGCATATGTTGTTTGCTCGTGCTCTGGTCTATGATGTCCAGAGGCGTTGTTCCAAAAGATTCAAGTACCAGACAGCCGTAGCCCCTCCGGCTATGTTTGCTTTTGGAGTGAAACTCATGTGAAATTGATGTGTGGGGGACACTGATCCATGCTGAAATGGGACAACACCCGAAACAAATGTCAAAAACATTCTCATCCATGCATCCCTCTAAGCACCACAATTTTGCTTGTCCACATCTCTGGCAGCTATGGGAGGTCAGGCATTCAAATTAAAGGGGCACACAAAGAGTAAAGGGCCCAGTTGTAACCAGCCTTGCATGCTTCATGAATTACGGGTAAGCCAAGCACATGGATGAAAGGGGTTAGCTTCCCCCCTTCAGGGACATCTGGCATAGAAATGTGCAGCCATATCATTCTTCCCAGAGGATCCTCTCAGCTCCTACATGAGTATTAAAGTACAGCTCAACAACAACATGACATGTTATTTCTTCATCCAGCAGATCATGTCTGTCCTCAAATGGTTTTTCATTTCACAGTATCTCTGAAAGCACAAACCAAACATAGGACTGTCAACAACAGCCATATCTATAATAGCATGTGTCATACGTATATTTTGTCATTTATGAGGATGTTAGCATCAAATTGAGGCGAGAGCTATCAGCACTAGCATAGCCCCGTCATTATTCTTTCTTTTCCTTGTGCAGACTGTCTGCTGAAGAAATGTGCTCTTGTCTAAACTGTGTATAGTGCCTGCAGGTGAATGAAATCTCTACATTTTTTTCAGAATTCTGACAGAATTTTTCCACCAATTAGCCTAATAATTATTTATTTAATTAAAAACATGTGAACGCATTATGCATATTCTGTCACATATGTGTTTGCTAGTTCAGTGGTTCTCAAACTTTTTTGTGTGAAGGACCCCTACACATACACAAATTAGACCATGCATGACCATTTTAAACAATTTTGTCACATGGTCCCCCATCTGATAGGATTTCTGCTTTTAGATGTTTTATTTCAGAAACTGTGTAAAGCCCAAGAGCAAAATACTCATACACTGTCGTTGTGTTAATTATGGATAGAATTATAGTTAATATAAATGATACCACCTTTTTCTGGAAACCCCCAGGAACCTGCTAGTTCAAGGCAAGCAATTGTTGAAAAAACGTAGACCACCACTAACCTGGAAGACTGCGCTGTGCTAGCAACGTGGCTATAGGGATGTCAGTATCGGTCGGTTGTTGCAGACTGAAATATCTATTGTATATGTAAGTTTTGTGCAGAAATTCATGGTTCCAAGAGAATGAATCCTGATCCTCTGACTCCTCTAAGTGCCATTATCAGGTCAAAAGTTTATTTAGACAAGCTCTGGTTTATAACCTACCTGCAACACTAATGACATTCCCACCAGCTTTTGCTTTGTGTTTTGTGCTATTTACTAAGCGTTTACTAAGAATGCTAAATTAAGATGGTAAACATTATACCTGCTTAACACCAGGATTGCATTGTGAGCAAAGTACTGTTTTGCTTAAATACAGCCTCTCAGAGGCGCTAGGATATAGCCATATATTATCCTTGTGCTTTATTGTCTGACTTTTCAGTCTCCACCACTCAGTGATCCGTTGAGATCCCCTCATCTCTGCATCTAAACTGACTCTTTACCACCTGACCGCTATTGTTTAACCCAGTCTCAATTTCATTGGTGCAAGTAATTGATACTCAGCCTGCAAGCACCCAGTGGATCATAGCATATAGCAAAAGAAATAACTCTCAGTATCAGTCGTTGTTGTGCCACCTTATGGGTCAGAGGCCTGACCCTGACAGGGATTCAGTGCTCAGTAACACTTGGTCGATGAACAGACTAACAATGTACAGTTCAAATTCCCAGTTTTCTTTTCCTTGAAAGAAAATATCATGTGCATGAAAACAGTCAGCACTAGAGATGCCACAATACCAGAAATTTAGTAGTTGATAACGAAGATAACCAGTAAAATTCCACAATTCTCAAAACCCAATTCAATCCCACGGTAAAATACAAAAACTAAACAATAAATGCATTTCAACATACACTTCTTTATTTAAAACAATTGACAACTAAGGCAACAGTGGAATCTAGCCTTAGGTAATGAATAAAAAAACAACTACATAACATACCCTTTTGCTTTCCACTCTTTAATTTATCATTTTGTTTCATATAGACTATATGCCAATCAGTCTACATTGGTTTAATTTTTTTACCTCACGTTTTAATGCCTTTCTTTTCCATGTGTGATATAAAAACACAATATGTCCGTCCTGCTCATAGTTCAGTTATAACATTCCAGTTTTACTGTTTTTCTTTTCAACAAGTGGAGGTGGAGCTGCTGCTAAAGCTGCACGTGTCGCCATCTTTAAGATGTTATTCCTCCATACTGCTAGGTGTTCTTCCTTTTATAGCATTTAGTGCAGACTAGAATACTTGCAGGCTCAAGTCCAGAAGAATTGCATCACCAGTATCTACAGTACACTAGAAAAACAAGGACCATCACATTTTCAGAAATTTGGCAGCAGTCATATTAGTAAATGATTAGTCTCTCCAACCCACCTCATGCATGTATGTATTATTTATTATATGTTAATGGAAATAATGACATTGATATTTGAGACTGTAGATGGCAAGGCCACTGCTACATTGTTGAGAGAGAGAAAGCACTCTTTCCAAAATGTGGCCTGCTGTGTGGAAGCATTATCGCCAGCTATCTCAGTGCATGGCTTAGTTTTCTGATGAAGCTGCCATTGCCTGAGAGCAATGATGCAGTTTGCTGGAAAGCAAGCTTTTATGTGATGGCCGCTGTATCAGCGGGCAGCAGATGATAATCTTGCCGAGTCGACACTGAAAAGGATAATCAACTTGCTTATGGCCATCACGAGAGGGAACAATGCAAGAGGAGAGACGCAGAGCCTCTTTAATTATTAATACTCTGGCAGCAGCCTTTTCCATGTGGGTAGCGTTAACCTGCTGCTTGGCCGTTCATAGACAGAAAGACACCATAGGAGGTTCTCATGGCCTAATGTGCTCTGTAAAGTGGCATTGCTCAGACCACAGAGAAAACCCATTTTCATCATCATTGTGACAGGACTCATGTAAATTCTAGCTGCCCCAGACACTTGTAAACTGCCATCTGGACTAGTTGTCACCAACACAATGCATAAATAAGAAATTCATTCCAATTTCCTGTTTTCTTTGCTGTGCTCTCTTTGTTGCATTCTGTTTTGAAGCCTTTGACATGTCATCTTGCAAGTACACATATTTACATAATAATCACAATATTTACATAACTGAGCTTTGGTGAGATCCACATGATTTGATTTTTGCTGTAAAGAAACCTTTGTTTCACCAAAAAACGGTGCTACAGTAACGAAGCGAGTTGGATAGAAAAGAAACCATTTAAAAGCAGTAAAACTAGACTAAAAGATTGGTGAGTAAGATGAAATCTAATAATCTACAGTTCTAATAAACACAACACAATAAACACAACAATCAGTTATGAAGGGGTTTGAGGCTTGAGATGGAGCCAAGTATGGGGAAATTAGAGAGCAAAAGCCCACAAAAGGCCAATGCAATGCTGATAAAAGCCACACATGCAAACTCAAAATTAAAATGCAGTGCAACTGCAGCTGTGCAGCTACACGCTTGTGCATGCAGTGAAAGGAGTGGACAAGTGACTGTGATAATCCCCTTCACGATAGGACTCTGAGGACAAAAATGAAAAGAAGCAGGTTTTACAGATAGGCTGGGTCTGCATATAAAATACAGTGTTAGCAAAACCAGTAAAAACCCCTGAAACCATAGAAAAACTTAAGGTGAAGAGTGGATATAAAACAGCCTGTGGCAAAAGAGCAGTTGGTGCTAAAGAAAAGGTTACATACTAACAGGGTATGAGCAAACTAAATGGCTGCTGTGGAATAATCCAACTGTTATGTTACTATACATGTTAATACATGAGGAAAAATGGAATAAGCTAGATAGCTAGCCAGCAGCAGTTATCTTAGCGTAGCATAGAAACTGGAGGCTCAGCTCAAGGATAACAAACTCTGCCTACCTCCACATTGAAGTTCACAAACTAACTATATCATGGGAGTGGTTGTCTTGTTGTTTTTATTATCTCAGAATAAGCTGTTCTATATACAGACGCTGCAGTAGTACAATGCTTCTACAGTGGTCCAGAACGGCCACCAAATGGATTCTAGATAGGCCTGTTCGCGTTCTTCACTCATTTCGGGGCCACTGTAGTTTCTCATTCACACTTGGAAAGGGTATAGTGAATGAGTTGCGATCTGCCAATATACTGCTATATGCCACTAAATCTGACACACTGGTCCTTTAAAGTGGAATAATGGTTAAGGTTAAGCTTTGAAATTAAAGTAGTACATCAAAAGTTTGTAATTTGCTCCACCATATCAAAATATATTCATCAGTCATTCGGTCATTCCCAGTATGGATGCTGCCCAATTGCCTTTTATAAGACATTTTGTTACAATATAAGGTCAAGTTATATTTTAAATTGTTGTGGTTCTTTATGCAGTTATATTACCATGTATTATTCACTCTCTGATAAATCTGAATCATTCACACAATGCAGTATCAGTTAAAAACTGTGAATATGTTTTTAGAAACAATCCCTACAAGTTATACTTGAGAGGCTCTGAGACTTATAACGCTCCATTATTTTATTTTCAACATAATCTGATTGAAAATCTTTACTGTACAGTGTGTCTAAAAAGAAACAAAACTAGTCCATTCAAGTACTCTTTACAGCAACATCAGAATTTAATTACTTTAAAATCACAGCTATAGTGAGTAAAGTCTGTTGGTAAGACAGAGCCAGAGAGTAGCCTGTGACTGTGAGAAGTCTGGAAGAAGCAGCTGCCACACCGGCTGACCCTGCAGGGTAGCAGGAGGCCTGGCCCCTGAGGTTAATTAGCCTGGACAGGCTAGTGGTCTATCATGCCCGGTGCAGGAGTTAGCGTCGCTCTGTCTCCCTGACAGCAGTCTGGCAGGATATTGACATAAATACACATCAGGATGTCCTTTGTTATAAATGGTGTTAAAGTAAAATACAATACAATAACTAAAGTCTGGAGCAAGCTAGAGGAGAAACATGAAAACCCTAGCGACAGCTCAATTATCCGCACATCAATCAGCAGGGGATGTGATTGGTTCTGTAAATGGAGCTGGAGTGATGTGTTGTGGTAGATCGATGGCCCAGCGGCCCGCTTCTCAGGCAAGTCCACTGCCATCATCATCACCTCCATCCCCCATAGAGCTGCTTGCATCCTGTTTCTTAACATGCTGATGACTTAAAAATAATGCAGATTGTGCAGAGTGAAAAGCTTTGATCGGATCATTTTGTGTCAAAATTATAGATGTGTACACAGATTTTTTTATGAGTATCTGCATATCTGTACATCATGCTGAAAGTCAAAGTGAAGGGCCAATTGGCTGCACAAGCAATGCATTTTTCTTTTAATCATTGTGGGATATAAACAGATAATTCATGTTGAAAATACAATTTGGAGTTGTGTTTCTGGTTACCTTGCAAATGCAGTTTTAATATTCACACTCTTTTAGCTCTGCTTTGGTTTCCAGTTCACGAGTCTGCTCCACTGTGTTGCCAGATCCTATGCGTACAGTAGATGTTTAGTGCTTTTTGAGTGAAAACAAATGCCTGTGGACAAAAATGGGTAGTGAGGCTTTAACAATGAGCTATATATATTGTTATTATGAAAATAACAACTTTAAAGTTACATTTACTCCATATCTATATGGAAAATATTATATGAATATAGTTTTCTCATCTTTATACAATCATTTTCCTGTACGTATTGTAAAAATGATGGGCATGATGTTTACAGTGGCTAATTTATTATATTTCAAGGTAACCTTGAAGCTGCTTTAGCAACCTTTCTTGATTCACCATGCAGTTTTCTATTGTGTGTTTACTGTTTTGCTGAGAGGTTGTCAGCCAGCATAAATGTGATGGTAACTATCATATAAAAGCCATAAAAACCCAAAAGGGCATTCTTGACGGAGGCTATGAGTGCGATGTAATGGAATAGGTAAGAGGCAGAGCTATACTAATGATGGGAGGTTGGTTGAAATGCCATTATCCGCTGTGTCTGAGAATGGAGAGCTCTCACTTCTAATATTATCACCACCCCAGTACTCTCTTTCTAGAACATCACTCTGATGTCCTCTCCTTCTGTACATCAGAGAGAAGACAAGGGTGCTTTTAGGGGTAATTTGGTGTTTTTTATTTCATCTTGGACCCTGTCTGCAGTGACCCCAGGCCCACTGCTTCTGTCATCCAAATTGTCTTCCTATTCATGATGATCTCTGATAATAGGGTTTTTAATCTGAAATTGAACAAATAATTCACGTCTCCCCACATTAGTCATCACACTCTTGCTTTGAATGCTACTCCTCCCTGTTAATCAACCTTGTTCATGCATGACGCTCCATCGCTCAGCTGCTGCAAGAAGATTGGATGTGCAGAAAATGGCCTCATTAAATTTTACAAAAGTCTCCATCACTGGCAAAACAAAACATCCACAACCAATTTGAAAACTTTGTTCTTGCTCCTTCATCAGAGAAAACAGCAAACTTCTACTCGCATAATGAAAAATGTTTGGACAAAAGTGTCAGCTTTATGGAGTTGTCTTACATACTGTACCTGTTTGGAAAGTTTTCAAATTAAGACTCTGATTTGAAGTTCAGGATGGTGTTTCCGCCTTTCTGTCTGTGATAATCAAATGCAGCAGGTGGTGAGGAAATGTGCATCTCAGCAATCATCTCCATTGACATGTGTTAATAGCTCATCAGACTAAATTGTACTAATAACTGCTTTCAGGAATCATGATTGCACATACTTCAAGGTCTTGATGCCTAATAAGGCTGTGTTTAATTCCTGTTCCGTGCATCTATAAAATGTTTTGATAGATAATTTTAATGTAATCATATAGAGTGAAAAGTGAAATTGGTGCTAAATTTGGTGAATGGTTAGATATCCTTGTCTTTAGCTTTCTAACAATAATACTGTAGCAGATGTAGACAAATGCTCTTCCATTCCCAACAGCTGTCTACTGTATTTGAATTTAATTTAGTGGCTATTGCACCTAAATCTGAATTTGGCCTCAAGTTGCCAATCCTTGCTGGTGTTTTTTTGGCTGCATGCTTGTGGCTGTGAGCTTCACACACCTGTGTCAGATGGAGCAGAGATGAGGCACTGTCACATCATGTTATTCAGAATTACCCTTCGGCTGTTTCTACAGTCAGAATAGTGTGTTGGAGACAGACTAGATCTTGAGTTTTCAATAGATATACAGCATGCAAGTTTGATAAAATACCGTTGTGTGGGTGTCAAGAACACAGAGAGCTTAGCCAGAAGCAGTGTCTGAGTGGGGAAAACGTTACTGTACACCCTAGATGAATTCAAAGACATTTCAGACACATAAAAATACTGTGATTTAAATAATATATGATATGTTTTTTTTCCAACAAACATGCTATTTAGATGACTTGCTCGAAGCTGAATCAGGTTGTGAGCACACTTACATATAATCATCTTTATTAAGTTGATGGTGAGCTTGTTAACAAACAATACTACAATATAGTACTTCGTGTACTATATGGTACGCTTTGAGAGCGGTGGGGGTGAAACAAAACAGTAGTAAGTTGAAGCTAGACAGATGCAACATACAAACATTCAAACATTGCTATAAAGCTCTTTAGGTTCATCACTACGAACAACACCTTTCACATTGTCACATTGTTTTTACGTTGTCATTTTACATCGTAATTATAACATATTGATTATAGCTGTTTTTTAAGTTATTTCTACTTCATATTCAGAGATATGAGACATGACAATGAATATTTCATTTCTTTCTTATTTTTCTATTATGCATTCTATGAGTGCATCTATATTCGACCACAGCTTCCAAACTAGTTGTGATTAAAGTTAAATCTGCCAGTCTGATAAGTAACAAGAAATTGCTGCACAGAAATGCCAAGACACACACACACACACACACACAAAGCAAATCGAATTGTTTGTGTTAAAAAAATAACTATTGAGCCATATTTTAATTCAATTTTTATCATTATTGGCCTCAAAAATCCAATATCGGTTTGTGATGTCACAAATCATGATTGTAAGTGCACATTTTAAATCTCAAATTTAAGGTTAGCACAGAGAAATTTCCCCCCTTGAGAAGATGAATGTGAAAACAGGCTTTTTGTGTCAAACACACATATATATACATCATTCATTCAGCACAGTCAAAGTCAAACATCCAAGTAAAGTAACAGTGAGCACAGTTTTGAGTCTTTACAGCTCAAAGATCTGGATGTTTCTCATAGATTTCCCATTTCCCCTCTTTCTTTTTGAAAGTGGTAATAAAACACATTTATCAACAGATATGCCAGAAATGAATAATAATAATATTTATTAATCCTGCTATATATCATATTACCTTATAACATAAAATATATAATATCACTTGATGTTATTTTACATATTATATGATTTTTATTATACAGTCATTGTCATTAAATGCTACTTCTCCTTCTATCGATTACCTTCTGCCCTAATGTTTTCATGTTAAATCAGATAAACACACTTTCTGTTGACTCTGTAATTTTATTTGCTGCAGTACAATATCTGTGTACAATTTCCACAACAAGCTAGTTTCTCACTTCCTCGACACATCCCTTTATATCTGCAACAGCAGCAAACTGTTCAACTCCTCAGCCCATCTGGTTTCATTAAGACAGAGTGGTGTTCTCCCCCTCTACAGTAATTGACATGTGGGTGAGAAATGAGTTACAGTGGAGAGTTTCACAGACAGGCCAGCTGAAGGGAATATCAAGAACGAATCAATATCGATAGCAAACAGCCCAAATTAGCAGAGCAGACGGTAGGGGGGGGGGTCCTGTTTAACAGTCTGCAGGCGAGGGCTGAGAGACTTAGTGGGTAGCACTGGGAGTTTTAATAACACAGAATCAATGACCACTACCCGCAAACCTTTCACAGTGAAGTTATTAATTGGCGAATGAACAATACAAAACTGTCACTGCAGAGTTGTGGGCTTCCAGCTATTTAAACAGGGTCTATTTACGAAGGCAGGAAAGATCCCTGCCTGCTTTATACTAACACTTAACCCAGCTACCACCAGACTCTCTGTTATGTCTCTAGCTAACACCCATGGATTTGGAAGCATGGAAATACTCAATCTGTGGTCTCCTGTGTAACATGTTGTTGTGAGAAACATCCAGCAGCATCTTGTTAGTGCTTTACATGAGGTAGAGGTTACAGAGTATGAGAGCTTTGTCCTCTGTCAGCCCAGAATTACTCACCAAACAAAGCTGCGTGATTTATCTCAAAATCTATTATCAAAATGAGTAGGCAGAAACCAGGGCTCATAATTCAATTGACACTTTATGGTGTTTGTTATTGGGAGCAGAGGGGTGGGAACACATACAGATGCTGAAATATGGCTGCTGACAGAGTCACTAATAGAGCTACTGGCCTACAAAGTTAAAACACAGACCTCACAGAGCGCCCTCACTTTGAAAGTAGCCAGCTGAGCGTGGATGAAAGTGACAAAGTAAATGATCAGCTTGGTGTGTGTTTAACAACCAGCCGGCGCACATGCATTTTGATGGACAGGCACTTGTAGATGTAAATGGGGGGAGATTATATTTAGAGCAGCACCTTCCTTCTGTGCATGTCAGCTCATAATGCAGCTCAGAATTATACCGAAGAAAAATGATTATCCCCTGGCATCTTATCATCACCTTCTTTATAGTCAGGTAATCTGAAATCCTTTTAACAGTTGACCATCTTTGAACCACCATGATTTTCCTCATTTCATTTGTCACATTGGATTTAAGGGGTTTTCCTAAGGTCTGCAGGGTAAAGCATGTTCACGATAAAACATCCAGTGAATTCTTATCCTGAATACCACTGAAGCTAAGGTTAGACTCCATTTAAATTCTGCTTGTTGAGGACAGTACACAATAAATGACTTTGTGCTTGAGATGCTGTTCACACCACGCAGGACAGGTAAAGCCTGAAAAAGAAGAGGTGTAGCACAATACTCATTCATTCAGAGAAGTACATTTTTTGAATAAATCTTCTAAATAAGAATCGTGGAGAGAACCGCAACCAGAAAATGTTTTGCATTTTTGCTTAAAAAATAACAAAAATGTTAAAAAAGTAAAAAGGAAACATTCTCAAATAGAAAAGATCAAAATATGTCAGCTTTAGGTAGGATATTATTATATACCTGTTAAACCAATGACCAAGTGCAGCCTATTTGATATCACTATCTTGTTTTTTCAGCCGACTTTGGTGTCAGGACAGCATGTAAATAGAGTAGGCACCTCTGTAAATGGAGCAGACACTCCCATCTCTGTAATTTCAAAGACTGATTAGAGATCTGTTATCTCATGTGAATTGGCCATTAACATTACAGATGTCCTGCGACAGAAATTACTTTGCAGACGATCTCTTGACGACCCAATCTGTTCAATGAGGGCTTAAGATCATTATGAGGAGCTGTGTCAAAGTTGTGTGTTTATGTTGTTGTATGCTTGTGTTGCTTTCTTCCCTGACTGAGGTGGCGTGCACCATCGCAGCTGAACCCATTAATCTTCTTGAGTGCAGTAATGAATGCAGCCTTGCCAGTCTTTACTGTTTGATGTTCAAATAATTAGCAGAAGACAACACCTAAAGTTCATGAGGCTTATTAGAATCACAATATCGAGTACATGGGAACAAACACACTTCAGGTTTCATGAACGCTGACACTTGGCATTTCGTCAGCGCGACGTGTTCCAATCTGGAGTGAGTGCAGGTGTTGCAGTAGAGCCGGTGTGACGGCCACCTCGCCCAAGTCAGCTTCTGCAGCAAGCCTGATGAACTAAATGAGCTTCAGGCTTCTGTCACTCAGGTGATCTGTTGTTGAGAGTGAAAACTAGCAGAGGTGAGAGGGGGTTACAACGAGTGCAACCGAGTTCAAATCCAGAGCTTAGAATAGAGTTTCAGCATGAATTAATGCCAGTGTGCTTGAGGGAATATAATATAAATGGTTTTCATGAGGGCTGAAAAGGTCATTGCACCAAAAAGTGGGCCAATTGTGTGATGTTGAAACAACCCAGAGTGGTAATTTCCTGGGAGACATTGTACTTAAATGCAATGTGAATGTTCAGATAGTAAACATAATCGTATTGGCAGATTTGAAATGACTCCTGTGTAACTCAGAAGTCTTAAAGGTCCCAGGAAATGAAAAATGTATTTTCTTTGAGTTGCCCTTTGGCCCTGGGTGTATTGTTCTGCTGTCCATCATTATACGACAAAAACATGCCAAAAAACGCATGTTTTTTGTTTTGTTTTTTTTAATCAAACCTTTTGCCTTTCCCACAAAGAGTACATCCCCCGCCCCCAGTGACTCACTTTGCACTTTAGATTTTGGTATGAATGACAGAACACTTGCAGCTGCTCTCAGCTCTTTAGACCTTTGTAAGCAAGTTTTACCATGTTTTTTTTTTTAGACAAAGGTGGCAATGGCTGGCATACATAGTTACAGAGATACAGAGTGGCAGAGGGTGTGGCCATGGGATGGACTACACTTGGTTTATCCTGATTGCTGTGCTTTATAAGTGGTTGATCAGTGTGTCTCTCTCCTTCCAGCCCGCAGGTCCTTGGTTTTGATACATGCATTACCTTCTTCCACACACAACACTTCACCCATGTCCACACACACACTCACTACACTACTGACCATACTGACGTACATATACATATATATATATATTAAAATTTGTTTTTCGTGAATATTGGTTAATTCAATTTATTTTGTTTTAAACACTTAAATTGTCCATGTGGTCTCCTTTCTTTGTCATGAACTATGAGCAAATTCATGACAATACATACATACATACATTTAGGAGGATCTATTGGCAGAAATATAAATATTCACAGGTACGTTTTCATTAGTGTGTAATCACCTAAAAAGAATAATCTTTGTGTGTTTGTTACCTTAGAATGGGCCGTTTTTATCTACAGAGGGAACGGGTCCTTTTCTACGGAGTTCACCATGTTTCTACAGTAACCCAGAATAGACAAACCAAACAATGGCTCTAGATAACACCTTTCATGTTTTTCATAACTGTAGTTTCTCCTATATGCTTGGAAGGTAACTGTTATCCCGTTGAATGCAATTTGCAACTTTCAACACCAGGAGCAAATGTCTGGAAATAAGGTTTTAACTGCGTGCCAAATTCCTCAGAGCAAATGTCTAAGTTACCATATTAGCAGTTGTATAACAAACCATTTCTTTAATAAAATGAAATAATATTATAATATTGCCAGCCTCCTCATCCCCAGTAATTTGCCATAAATCAATTTGATTTAATAAGAAACTAGTTGTTTGAACACAATATTGGTTTACTTATCTGTATAGAGTGAACTTGAACGCTTTCTTTAAGCAGCATTGAGCTCAATATCATCACACAGTTACATCCACATCTGTGAGCTGCCCAAGAGAACCACTGTTTTCTTGTGTCTACTTTGGACCAATTAGCAGCTCCACTGGAGCAGGTAGGGATGTTAATATTTTGCTCAAGGGCACTTTGACAGTTGTGACTGAGGAAGAGGAAAACACGTCTCACTAACTTATTTTTTTTACCAGGATTCAAATTTGTAACCTTCTCTAGCACTGTCGCTTCCTGCTGCCTCCATGTTTATTATGGACATTTGAGAAAAATTACAAAAACGAGTATGACAAAAAGTCATTTATTATTATGCTTCAAGCCATAGAGTATTTCTACAGAACTACAGAAAAACATTATAAAGAAAAAAATTATATAATTTTAGGGCAGCAGTGAAAAAATATACAGTATAAGCTCTGATTTAGTGCCAGCACGCCGGTGCTGGCTGGAGGAATTATGTTTTCTGGATGTCTGTTCGTCCGTCCCGCTTTTGATGACCAAAATTTGTTTTCTTTATTGTTTTTATTTTTTAATTATTAAAGAATGTTTTGATCATAAAGTCTGAAAGATGCCACTTTTTAATGAATATTTATGATGGAAAATACAGAAATATAACGAGTGGTAGTTTATGAATTTTTCAGTCAGTATGTTTCACTAAATACTTTTCCAAACATACTCTACCACATGATGTAAGACTTTACTTTTTCTAAACATCCAGATACTCATTGAAAAAAAAAAACGGAAGAGAAAGTTATTTTTTGTGTGCTTGAGTTTTCATATTGATAACCTGCTACCCACTTGAAATTGAGGTCTGTATTTGGGTAATTCTGGATTACATGTTGCATTTTGTCCTGTGAATCCTTCATGTGGAGGTAGGTAATTTTAATTCACTGTGAGAATGGAGGACTCCACCACTAACAATGACAAACTTGTTATTAAAGAGGTAATGAATCTAAATACAGTGAATAGTAAAACAATGCAGACCATAGAGATAATCAAAAATGGGGTTTGATTTCATGGAAATTATCAAGATATATCTTAATGGATCAATATCAGCTAAAAAC
Source organism: Morone saxatilis (assembly GCF_004916995.1). NCBI lineage: Eukaryota > Metazoa > Chordata > Actinopteri > Moronidae > Morone > Morone saxatilis. The sequence goes on along the minus strand of NW_023339696.1, from coordinate 16,218,990 downwards.
TGTTCTTCTGCCTTAACCTCCACAGTATTTTGGTGACTTTCATATAGCTAATGGAGGTTGTACGGACTGAAATGTTGTTCAAATACAATAAAATATATTTTCAGCACTAAGTGAGACAGTGTGCGCAAGTCCCTTGTTCTTTTTAAGTTGCACTTTCCTCCGACGTACTTCCCATACATTCAGGTATGCAGAGATTTCTTTTCATATAATATCAATAATTTGTGCTTATCAATTTTATAGTTTTGAATGAGGACACTTGTGGAGAAGGTATGTCAGATACACATTTAATCAACATTTAGGTAACTGTAAGTATTGGATGGGACCCAATATTAAAGGACTTGGATTGCAATCAGTTCCAGATAAACTTAATTGGAACATCCTTAATTATAAGGGAAATTTTGACTTCATGGTGAAAAAAAGCGGGCATTTACTTTCAGTAGGAGACAGAAAAAGAACTGCCTCCAGCTTTGAAGTCACATGTTCTCAATCATCCACTCCACCCTCCTCCCTAACAGTATTTGTGGTGGTGTATCAACGTCATGCCTTTCCTTCCACCTTTGCCCCTAAACATAAACATCTGGGGTGTGAGCAATACTTGTTGTTTCTTGGAAGAGGACAGCCATTCACTGCACAGTATTCATTAAAAAGGGGCAAGGTGTAAGTTCCTATGCGCACATTGCTCAGTCGAATCACTGTAGAGTTGAGTAAGTCTTTGACTCTTGTATTCTTTGGGTCTAGGCTCTCTAAAGTGGTGACCTGAGGTCATCAGTTCAAATGTAAGAATCAGACAGCCTTGTAATTTTTACTCCCCGTCAGTTTTTATTCCGTAAACTCAAGCTGCCAAGCCTGTCTTCACAACACAAAGGTTAAAACGGATTCAGTGAAACAAGCTCATTATTTCACCACACATGCTTAAGCAGTTTATTTTGCACAGAGAAAAATAAACACTGCTGTACCTTATCACAGATCTCCTCTGGTATTTGAATCAAAGCAAGTCCTGTTCACAGCTCATCCACCACCGCTCCAATACATCCACAAATTCAATATCCCAGCCTTTTATTATAGTGGGTGTTAGATTATAGTACAAGAGCCACAAGGGAGACGTGGGAAGTGACCACAAAGCAAAAGTGAGGAACAAATCAGAGAGTCTATAAAAAGACAAGCGAGAACTGTCCTCAGCCTCAACTTGTTCATGTCAGACAGTCAGATAACGACTGTGAATCTTTAAAACCGTCTGTGGATGTCATGGGGAGATAAAGAGTATAAGTCTTCTCTCTTGAACAATAGCCTTTTTAGCCATATTTGTTAGCAAAAATCTGTCCAAGACAATGACTTTATCAAAGGTCATCCAACATATTGACAGTCACAGTGTAATCTCTCACCAAGAAACATTTTCACTGGTGCAGTTTCAGCGAGTGGGTGGACATGCTCACTGTTGTGAGAAACATGCTTTTATGTTTATAATGGCCTTTCATTAAAAAGTCATAAGTACTTTGACCATCTTGTTAGGCAACATGCTGTGTGATACCAGGCTGTATACGAACCCCCTGTAGATCAGAGCCAAATGAAGTGATCCATTTTCATTTAATTACATTGTCATTTGCAATGAAAAGACTTGCATATTTATTGGGATCCAAGCCCGCTTTGATCACTAAGCCCTTCAAAAGAAATCTGTCAGCTATTCAACTTTTAAGATGTTGATATAAAAGCAAAATATATTATTTTATATCACTTTTTTATTAATATTTCAGAAATTTAAACCACTTTCTTCTCAGTACATTTAAGTACCCTGTATTTTCTGATTGTAGGTTGTCTTAGTATTTCAGTTTGATAAAAGGTTTTTAATTTATTTTATTCAATACATTAATGGTTATTTATTGTTTGCATTTTCGGCTCAAACATTGCTCTAAATTAATTTAATTAACAAAAGAAAAATATATTAATTCCATAAAAAAAAGCTCAAATAGTGGTCTAAAAACTGAACATTTAATGAAAACTCACCCACATTCTGTACTGAAATTGCAAAAGGTGACGGTACATTAGGGTATACTAAACAAATTAAACCTCATGTCATAATAAACAAATTCAATCAAGGAATCAATCACTATCATTAGAATTATTATGATCATTATTCATATAAACTTAATTTAAATACCAAAATATATGCTCCTAATGGGCTATTTAATATAAAAAGAAAAAATAGGCGCTGTGAATCAGACTTGGGTGCAAATGAAGAATAAATTATAAAAACATAATTCAAAGCGGTAAGTAGGCACAATTTCAAGTACAAGTACAACATACTACAAGACTTCAGCGCTTCAATCAGCCTCTGTTGTAGGATGATAAGATAAGTCAGTCCCTCCAATGAGTATCTCTGAACACTTGTTCCCCCCCTAAGAGACCCTCTCACAGTCCACGCACCGTGGGATCTTCTCATGGATGTATTATTAGAACTTATACGATTTAATAATTAATGAATCTACGGGATCTTCTGGTGAATGGTGTCATTTTTTAAGAGAATTGATTGATCAGTAGGGAGTGGTTGTATAGCTTTGATCCCTTATCTCAAACATAATTAGAGTAGTTTAGCTGTTCAGCATAAGTTACCATGGCGATATACGTAAGTGAACCACCATCATAAGACTGAAAACCCAGGGTTAGTCCTGAAGTTACCTCGCTAACCCCAAATCCTGCTTTATAGTACAGGCTCCAGGTTTCTGTGAGACTTTATGTGTGCGCACCAGGGCTTGAAATTATCACCTGCCCACCCTCTAGAAATGGTTAAAAATTAATTGCAGCAAGTAGTGTCATCAGGTTACTAGCCAACTTGGCAGCTGATGAATATAATGCTGATACTTCTGCAAAGGCGCAAGCCGAGTGACCTAAACCAAGTGCTTGTTGCCAATAGGCCTAAATGTCATCCACAACTGCTTGTAGAGCATATGAGGCCAGTGTGAGGTTTTTAGAGCTGTGGTTAACAACATTTTCATTATTGATGAATCTGCAGATTTTGTTAATTGAATGTCTACAAAATGTCAAAAAATAGTGAAAAATTGTTTTTTCTTTGTCCAAGGTGACATTGTCAGTAGTTTATTAAAACTAAAGCCACCAAAAATCAAAGGACAGTGAAGCAGGGTGGACACCAGCAGTAAGAAGGGAGAGAGAGAGAGCACATTGGCCAGCTTTTATGGCCCAGATGAAGTTAATCAGCTTTCAACCATGTCAACCAGTTGCTTGGTGAAGTCCAAGACAGCAGGAGGGGCGTCACAACATCTTTAAATGTCTTGTTTTGTCCGACCAACAGTCCAAAACCAGACAATACATGTATTTGGTATACAATAATATAACATGGAGAACAGCAGCAAATCATAGCATTTTTTCACTATTTTTGCTTGAACATATTCTGCAATTCTGTCTTAAGAAACATAATTATTTTCAGGATTCATACATGTTACTCCATTGTGGTGTGCATCAGCCTGACTTGCTGGCTTCACAGCATACTTATATCATGGTGCTGCACTAATATGAAACGGCGATAAGACCACTCCATCAAAGCTATATGCCCTTATCTGAAATTAATCAACATCCCTCGAGTCACTCACAATCGAGTATTCATGGCAGCCATGGTCTGAAAGTGTAATGAAATTTATTAGATCTAAAATGGATGTGACCCTATAAGAATAATACCGGAGTTATTGAGTTTTTGCACATCTCAGAGGATAGAAACAGCTTTTTATTCACTGCAGACATTTTTAGCTCTATTCAGTGCTGCCAGAGGCTTTTGATCTGATGTATTTACCTAACATCTTTCCAGTGCATACATGGTGCATTTGAAACATTTAGGAGATGCTGGTTATATTCTGCAAATATGAACATGAAGTCAGTTTTGCTATTTTAGTGTCTGCAAGTGTGCTGTGGTAAGGCTGACTTTGAAAATGCATTTTGGTAGTTGTATTTCACCAACTGAAGAAAGTGCATTAGATGGAGCGACAGTGTATTTCCTGCTGTTAAATTTTAAAAGAGAAGCTGGAAGAGCATCACATAGTCGCCACAAACAAAAGATTGTTGCCGGGAGCCAAAATATGAAACTATTTAGTTCAGATAGATGACAGAGGAGACAAAGCTGTCAGAGTCAAAGCTCCTTAGTGACTGACACTCTGACCTGACCTTCCATAGTTCTGTTTTGGAGACAGCTGACATTAATAAGGAAGATTTAGTCAATAACTGCATTATAGGCCATCATATTAGCAGACGTCCGAACTCTCAGTGTCATTGTAGTTAATTAGTGTTACCAGTATATTGGTCATGGGCTGTGCTTGGGTGTTTTTGTTGTCTTAATTGGGCATAATGCACTGTGTGGTGGAGCTTGTTAAAATGCAGCAGAGTGTTTGATCTTTAACTTTGCTTAATGGTTTTAGATTTTTAGATATTACTGCACACGCATATCATTCCCCATGCTAGTTACTCCCAGTAATTGCTGTAAACAGTTGTGGGTTAAAAATTAGATTTTTTTTTTTTATTATGTTGAACACAAGGAAGTCCAAGACAGTTCCTCTGTGAAGTTTGTAGGCTCTGCTCATGTCTGTGTTGGTTTTCTCTCAGTACAAAGAGCTGCAAGTCAGAGTTGTTGTTGTAATCCATCTTGTTGCTCACAGATGTGAAGGTGGGGTATTTGTCTTGGTTAGCAATGTCACAGCTGGATACATGTAAAGAGTGTTTCCATCTTATTTGCCCACATTGTACCAGTAGTAGGTAGATACTTCAATCAGCCTGAAAACAGGTGGGGATATTTTTGACTATATTTTTAGGCCAAATAGGTCAATTTTTGTCTACTTTTAACTCAGGAGACAATAAAATCACATCATCTTTGTCCTTATTCTTCTTTCTATATGACGTGTTGCTAAAAGTAATTACTGAAACAAAGACGTAATGATTTTATTAACAAAGTCAAGGTTAAAACATTGTACAGATTGCCAAACATCCTCAATAAGTATCACTTCTGTTTACTTTGGATGGTACAAGTGGTAGAACAAGTATCTTTTATGATGTTACATCTTTTAACAGGTAACTCTCTGGGGAAAACAGAGTGGCTTTGACTTTAATGTCTCCTGACAATTTATCTGCTGCTTTGCATTTGATTTAACTAATAAGCATATGTCAACTGTTTGTAATGCTCAAAATGAGTAAAAAATCTAGTAAGGGCAATGTTCATTTGTACCATATCAATGGATATTTATGTTTAAAACACACATTGAACCAACATCAATCAGATGTTACTGCTGTTTCTTGATCCTTTTCTACAAACAGCCTGTTAAAACATCACATTGACTTATAAGTTAAACCTTTACCAGCTAATTATCTTTTCAATTTAGAATTTGTCCACTTTTTCCACTTCTAATAAGCCCTCAAAGTAGAGGAAGACCCATGATGAACCTCAGGACCAAAACCCTAATTTTCATACTAGGATTGTGAAATGTTAATGATGTTTTTAATAAGCATATGAAAACAATGGGACCCTATTTCCCCATGGAGGTAAAGTAAACCTGCAGAAGATATTGACCTGCCTGCCTGTCTTTATTTCTTTCTTCCTTCTTCTGCCTGATTGTAAACCTGTTTATTTAATCATTGATTTAGTATTTTATAATATATATAATAAATTTTTCTTTAACCTGTTCTGCATCACACTGATGCATTTGGGTCCTCAACCCTATTGCCTTACACTTATACACACACATCCAGTGTGTACACACATCTTTGATGCTGTAAAGAAAAGGTAATCAGAGACTTTTAGATTGCTTTATTGATTGTTGCTGTAAAATGACATTACTTTTAACTATTATATGCTATATTAAGGGTCAGAATAAGACAACTGTGACATGGATTACACAAGATCGACCACCAAACCCACAATGGTCTTATTTTAAAACAAGTTTAAATCTAAGGTTCCAGTAATAAACAGCAATGCTACCCCCAATAATAGTGGCAAAAATGTAAAGATTGTCTTGAGGATGGCAGGAAAGGCTACACAGGTGTTAAAATAAAAAAAAGATTTATACTTTTGGAAGGATAATTGCAGGGCTGCAACTAACATTTTTTTTATTCCATTGATTTTTCTATCAATCAATCTACTAATCTCAAATGTTAGAATATAGTGAAAAATACCCATCAAATATTCCAAGAGTCTAAGGTGACATCTTCAGATACTAGCATGTTTCGCATTTTTGCTTGATAAATGACATACATTATCAAAACTTTTTGTGATTGACTTTCTGTAAACTAATTGATTAATAGCTTAATCATTTCAGCGCCACATTAATGTGCCCATTAAACTTAATGGGAAATCTGCCCCTTAAGGGTAGTGCTAGAGAGAAGGTTTATTGAGTATCCAAATTGTAGCTTGAATGAGCTCAGCACATTTCATTATAAGTTCAGATTTTGGATGGTGGTGCTAGAGAAAAGGTTATTAGATTAACAAAGAGGCATCCTCTGGGGACCATGAATGTCCTCAGAAAATCCAGCCGTTTGTTTTCAGGGTAAAATTTAAATAATGCAGTTTTTTTCCCCACCCATTTGGTCATCCTTTCTGCAGCTCTCGCTTGACTAGTGTCACCACTCTTCCAGCTGTTTCTGAGCAGTAGACAAATCAAGAACAATCAGTGGAGTCAGACACACTACTTTACAATAAAGTAATACTGGCATGCTCTCAGTGAATATATCCCACTACAGCTGGATATCTGACCCACTCACTCAGCTAGCGGATCCACGACAGATTAGCCTAAAAAACAGGGAGGAAAATAAAGGAAGAATAATTCAGGAGGTCTGGGATCAATTGCTCAGACTGGACAAACACATATAAAGGACCTGCAGGGGATAGGCTTTTCAAATGAAAGTCAGTTAGAGACTGTTATGCCTCCGGCCTTTGATCACTGAGTGTGGTTGTGTTGGGGAACATTAAGGACACAGGAGACAACAGAGAACAGGTGGATCTAATTGTCTTAATCACATCCTGTGCTACCCTGGCACCGATGACATTCAATAGTTTTAGGGTTTAGACTGTTATTCTTGCTTTCTTATTTACGTGACATAACTGCTGAAAGGTTTGATTATTTATATATATATATATTATATACTTTTTCTCACAGCCAATCTTTTTCTCACATACCTGTAGCAGGAAAATACCGGTGTAACTGAACAATATTATTGATGGCTGTGTTACATTTGGGTGTCCCAGTTGTTCATGTCAGTGAGCCAGCATGCACAATACCAGGGAATTGGAATTGGATTACCTAAATGGAATTGTGCCATAATTAATAGTATTCGTCACTGTTTAGAAACTGTTTAGAAATATATAAAAACATGACAACAACACAGAAAATTTTGTCACAAACACTCTGTTATGCTTAGACATATTTTGGCAAAGAGCAATGCCACTTTTACCACTGAAACTATTTTGGGAACTTTACAACTCTCAGTAACTTAGAAAGCAATAGCCGCAGAGGTTAACAGTTTTGGAAGCAAGTGGATTGTCATCTGCAGACTTTGACAGAAGCTTCAGGGGGCTGATAGGCAAACTGGATGAAGGAATGTTACTTTCTGGATCCAGGAGGTCTATGTCATTAAAACAACAACAACAAAAACAAAAACTGGATTGCATATAATTTGAAAGGAGTTAACACTTGTGTTAAATCCTATTTCTCAAACCTATTTGTACTATATGACTAATTAGTAGGCCATTAGTATGTTACTCATCTTTAACCTTAAAAAAAATCAGTACTGAAATGTGTCTTTTATGACTTTTATGGTGAAATAAGAAATGTATCTGAAACAGCGAATGTTATTTTGTGGGATCACCCCAATGCACTTCATTTAGTTGAAACATTTGCAGATATTTTAGATGGCTCACACCCTCCATACCCACTCATTTTACTGGTGGTCGTGGGGGGCCGCAGTCTATCCCAGCATCCATTTGGTGAGAGGCGGAGTACGCTGCTGGAGAGGTCTCCAGTCTATTGCAGGGGCTAATACGTACAGACAGACAAACACATTCACACTCACATTGACACCCAGAGGCAATTTAGAGTTTCTTTCACCTGACTTGCATGTCTTTGGACTGTGGGAGGAAACCAGAACACCCGCAGGAAACACATTCAGACATGCTGAGAACACACAAACACCCTGGCTCACACCAAAAGAGACAAAAAAACAACCAATTCTCACACTGTGAAACTTGACTTTTATCCCATTATTAATCAAGAAAGGGTGAAAAGGTGAATGTCGTGTCCTGCTTTGATTTAACATCAACATAATTTATTTTTTAACTCTTCTGTTGGATAGAAATCTTGAGCGCCTTGTCTTTACATAAATCAGGAACACAATGTTGTGATCTCCGTTAGCGCTTTTACTAGAAGTAATGAATTTATGCACTACCACCTACAAGAGCTATTTCCGTAGAATTCAGGTTTCTCTGCATGCCAAGGATGTAACATGAAGAACAACGCTTAATTTCAGTCACAATGCATACTAACACAACATTCCCTGGTCTGATGCATCTCATTCTCTATTCAGCAGGAGTGTTGTTGTTAAGTAGAATACAGAGGAGGTTGAGTCCAAATTATCACTTGTTTTTTTCACACTTTATCCTTCAAAACCAGTTTCTGTTGCAGTGACAAAGCACATTCATTAGTCCTAAATGCAAAGATACAAAGAGCAATGTCTTGTATATAATTTGAGTATTTGCTCAATTCAGAGATTAGAATATAGGAAATATAGTTTGTATAGTATGGTATGAAGGCCATTAATATTTTTGCATGTTCTCCCCTCTAGTGCCTTTAGGAATGAATAGGAGCAGAGGTGGGGCCAGGTCAACCACAAAAATACACACAAAGACTACAAAAAAATGCAAAACGACTACAAAATGATGCAAGACAACCACGAGGAGACATAAAATAGGCACAAATGGCACAAAAAGACCACAGAGAGATGCAAAATGATTACTAAGAAATGCAAAACAACCAAAATGAGACGTAAAAACAACTACAATTAATTACTGATATTTTACATGAGAATATCTAAAGTTGTTTACTAATTTCTCAAAAATCCCCCTTCTTTGAATCTGTGCCCCAGTTGCGCCCCCATTGAAAGGTTTCTAAACCCGCCCCTTACTCGTCTGTATGTAATTGTCTGGCCTGTGATGGACTAGAAACCGTTCAAGGGTATTTCTGGGCCAATGCATGCTGGGATATACTCTAACCTCCATTTGACCTGTAGAGCATGGAAGATTAATGAGTGAATGAAGATGTGTTAATATGAAAAGTCCCGAACAGTTCAGCACCATATCTGATACAAGTATGTCTCCTTCATTTTGATTCTGTGCAGATGTTCCATTCATGTTCGTCAGCTTCTTCACTTCCTAATGACGCAGTGCTTGTTTCCATTGCAGTCTGATTAAGGCTCGGATTGTTATGTTAAAAAAGAAAGAACGATAAACAGGAATAGTTGATGCAGAATATGTAGCAGCATGCAGGGTGAGAGCTCCTGCTAATGAAAATCCTGGCGCTTCCTTCCTTTCCTGTGTGATTCAACAGTCAATAGAATTGGCATAATAGAGAATTGTTTGTCACTAAAGACAGAAAATAATGCAACAAAGAGTGGAATGTCTGAATTCTTATAATGCTTTTAGGGTATGATGGGAAATGCAGTTTCTTAATGTATTGCAATCTAAGCTATTTAAAATCATGAAGCGTCTGACTAATTGCATTCTCTTCTCCACAAAGTGATTTCACATGTCAAAGATTTATACAGAGCGGATAATTCTGAAAACAACTTATAACTTATACAGATAAAGGTTGACTTGTTACGCTATAAAGACTTAAATTGATGGCTTGAGTGTTTTTATTTTAATCTATGTCTTCAAGAGTGCTGAAAAATCATTGTAAATGTTTGTGTGTTTACAAATACATTGGATGCTGTTGGACACAAGTTGATAGTAATAAGTGTCTTTCCTTGACAGTTAGGAAATAATTAGATTTTTACGCATCTTCTGAAATGATGTCACTATCAGGGCAATCAGTGACAGCTTCCAGAGACTTTATGATTGCTGGACAGATTAGAGGATTGTAGTATGCATCAGAGCCTCTTCCAGGAAATAACAAGTGCCTCAGCAATCAGAAATACGTCCCCCAGGAAAGGAGAGAAAAAAAGCCCAGTGTGATTGCAGCGTTTTGAGATTAAAAGACATCACACTGAGGACGATGGTGAATTCCCAGCTGGGACAAAAGCACCAACAAAGCGTGACAGAAAGAAATCTCATTGTGTGACATCATTGCTCAGGATCTTGTAGTGACACATAGAAAAAACGGCCCTCAAACTAAACGATTTAGTCCCTCTGTGAAATCCAAAATTTTCTCCCTTTGGGTTGCATCAAAATCTTGTTACATTTTTCATAAATGCACTCTAAATGTACTGTTCTGCTATGAAGTCTATTTTTACGTTGCCTAAAATTTTGTTGACACTTTCCCTAAGGTGTTAGTTCAGTTATATGTTTCATTGAGGTTGTGTAGTGCATGTTGTACTTGACTGCAATATATTCAGAGGTGTTTCAAATGTCCTGCCCATCGCCTAAAATTTGGAACTGACAGAAAATTCTAAACAACTTTCAATATAATATAATTCACTACAACACCAAAAGAATAAACAACAGTCATCAAAAACTCCACAGGGCACCTTCAATAGATCATGCTGTGGGTACTAATGGTGCTGAACTGAAGTCTAATGAAGCTACCAGATTAAAAACACACATATTACAACCCCTTTATTGAAAGCCCATGCACACCTTTACAGGGTATTTCACTTGCTATGGATAATTAGACTGAAGACGCTGTGCTGGGATTACCTAACGTGACCAAACTTTATGAACCATTAAAAATGATAAAAGTGTTTCCTCTTCAAGTGTAAAGAAATGGTCACATTACATTTCTGGTATACAAATATTCAATCCTTCAGCCATTCCCTTCTATTGAAGCCCGAACGAAGGACAAATTTAAGTGTCTGTTTCCTGTTTTACTGTGATTACCAGTGATTCACAGGTTAGAGTTCACCTTTGTTCAACGCTGATGGAGCGAAAGGGCTCATTTGGCCAGACTACAAATTGTAGTGTTGCTCACTTGATCACATCCTTTTGTCCATAAGTTGGTGTAGAGTGCCAACAATGACAGTACAGCTTACAGTGAGGTGAGGCAGTCTGGCTGTCATCCATTACCTTTATAGTAGCCTATGTGGCAGATAATAAAGAAACATAGGTTGTATATAGTTATCAGATACTGGAGATCCTTTAATGTTTATCCATTCACTGAGGCCTTTTTGACAGCCAGCATTTTGACTTGTACCAGTGGGGAAAGCATAGGCGTTAGTAATAGCGTTAAAGATGACTCTGTTCTATTCAAGTGACCCAATAAGTTGTGACAATGTGACAGTGATGCACAATACCTGGACCCTGTGAAGCTAAACTAAATGTCATTTCATTGTTTATGCCTGTGCCTTTCTTTTTGTGGCATGTCAAAATGTTGTTTAATTCACTCAATATATATACATGGACCAACAGAAAAACAATATTTACACTTGTTTACTGACTCAGTGCCAATGAGTTTTAAGTCAGATGTTTCCCACTGGCTGTATTTATGTTTTGTCAAAATGTTGAATGAATGAATTGAATTGCTAATTGATTTCAAGTTGA
>NW_023339696.1:16202578-16207231 GCF_004916995.1 Morone saxatilis | reverse complement strand
AAAAGAAAAACAGATTTACCAGCTACACTGGGTTTCAAAAGCTTTCTATATATTTTCCATATACGTTAAAGAATATGTTTGTGTCCAAATAGATTCACAGTCTTCAATAGAGACAAATAATTAACATGCTAATTCAACTCTAATGAAAGGAAATGAATTGATCCAGTCTATTGTAAGAGAGTCCTCACCTCTGAATTGAGTAGTAAGCAAATTCATAAAGCTACAAGGCGGGAAATAATTAAAGCGTAAAAGCGTTTTATCTTCCTCAAGAATGGAACCATTGATTATTTTTTTTTTGCTCAGCCTCTTGTCGTTTGTATTCTGGTATGATCAGAGGAGTCTTTGTGTGGCAGGAAAAAAATAAGAGGACCAAAGATGTGGGGAAGAGACAGGCAGGCTCATTATCGCCAGAAGCAAAAGTTCCGAGAACAAAAGTCATGTGACCTGTGTGGGCACACGTCTTATATTTTCTAGTGTGTGAAGACTCTTTGATTTGCTCTCACTTTCATATCGTAATGAGCCGTTCGGTCTCTCCTGCTCCAACATGGAGTGTGCTCAGCAGTTCTTTTTCTGTTCCTTGCCAGTAGTGTTGACTGGTGGTCCCTGTGACCTGCTTCTGCACGGCGCTCATTTGAAGGATCATTCACTCGTTCTGCTTGGTGATCACTGCTGCTGCTGTGCCTAGTATTAATGAGCGAGTCCTGGGTCTTTTCGGCTCGTCGGAATCATCCATCAGCATAAATCTCCTTTAACAAGAGTGAAGAGTTTCAGCCCATCAACACGAAGGTGCTCATAGATCACAAGCTTCAACGCCCCTTGGTGAAAACATGAAAGATTCATTCATAATGCTCTTTCTTGGGAGGCAGTAAGCGCATCACACATTTAGCTACATGTGGAAAATATTGTTTAATGTAGATCATTTAAATATTAAAATAATAGTAATATTTTATGTGGAAATACGTTTAAAATTGTATTTAATTTGCAAGGTATATTTTCCTGAAACCTTGCTGGTCACTATCCATGCTGGAAATTCTATTGGCTCATTTGATCACCCTTCGAAGCAGCTTTATAAGGGCTCAATCTGTTAATTATACCAGCTATTTGATCTTTGATCTCTGTGCAGATCTCATTTTAGAGCCCACTGTAGATTCTCTCTTCTTCATAGCTGATCGCCCATGTCCAATTAAACATTGAATTTGACAAGAGCTGAGGAACTTTTGGTGTTTCCCCTCTTCAAATACTTTCAACTTGGAGCCTTAGTCATGCTCTGCTGACAGCTGATTAATGCACTCTGTGTGCTATGTCCAGGGATAGAGTGTCTCCATCTGTGAACTTTGCGAAAGGATGGCAGACAGGGTGTTTATGTCCAAAAAGCTATCTTTCTTACAGTGAACGGATATTTTCGAAAATGTCTTGAAATGAAAGTAATATTTGTGGCTTGTTTTCCATCTCGACCATGAATAGGATCTTTGGTCTTTTCACAATGTCCAGGGAAGAAACCCAGAAACAACATAAACAAATGTGTTTGGGGATTAGGTTGACCTTTTTTTCTTATTATTATCTAGCTGTTATGCTCTGTCCCCTAAAATATGTGTTTGTTCAGGATCAACATAAACCCCTTGGGTAAAGCCCCAGTTGTGTGATCAGTATGCTGTGCCCTGTTTTCTCAACTGTGAGTTGATGTAGTTCCTAGCTCCGAGTTCAGTCTGTGCTGTGTTTGAAATCACTCACTGGTTCTTACATCCATTATTCTCAACATAATAAACACTCAGTAGGTCATTCGAAATCCCCAAATGATGCCTAAACACAAGCCTACATCAGTATTGGGTGTGGTCAGAAGAGTTGAAACTTTATGATAGAACTCCCTCCTTAAATTTGATTTCGATAATGATGATTTATGATTCATGCTATGTGCTGACTTAGTTGTTGTTTTTAAACAGAGAGAGCAATGCCACCCAACCAGGCTGTGAGCACCGCTCATGCTGTAGAATTAAGTCTTGTCTTGTCTTTAAAATTTATCAAAGTTTGCATGGATTTGAAGCTCAAAACATCTCTGATGACCCTGTTCCTACACAGACCATAAATATTTTTAGTAGTGTGGTTCTAGGGATGGTAAATGCCTGTCTCTTGGTCCAGACAAAAATATTGAATGGATTTCCATGAAATTCTGTGAATAGATTCATGGTGAATGAATCCTTCTGAGTGATTGCCCAAAGTTTTGTAGGGTTGTAAAATATTTCAACAGACATTCACAGTTCCCAGGTGATGTATCCTTTGATAATCCCATATCATTTTTCAGGTTAACTTTGTTAAATTTGTTAAATTCGTTCAACTCTTTGGTTTATGGCCACAATATTCGCAAAAAGTAATTACATTCCCACCAGCCTCAGCTGTGCTTTGTTTAGCAAAGGTTAGCATGGTCACAAGCTAAACTAAGATTCATGCTGATGTTAGCATTTAGCTGAAAGCACAGCTGTACATTCTCACAGCCTAACAGAGCTGCTTGTCTTGTCTTATTAAATTGAAGAATGTGGTTGTGTCCCAAATTGCTCCCTTGTTCACTCATTCACTCTGCCCTATAGAATAGACACTCAATATTTTACTCAATATAGACAGTAAATTGAGATTTCAGACACTTGTAATCATTATTGACAATGTAGATTCGGACAATGGTAATGTTTTGCATTTCTAAAATGTGACGCAATTGGATTGTGGAATTGTTAATATAAAGTAGTGTGCATGCCATTGACACTACTTTACTCCAATGTGAAATTTGTTCTGAGGACTGTATAAAGTGAGTACAGAATCAGAATTCAGACACTGAAATAAACAACAGTAAATGCTGTACTGTACTGCAATAGTGATTTTGCACACAGCACACAGTGTTTTTATTGTCTTCCAGTTAGCCATTGGTTTCCATAGAAAAAACTGACTTGCAGGGACTTTAAACTGGAAAATCCATCACAACAAACAGAATTAAGCTTTTTGTCCATTACTGAAAGTAGTAGAATTTTAATGATAAACTGAAAAATAATCAACAAGGAAAAGTCTAAAGTGAGTACAGCTGTAAAACTTTTCTACCCCTTGTTGGTCCAGCACTGCTCCTGCCATACAAAGATTAAGTGAGGAGTTACGGGTTGAGTCTGTGTGTAATTTCTGCCTTCATGCTAACCTCTGTTGTTCAGTGATGTGAGTAACAACAACAAATCAAAGACGACGCCTTTCACAGCCTCTCCCCTTCATTTCCCTCCAGGCAAAGCAAATTGCAATAGAAAAGCAGAAAAAGCAGCACTGTAAACAAGCTATCGATGGCTGAGGTGAGTGAAGCAAAGTAAAGCAATATGGTTATTGCTTTATAGTTGAAGTTCATTGCATTTTTAGGAAAGCAGTAATGATCAGTTCCCAGGTATAGTGTATGGTACATGAAGCAGATAGCATGTTGATCGACTCCTTTTAGCTTCAGGTACAGAACTGTTGTTGTTTATTGGGAGCATTATCAGATGTTATATACAGTAATTGGCAGTAGTTTGTTGTGCACAGAAAATGTAAATGAACTAAGTGAGACAGTTGGACCTTCAAACAACATAAAAACAGCCTTGGCCTGCTCCTGTGATTTTGAATGCAGTCTGGACGTGTACCTCAGCTTGTTTACTTGCCTCTACTAATCAGTAACCCCTGCAGCTATTTACTACATACATGGACTATTTAATATTTTTATTTTGACTCTTTGTATGGTCCTGAGCTTTTGCTTTTAGTCAGAGGTGGGAGTAAGGACACAAAAAAAGCTTTCAAATGAAGCCTTTTACCTTCTTTCATAGTGGTAACTGTGCAATCATGACAATGGCAGAGCTCCTGCAACATGCGGCTACATTGTGTCAGGGTCTATTGAGGCTACTTTGAGTCGAAAAGTATTTCTGCTCCTTTTCTTCCTGTATGAGTTTAAAAAGACACTACTGCTCCTGGATTTTGAGAGGATGACACCCAGACCTTACATTACTGTTAATATTTTCAACATCTGAATACATATACTGTCATAAGTGTATAAGTGTTAGCACTGAAAGTATCACCATGAAACTACACCACATTATTACATGAAACTACACACTTAAACAGCAACATGGGTTCAGAAACTACTAGGTGGTTTTGTAAAAATAAGCTCTTAATCCAGTTGTTCAGTTGCTTTCATTATTACGCTAATCACATTAAAACATGTTTGGTATGCATGGAAACATGTCTGCTAATTTTGAATTTATATCAAAATGAGACTGGCAGGCGTAACACACATGAAAGGAGATTATTTTTGAAGAAGACTATATTGGTGCACCATCACCTGCTGTGCAAGCTTACCTGATTTGTTTTAACACTCATTTTTAATGAACTCCAGGCCCATTATAGCACATGTCAGGATGAGCCACAAAATCACAAATGGTTGGAGTAAAAAATTACATGTGCACACTCTTGATGTGACCACCAGAAAATAGGTCTCAGTTAAGTAAATTCCCCCTGGGATTATTATAGTATTTCTGATTCTGATTCTGATCTGAGTTACTCGAGAACAACAGGGTTCATACTTCAATCTATAGTGTATATGATTTGATTAGATTTTGGAGCACCTTGCTGCATAAATGTACATGTTAATGAGAGAAACCTGAT
>NW_023339696.1:16188641-16202478 GCF_004916995.1 Morone saxatilis | reverse complement strand
TTATCTTCCATTTCTGCCAATAAATCCTCTTAGATGTTATACACTAGACCTTTAAGAATAGCCTCATGCCATCTTACACTTTCCACTGTGTCATGTTCCGTTTGCGCTTTGGTTCAGTCATGGTTTCAGTGTCCACTGGAAACGTCTCAAAAGCAGTGGATCTTCCGGCAGAAGTAGACCTGGCTCATAAAGATAGCAGAGTGTGGAAAAGAGCATTGAGCGAGACGTTCATGTCATGGCGCCAGTGGACATTGCACCACCAGCTAGAATGGCAGTGCACCGTATCTGGCAGCCACGATGCAGCCCGGATGTGACACAGCTGGATCGAGTGCTCAATGGCAGATTAGAGGGATTCTGGCCAAAAGTCATAATAAAGATACTGAGTGTATACTGTATGTGCACCCTTAACTTTATTTCACAGTACTTTGTCTGAAAGCAGATAACATAGTATTAAGAAATAAAATAAAAAACACATTTTTGTGCTCTTGTTTGTTTTGATGCACTTGAACAACAACTGTTGATCTTTCTAAAGGTTTTATCAACACTTTAAACTCGTATTAGACACAGAAGTGCTACAATATGCAGTATAAAAACATGTTGCTAAATAGCTAAATGAACTAGAAACCTGACAGCTCTCAGAAGATACTGAAATGCTTTTATAAAAATAACAACAAATGGAGACTTGTCAACAGTATCAACATTAAAATAAAACAAAAGGAAATTTACACTTGTACACATATCCCAAAATCTTAAGGCGGTTGAAATATTAAGTCAGACAACCAAGTAACACTTTATAAAGTGCTTACATAACACATTTACATCAGGCTCATGGATGCTTCATTTCACATTAATGAATAATAACAGTGTCGTGACACACTTACGTGAAATGGATGCAGCGTTATGACACAGAAAAAATACAAATGGGCTAACTAAAGCCTGCAGTTATGTTTACATACTCAATGTCAAATGGAAGAAAAAAAGAGTTGATGAAAAAATATGTAACCTGATAAAATAATTCCCTCAGGTCAGCTGTGCTGTCAGATTGCAGACCCTGGTCCTTACCTCAACAAACAGTACATTAAGTATGTCTGTCCTTCTTTCATGATTTTTTAGATTCAATATGTGTTCAATATTCATTTACACTCAAAGGGCTGCTGTTTTTTGAGGTTGCAGAATATGAAGTGTGACCAAAGTTGAAGTTTGCAGTGTCCCCTTATTGAGGACAACAATAAGTGTGTTTCCTTTCATGTGTTGGACTTACAAAACCTCAGTGGAAACAGCACATATTTAAAAAAAAAAAAAGTTTATTCCACTTTTTACACTCTGCTGCGGTGGAAAGGTTTAATGGAACCAGACTTCACTAATTAATCATGGTGTACATGAAGCATGTGACTTAAGTGTCTACTGAAGCTTCTGCTTCCCTGAAGTGATGGAAAACATGAGATCTGTATGGACCAATGAGGAGACTATAATCTATCTATAAGTTTTCCCACATCTTTTTATATTTTATGTAGATCATATAGCAGTTGAGAATTTTTAAATATCTCTGCATCTCTTTAGAAATGGCTGCTGCGAGGTATAACTGCTTAACTTCTGTGAGCTGTTCTCTGCTTTTTAATAAACCCAAATCCTACATAGCAATAAATTTAGAGTTACATTATTACAATTCCTCAAATGAGTAAGAGAATTGAAATGCATATTTATTGCTCATTCATAAATATGCAATGAGTCATCATGAGCCTGTTTGAAATAAGTTATATAAACATCTTACAAAGAAAAAGCGTTAAGTCTTATATTTACTCAAAAAATTTCATGATATACAAATTCACAGCCAGTAAGTCAGAGGATTCAGTTTCACATTCTCAAATTTTAGTCTAGCATGTTGATATTCGTCTGGTACGTAGCTTTCATAATATACAAAAAGATTGAACAGCCTAGCAGGTAAAAACAAAATGAAACCTCTCAGCAAGCAACAAGGCCCATCCGAATAACAAACTACTTTTCTGCATTTATCGGATCAGACATTATTCAATATAATACACTGGAAGAAATATTGAAGCAAAGGAAAAAAACACAGTCGTTAATAGCATTAAATAAATATTTCCTTACATAAAAGCTGCCATAGACAGATCAAAATATGTATCTGTTACATTCATCCATCGGGCTCTCCTGCAGGGAAGAACAGCTGCCTCTACCTAAACAACAGGCGACAAAGTACAGCTGCCTTCCCATTGAAATGTTAGTGATTAATAGTAGGCCTTCAATACCATATCCTGTGTATGGATATGATTGTTTGCCAATGTTTTCATTTTTGAAGGAGTAGCTGATACAATAAAAAAATGGAAAATGTCAACAGATCTACTGCTCTATGTTCATACGATTCCCAGACCGTGCAGAAATATTGTAAACATTTCAGCTTTTTCTACTTTGGTACTAAATATATAGATGACAGTTCATGAAACTGATGACTGAGACCTTCATTACAGCATGTAATACACTGCATCGTGCCTGCATGAAGTCTGTCAGAGTCCATCCATTGAATACTGCGTTGTGTAATTAAGGGGACATTAAAACTGAATCCATCTGTATCTTGTAGATGCATGTAAAAGCTTTAACAAAGAAAAGAATAAAAAAACAGGCGTGACGGTTAAAATGACAAATGATCTGACAGGCTTAAAGTGGGACATGCCATTCTTCAGCAACAAGTTATCCTAAATGAACAGCGCTCCATTTGATAAAACCTGATTTATCCACTAATACTTTTCCATTTACACAGCAAACATTGCAAATATATAAACCCATATCTGTACATAGTTTTGTAGAATTAAATATATGCAGGGAGGGAATAAAACAAAGTTCTTTTTGAATGAAGGGTCCAGGTAGTTCCTCAAAAAAAATATTGAGGATTCAGTAGACATATCTTCATATAGCAGTTTCATATTACACAACAGCAAATCCACTGTCACAGGACTTGGCCATGCGATACCCAAAAACCTATAATCCATTGTAACATATATATTATTAATTTGCAATATATTTTCTCTTTAATAGATAAAAGTTTTCCCAATGAATGCTTTACATAATATGACAAATTTAAAGAATCTTTACCCCATTTTCCTCACAGTCAAAAGAGAATGTAATACATGTGAGTGAGTAGTTGATTATAATATGGAAGTATCCATTGATTCAATTATCAGATGAGGTTCTTGTGTCAGTTCTGCAATGTGTGGTCCATTTTAAAAACACCTAAAGAGGTTATGATTTATGTTGGGCTGATACACCTTTCCAGTAGTCTAAAATATCATGCAGGTCCTCATCCTTTGCAAACTGGACTTTCTTGCGCAGTGCATGGCCTGCAGCCATGTACTCGTCATCTTTGTGCCGTTTCCGATGGAGTTTGAATCGCTCCCAGATGCTGTGTGAAGGTTTGCAGTAGTATTCGGGACTGGAGGAGTAGCTTAGATTGTGATACTGAGATGGCAGCTGGGAATATGCTAAGTCTCTGGAGCGAGAGTGAGTAAGAGGCTCCAACATAGAGGACTTGTGGCCATCGGGTCCTTCAAGCTCCTCTATGTGAGCATCGGGATACGAGTGCCGGTGGTCACTGTACTGACGGATCTTGTCTGCCTCAGCCCTCAGAATGGCAGCAGCAGGTGTTACAGTGAGGATGGTCTCTCCTGTTGGGGAGGTTTTCTCTATGTACTTGGATTCAGAGCGATAAGGCCTGGGGCTTCGCATGGGCCCTCCTGTGGCAGTGCTGGGCCTCTTTGGCGAGACATCAGAGGACCGATGCCTCTGCAGAGAGTGGTGGTAGCTGTCCTTATACGCTGGGGATAGAAGGCCAGATTTACTCTGTGGGTGTTCTGATATTAGGACGAGCTGGGGTTCTGCAGTTGACACTGCTCCAGATTTCACCCCTTGAAAAGAGGTGGATTCTGACTTTAAAGCATCTATACAGTTGTTAATTATCTGATTTACTTTATCTACCTCTTTTGCAATGGTGGAAATCTCTGCCACTGACCCCTGGCTATTCCCAGGCATTCCCATGTCACACTCCCTGCGTTCATGGTGGTCCATGCTTCGTACCTCCATGTAATTTCCTTTCATCATTTTAGGAGTATCACTTATCTCTTGAAATTTGTACTGCTCCATTTCACCTGCAGATGGTAAGTATGGCATACGTGCCATGCTCTCCCCGGCCAACAACTGCTTCTGCGACATTCGAGAAATAGTCCCTCCCTCCAGTTCTTGTCCATATTTGAGTTCCATTATATTTTTCTTCAGGCTACCTGATTTTTTGTGCTTTTCATCTTGCTGACGCTTTCTTCGCAAGCAATAGTAAACCACACCCAGAAAAATTACCATGCTAAAGAGGCAGCCTAAAATTGTCATAATGTAATGAGTAGCAGTTGCATTGTTTACACTTCTATCCTTTCCATTCCAAGGGCCAGTATTGATTGTCAGACAAGTGTGGTTGTGTCTAAGAGAATTGCGTATCGAAGCGACACAGTATGTATAGTTAGTATGGGGTTTAAGGTTTTTTAGTTCAATGTCCTCTTTTATATCTTTCAGGTTTTGAATATCAGTGAAAAAGCTGTTGTTGTACAAAACCAGGATGTACATCTTCTTGTAAGGATGAGGAATTTGAACAGTGATGGTGGCACCTGTATTTGATACTTCCTTCAGTTTCATCAGAGGGTTTACTTCCACATCATTGTATGTTGTACTAATGGTAATGTCTTCTGGCTCTGTGCCTGAGGGACAATCTTCTAGCCCACAAATTGTCGAGTCTGGTGGGGGTGTTGTGGGCTCAGTGGGCACAGGAATGAATGGTGTCACATAGTCATCAGTACACACAGTGGTCAGCATGTGAAGCGCATTTCGATATGTTGGATTGTTAGGATTCTGGCTCAATAAACTATAACCAGAGACGCCAGGTGGGGAGTCACAGACCATTCGCTCATTTGTCCTGTTGGGGAAAACTGAGAGCCATTTGACAAAACCGAGTAATTCACATGAGCAGTTGAAAGGGTTGGTGTACAGCTCACAGGTGGTCAGTTTAGTCAAACTGGTAAACGTGGACCCGTCTAACTGCTGGATTCGGTTCATGGAGAGGTCAATGTTCTCAATGTTGGGGCATTCCCAAAAGGCATTGGGTGTCACAGTCTCAATCAGGTTTGCCTGGAGGTAGAGGTACTGAAGCTTTCCTAAACCCCTGAGGATCCCCTCTGTCAGGTTCCGCAACTTGTTGAAGCCCATTTGAAGGACTTGTAAGTTAAACTGAGCAGAAAAGGCCCCATCCTCTATGTAGGAGATTTCATTCTTTGTCAGGTTCAGGTAGGTCAAGTTGGCAAAGCGACTAAGGGCAGAATAATGGATACTTTTGATTTTGTTTTCATTTAGACGAAGATCCACAATGGTGCTGTTGATGTGCTGTGGGATGGCCTCATAAGGTGGTTGGTTTTGGCTACAAATTGCAAGCCATACAAAGCCCTTTTCACCCTCAATTAACCAGCAGTCTCCACTGACTCTGCCAATATGAGTAAAATATACAATGGCTACAGACCAAAACAAGGCACTCATCACCATGCCTAAGCTGCAGGCCATTGGTGCTTCTCTGAGAGTCATGAACAGAGCCAAAAAAATTAGAGAAAGGTGATACCGCTGTGGTTTCAGTACAACTGAGACGATCCTGTTAATAATCAGCTGGATGTTCAACTGTTCTCAGGGACCAGAAACAATCCTTTTATTTGTCTCCTCTTCATTGATGGATGGTGTTGTCCCCATGTAGCAGTCAGAAAATGTTGAGTATCTGCCCTTACACTGAGTTTCTTTCATTGAGGTTTGCCTGCAGTGAACTTGTGGTGAAGCTTAAAAGAGATTTCACCACCTCAGGCTGTCTTGCACTTTTCTCCTTAAAGGTTACCATCATTAAATGGTCTCATCTTATTGTTTCTGCCACGGTCTTCCTTTCTGTGTCTCTCGCATGTGCACGAAGGAATAACCTGGAATATAAAGACAAGAACACATAGTTGACATTAATTACAGTTTGTCAGGATAAGAAATGTATTTTGTATGTACTACATATTGCATATGTAGGTATTGAAATTGTGCCCTAGGATCCATGTTTACTGCATGCACTCCTTGTTCAGGCCCCACTAATTATTTTGTACACAGTTTAAGAGGTGTTTGCAGTCCCTTTTGGCAGACTGCAATTTAAGGAAACTGTTGGCCAATTACCACTTGACAGGTTGGAAAAAGCAGGGTCCCTGTTTTCACACCATTAACCTGAAGACTGTCAGATGCATCTGAGGAAGGCCAATGTTAAGAAGCTGCATTAAATCAATTATCCAACATCACATGAAATGACACTTTGAATCAATGTATGTAGGATTTTCCTCTAAAACCCTTCATGCATAAATTAAAATCTTTTTGAGCACTGATTCTACAAGCGAAAAGAGGTAAATCGTGCACACGGTGTGAATACTGAATTGCCCTAAATTAGATTAAGATCTTTTGCAAAGTGAGCCAAGCCATGGTAGTACAAATGGGAGCAACAGCTATTACTCTCTATACTGCAGTAGAGGCCACTGCAGCAAAGAAAATCCGAAATACAGCATACGACATCCTTACAAGTACTTTGAAATCTTACAGATCAGTTAAAGGCGTATTTAAATCCATTGTATGTCATGTTTGCTGAGCAGCAGCCACTGTTGCCACGAGTGACAATTACAAGATAATGGTAAATGCTACTAAAATGTACTTTAACAATTGGCATAAATTCAGTTGCACAGCAATATCTCGATACATGGCCCTTTGCTGTATGTGATCCACCCTCTCATCCCCTTTCCTGCCTATCTTAAGCTGTCTCACCCTATAAATGTCCACCATTAGCTACAGGTCATACCAGACCAATTAAGGCCATAGCAGTAAAAACCATGGGTGTATTGAACTTAGCAAGAGTGTGTTTTATTGCTTAGGTGTTCAACTTTTAATGAAAACAATGAATGTGCTATTTTGTCTTTCAAAAGTTAAATAGTGCTGTAAAGTGCAGTTCTTTCAGTAGATGGATTCAGAACACAACCTTTATTACATGACCAAATCACTCATTATTTCAGCCTTCATTACAGCAATTAATTGTTCAAGGGTCATTGTACTGCTGCTGACAAGGAAATAAAAAACCATGCTGCCTGCTGCACAGGTATGTGCATGTGTAGTGATTGTTAGGCTGCAATTGACAATAATAATGTGACTTTTGAAGCAATTTTTTGGAATGATGTTGTTAATGTTTATAGGTTACAGCTGGAATTACATCAAAACTGAATCTGTTCTGACTGTCAGAAGAAGAATCTAATCTATAAATCTGGTCACTAATGCTGACTGCTACAAGTCAGCTTTAGTGGAATCTTCAGTGATTCTTAAGACAATTTAGATGTATTATAGCTCTCAAATAAAAGTGAACATAATTTTTACTGTAAGAAGTCAGTTACATAGATGTAAACACTACCCTTTCTAAAGGGGGAATTTCAATTATGTTCTCTACTGTTTAATATAATGGTGTCCACCATATTTATATATCTAGTTAACAGAAATGATAACAGTATTAAATCAGGAGGAGTATATCAAAGAACACTATTTGTTTAAATAGATACAGAGAGATTACTGAGCAGCCTCAGAAATATTTAAGGTTAGTACTAGAAATGATCTTTTAATAACCACTAATTTGTAATTAATGGGAGTACTTATCAGTATGTGCTGAAAATGAAGCACAACAGAGACATCAACCCAGAGGTCTTAATATGTGTAGTAATCTATTCTTGTCTTTTACTTCACCACTGCTGCCTCTGACACAGGCCAAAATGGGTTGCCTTGTGGGGGAGACCCAGGGGGTGAGAAGGTGCTTTTGTGTGTTAGAGGACATGGCTCCACACAACAGGGATAATCACTGTTAGAATAGAATAAATGTGACAGTTTATGGCAGAAATAATGTACTTCAAGTTGAAACCCCACCTGCCATCATGGACCTAAAGACCAATCCTGCTGTCATTTGACCTTTTTCTGAGTTTAGTTTATCACATTACATTCACATGAGTATTGTGGTTTTCCTCATAATACGTCACGTTGGGGATACAATTGTCTGCACTGAAACATAATCACTAATTTGTCCTCTTTGTTTGATCCTAAATAGGATGCGTATCAACTGGGAACCAACACCAGTTCTGAGACCAGTGCCTTGATTGAGCAGAAACCTTTGGTTTGGGTGGGTCTGCTATTCATTAAATGTTAATAAAGTAAACATATCCTGTCTCGTGCTTTGAATCAGTGTTACATTTTTCAGTATAAGATCACAATCTCTCCCTAACTTTAAGTGCCTAAACAAAACCATAAAAATAAGTTAATCATTCATTAGTGTTTATGACTAGATACTGTTGAAAAAAGAAATGTAGGCGGCATTACGTTTCTCTTAAAACCTTTTGCATTGGACATCTTTGCAAAACCTGAGATTGATGTTTTTAACATTCAGTGCCAACATTCTTTCAGCAATATCTGTGCATGGCAACTACAGTTAAGGGGATTAAGGGATAAGGTAAGGGAAAGGCTGTGGTTATGATAAATAAAAATAAGGAAAATGAAATTGTGCTTAAGATATGGTTGAGGTTAGGCAATTAAAACTAGGGCTGGGACCTTATTGCGTTTAATTAATTAATTAATTACGATTAATTAATTACAGAAAAAATAACGCCACAAGAAAAATAATGCATTTAAACACAATTTATTTTTGCACTCCAAAGAGCACGGAACGTTGCTCATTGTACGAGTTCCCGGCAAACCCGTAATACTGATGCACAGGACACAACACGAGAAATGGAAACCGATGAGAAGTCGTTGCTGGGTTCGGTGGGCGGAAATTTTAGTTTTAAAAAACTACCGGGTGGAAACCTGGATAAAAACACAGTTGTGTGCAAATTGTGCAAGAAAGAATTTGCCTATCACCGGAGCACTTCCAGCCTCCGCTACCACCTCAATGCCAAACATGTTGCAGCTAGCACAGACAATGCTCCTAGTTCGAGCAGGCAGTGTCGCCAATCCACACTCGACAAGATGACAGAGTTCACAAGGGTTTACAAAAAGTCCTGAATTGAATATAGCTAACTTGAATTTTAGTTTGTTTGCCTTGTGAACAATGCCATCATATATTCTTTATTCTATTGCACTTTATGTTAACACTCAGTGATGAAAAATAAACAACGATTTTTGTTGTTTAAGCTCATTTATGGTGTGTGTCTATTCATTGATTCAGTCATATACCAAAATCCATTTAAATTGAAAAATGTTGCTTCTCGTGTCAAATATTGATATGCGATTAATTGAGATTAATTAATTAATCGAGTCCCACCACTACTTTATATTAAAAATGAATTCATGAAAAACTAATCATGGCAAACTGCATACTATCACTAAAGGTACACACCCATGTGTTCATCGTCAGCTCCCATTATTTGCCACATTCATCAAGTAGTTTCCAGTGGTTGTCATTTAATATATCAGATTTGTTTTCAGTTTAAAGCCCCTATGAGTAGGATTTTAAAATGTGTCACTTTGGCAACTCTCAGTGGGATTATCGATCGCACTGTAAATGTTGCTGACAGCACGGCCCAACAACCTCCAACAAACTCCACCCAGTGTCGCTGAGAGGGACAGTAACACATCACGAACCCACCAATATTGTCTACTGACAAAAACTTTGTTGAACATTCTAAAACCTGCCCCTTGTTGTTCTGTGCTCCAATAACAGTTGAGCAAGCCTCTATGTGCTAGGCTCATCTATGTTGAAAATTTTTAAGATGGTGAAAATTACATATATAGCTAGCTAGGTAATCTACATTTATTGTTAGCTAGAGGGAGAACCGGCAGGGCCAAAATAGGGCTAAAATTCTTCTGTAGCCACTTTTTAAATTATACAGTCCATGGTAGCCATATATATATCATACTCTGTGACTACAGGCTGTGAGAAAGCAATACATTCTGCTTTCTGAAAAGGTATTGGCTAATGTGTCATGTGATGTTAATCAAACTTTTCCCATTTGCACTGCCCTTCCCTGTGATACTGCACTGCTGATGGTTGCATTGATACTAACATTAGCTAGTTAAATTAAAATGTTACTATCTGTCACATTTATCTTTTAACCGTTTCTTAAAATGTGGTAGTCTTTTTGACATAGACAAGCCTACATAGCATATTTATACACAGGAAAGGAGAAAGCTGACTGAGAAGGGGGAGGACTTAGGAAGGGTCAGTCACATAATAATTCTACACATAGTCACACTAACATGTAAACTGTGACACATTTAAAGCCAATATGTCAGCAGTGCCACTGAAGCGTCCATCTGTTCAATTCAAACATCACACATTTCCTGGATAAAAAAAGTCAGTGTACAGGAAGTAAACTGCACTGAGGCACTGAGAAATATGCCTGTATTGAAACCTGCAAGTTTAACTGAGGGTCTTGATCGACCATTTGATATACAGTTAATAAGTTCACAACATATTATTAGACATATAATATAAAATATAAATAATCATAAATATAATATAATGTAGTATATCTATAAAATTAAATATACTGTATATTAAGAGGTATTAGGGTTGAGCAGGTAAAAACGTCTGTTTTCTAATAAGCAATAAATATAGCAACTTTTATATATTATTTATATATACTTATTATCAGAAGCATTGCTCTGAAGCTAAACTCTAGGGCTGTTCTGTAAATAGTTTTTTAATAAATGTTGCAACCTCTGATCAATGCATATCAATTTCAGGCTCAAATGAACAACTTCCGGTTAGCCCGCGTCTGTACGGATACACATAATGGTGTACTCACTTATCCTGAAGAGATGTATGTGATTTGAACAGCTGCCTGTGGAGATTCTGCTTCATTTTGTGCACTGGGGGGGAAGGAGTTGAAAGGCAAAACCCTCCCCCCCAAAAAAAATGTGGGGTCCTGTAGTGACACGTGTTACAATTTGATAAAATGGAAGTGTATCTGTTCGAGTGACTTTCTGTGTGGCTTGCCCTTAAGAGAAATTTTAAATCAAGTTCAGTTTCTTACTTTTGGGTTCGGCTTCTGTCAGTGCACGCTGTGGAGTTCACATTAAACGCCACGGAAAACAATCCATCGAGGGAGACACGGATGATTTTGGTTTTTATTTTTTCAGCTCCGTAGGCCAAAGATGATAAATAAGCCAATGTCCCATAAAACTTGGTGAACTTCTTGAACAGATAAAGGTCGACATGGAGGCGGGGAGATAGTTCTGTGAGAGTGGTGGCTTGCAGTGCACACTGTGAAGGTGAGGCATACCGTGGTGGGAGATGAGGGATGACACCTGCCTTCTTGACGCCCACTTTAAAACAGGCCTATTTATATGTGTGTGTGTATGTGTAGGGACAGAGAAACAGGAGGAATTGATTGACTGTCTGAGTTTTTGTCGCTTTTACTTTTTCTCCACGAGCCACATAAGTGTGAATCTCTCTCTCAGTCTCAGTGAGCCAGCTCGCTACCCTCCCCCTGTGGTCAGTGGCATTTATAAACAGCCATAGACATTTAATACAGATGGCAGAGCACCTTAAATTTAAAGACACTATTTTCTGTCCTGGGAAATGGACAGGAAGCACTTTGTATTTAACTACCTGGATATGGAGCTGAGGGGGGATATGAAGTAAGTGGTGCATTTCGAATGTGTGGAAATGCGCAGTGGAGATGACAGAGAATATCATGGCCGTCAGTAAGGTCTCAAGGCTCGCTCTGTGGTGATGTGATGCTTTATTGTGAGGAACAGAAGCAACCAGTGAAAGAGTTAACTTTCTTCCTTTGGACTCTCACCAGGAGGGAAGAGTCAGAAAGAAAAAAGGTTAGCTCTCTTCAGACACTGAAGGGGAATTCCTCGCTGTCTGTTCTGCCTCGGCCGTCTCTGCCAAGTCCATTGTGTTTCTGTCTTCCCTGCCTACCCTCTCTGTTTCAACCCCACACAAAGAAAGAGGGTTTAAATTAACAGCATTCATACCGTTGCTTTTTCCCATCTCAAAAGTGTTACCTGTATAGGAGCGTAGTAGAAATGATTGGTTGACTGTGGCTGTTTAAGTGAATCATGCTGCTTTCTTAATGTTTCCAGAACAGGGCATTATGTACAAATGTACATCCTGGCTGATGTTGCTTTAGTGTTTTGTAAGCCCATATGGGTTGTGCACCATAGAATGGAGCAGCACACTTACATAAATAAAATCAATCAACCAACGTATGTGTTTGTTTTGCGTCATCAGTAAGGTATGGAGTCGCACATAGGAATGGGTATTGTTTGAACAGTTATTTTATTAACTTGTACCCTGACTTATTGCATTTCGCTATATTTTACAACATTTGGTAAAATGAGCTCACACTTTTGAACGTTTTGCCTTGTCAGCTGTTTATATAATGTTACATACCAATAGCGGTAGCCTATTGTTTGTCCAGCTTATCAATATTTAGATACTGACCAATGAGGAACCGGTACCGGTTTAGTAGCGGTTGTCGATACACCTCCCTCGTCACACAGTGTTTTTTTTATTCTATAAAATACAACACATTGCATTGTGGAATCGTTAGCAGAAAATAGTGTACATGCTATGGACATTTTTTTTTTCATTGTGAGAATGTTTGAAGACACTATACAACGATCAGCCATAACATTGTGACCCCCTGGGCCCCCTGGTGGTCCTAATGTAGCCCAACAAACTGTGATGCACTGTGTGTTCGGACACCTTTCTATCAGAACCAGCATTAACTTCTGCCTAATATATCCCACCCACTGACCAGATAATCAGTGTTATTCACTTCACCTCTCAGTGCTTAGAATGTTATGGCTGATTAATGTATACTGTACACTCAGAAAAAAAGGGTTAATTAGGATACTATATAAAACCCTTAGATTCTATGTCCTCTAGCATCCTCTATCTGTCTAGAACTGTTTATAATATTTCTGTAAGACAAAAAAAAGGTGCTTAAAGTCATGAGCTTGATTAAAAAAGGTCCACTGCATAAATTAGTCTAGGAAATGGCAATAAAATAATCTAGGTCACGTGTCAGTGAATAGATAATAAATCCCTGCAGATAACAATATACTATATATAAAATATATACAGTATCTTATGTATTTACTATCACTGATATTAGTATTTACACACTCTCACACTCATAGAATTTGAACACGGCTTCCTGTTTTGTACCATACAACAATATCCTTTTCTAAAGTAATTTATATGTAAACATGTATAGAGTCGTATACTGTGCTGATGGTTCTGTTTATTATGATTATGAAATACAATATCTCACAATTAATGTGATAAGTGTTATTGTATTAAGACACACATAAATAGTATGCTTGGGACAATAATGTGTGTCTGATATGTTATTTTCCACAAAAGCTTAATTTCCACATTAAAATCCATAAAAAGGCATCTTGATCAATGATCAGTGAGCACAGAGAAACTTTCCACTTTCAGCAGATTCATGTGAAAACATCCTTCTCAAACTCTGCACAGACATAATTCAAACAGACACTGTAGGGACAAGAAGGAACACTGATTGTTAAGGGGAGGCGGGCTTGACCTCTCAACTGTAGGTTGTTCAGTGCACTAATGAATTCAGTCAGTCTAGAATATACAAAAGAACAAAACAGGCAAAATTACCACAATGCTAGATAATTTCACTGGTTCATCATGGAGCCATCATGAATGGAGTGAAGCCTGCGAGCTAGTTCAGGCAGTCAACTCGAGCTGCGCTGCTGTACACACATGACATGC
>NW_023339696.1:16188085-16188541 GCF_004916995.1 Morone saxatilis | reverse complement strand
TGTTGCAGCTAGCACAGACAACGCTCCTAGTTCGAGCAGGCAGTGTCGCCAATCCACACTCGACAAGATGACAGGGTTCAGAGCCAAAATGAGTAAGTCCACGACTGACAAATTAACAAACGCACTGGCGAAGTGGATTGCAGTGGACTGTCGGCCACTCTCGTGGTAGAAGATCAGGGGCTAGAAGCGGTGCTACAGATAGCGTCGTTCTGACCCAACTTATGAACTGCCATGCAGAAAGACAATTTCAAACAAAATTCATCAACTTTATGACACTGAAAAGCAAGCGAAAGTAGATTTATTGGAGAAAGCCGAATGTGTTACAAATTACGTCGGTGTGACTGCACACATTATTGACGCCACTGACAGGGAATGGCATCTTAAGTCTTTCACTTTTACAAAAAGTCCTGAAAAAGCTTGCATATAGCTAATTTGAATTTAAGTTTGTGCCTTGTG
>NW_023339696.1:16181786-16188067 GCF_004916995.1 Morone saxatilis | reverse complement strand
GTGAACAATGCAATCATAATATTCTTTATTCATATTGCACTTTATGTTAACACTCAGTGATGAAAATAAACACGATTTTGTTGTTTAAGCTCATTTATGTGTCTATTCATTGATTCAGTCATATACCAAAATCCATTTAAATTGAAAAATGTTGCTTCTCGTGTCAAATATTGATATGTGATTAATTGAGATTAATTAATTACAAAGCCTCTACTTAATTAGATTTTTTTTTTTTTAATCGAGCCCCACCACTAATTAAAACAGATACAGTACAGGGTAAACTACTTCCTGGATTGTTATTTATCCTAAATCGCAAGATCCTAAATGCAATATGAATTTATATGATTCCTATAGTAGTACTGAGCTGGGGTTGGTTTGTTTTCCAAGCCACTTAACTGAGGTTCAATCCCAGGATGAAGGGTACATAAGAACAGCATGCTTGTTAAATTAAAATCACAAAATACAATTAATAATAACAAAATGGTTCATCTTCAGGCTATTGAGAGAAAAAAGCATTCCAGCTCTGAATAATCTCCAACACTAAACACTGTACTGTATGCTGATAAAGTGATACTGGAACACTGTTGGTATAATCTAAGGCTTTGTATGTTTCACATTGAGTTGGCCCAGAGGGCGAGATTATAGTGTAGCCCATTTGTGCTTTATATGCCATACATTTGCTATAAATGGGGCGGCTGCTATATCTTCATTGGAAATTCTATTTCTGCTCTCCCATTCCCACTCTTTACCGAATGTGGTAAATGATTGCATGGTACAGCAAGCTGTTTTGCTATGTAGCGTATGCAAAAGCCACTTTCAATAAATTCTGATATTTTGTTCAGTGGCAGTCAGAATGAAGATTTTATTGGAAATGTGTGACAAAGTTCCATAACTGAGGGCAGACCCTGTCACTAAATTTCACACCTGTGCAACTACAGCTTTCTGCAAGGCTGAGTCCATACACACTTAGAAGTGCACAACCCAAGTTTAATTCAAAGGCACATAAAAGGCAACATTTTAAAACACAAATTACAGACAATTTTGGTGCATAGAGACTGTTTTTAATTGCAATTCTCTGTGGTTCACACAGTACCAAGTAATTGTCTGCAATCGGGCTGAGATGATCAAGTAAAAGCATTGGTCAGCTATTCAAGTGCAGATAAAGAAGAGAGACAAATGCTGTGCTGGAGGACACTGCAACAGAATGCCAAATGGTGCCATTACAAAACCACCTTCATGACGACAAAAGAGCATTGAAGAAAAGAACACTGTCAAAGCCCCTGATAGGAAAGAGGTTCCAAATCAAATGTTCCATGAAATGAATATGAAAAATACAGCTCTGCAGAATATCTGACAAGGTAAAGGATTGCTTAAAGAAAAACCTTGTCTTGTTATTATTCCCCAGTCTCTGACCTTTATTGCAAATACCGCACGTCAGAGACTGAGCTCATCTGACCCGACCTCCACTTGCTCACAGTGTGACACTGATGCGAGATCCTTCAGTGGTTAAATGGACGTTTAAGTTAAGTTTTAAGTCTCCTCTCATTTAGAATGCATTGGCTGTGTTTTGTTTGTCCACAGTGACTCACTCTAGTGAGCCTCCAACTGATTCACTGCCTCACCGATGAAAACCATGCATAAATTACAGCCAGAATAGTTCGCCTTGTTAGGGTAAACACACGATACACAAGTATGCGTACACTGATAGGTGATACTGTAGCTTTTGGATGACAAAATGCAGATTTTGCATTCAAACAATGCATTCTAACTTTCACACTTGTTTCCCAATGAATCCACAGCATAAATACCAATGAAAACAATGCCTGCAGTGTTGACTTGTTAGGGGACAACCAAAGCAACCAACTGCATAAAAACAGCTTTGTTTTCATGCAAACCACATTCTGATCTTCAAATGAGCCTAAGGCATTCACCAGTATATGTTTCTTTATGAGAGCTTAGGTCTATTTGCCAGCACAGACCCACTTTCCATAATGGCAGCAATCTGTATGGTCCAGTGCTAGCCCTGAGTGCAGCAGGCCAGAACACCTAAGGCATCAGAGCAGAGTATATTCCCCTATCAGACACAGGCAGCCATTCCACAGTCTCTTTTCCATTTAGGCTTTATGCACTGGGTAATGAAGGCTTTTCTTTTTATTTTCCTCTTCTGTGGATAACCTATTGAAACCCTGCTGTTGAAGAATGATTCAAACACAGCCTTGTAAATATCTGTTCTTGTTGCTCAAGGCTTCTTCATAGTTTATAGTTCTTCTACTCAGTTAATCAATGGTTATTTTTTTTATGAAAAAAGACTACAAAACACAAATACAGCTGTAAATGTGAAGAAATGGTGGTGTATCTTTTCTAGAAACTATTTTTGGCAGCATATAAAGCATCTTGAGAATTTGTCTTTTTAGAGATGTCCAAAAATCACACAAGGGAGGGTTGAAGTAGGTGTTGTGATAGGGACAGGTTGGATTTAAGGGGAATCTTTCAGCTCTCCGTATCTGGCTGGAGTCTTTAAAAGTGAAGCAGAAGAGTCATCCTCTCTCACACAGACCCTCAGGATTGCAGCTTCACCTGCCACAATACGCAGTGCTTCAAGGCGAACTTTGACAGAAGGTCCAGAACGCCACATTGAAAAAAAAAGATCTTGGAACTACTGCATCTCCCTCCCCACAAACAATAGTATATTGTATGCAGACCAACCAGACTGCACCTCACCTCCCTCTCTGGCTATCTCTGCCTCTCAGTCCCCTTTCGTTTGTCGATGTGTCTGTCCAAACAATTTCACCTTGCATACTAAATGAATATAATAAGCGTGATATCAAAGGATCTGTTTTTACAGTTTGAGGCCCTGCTTTTTCTTGTTTCTCCCAGTGCTCCCTATCTTGTGCTTTGTGTTGGTGAAGGTGCCTCAATCTCTGAGGACCCTCCTCATCCATACCAATGACTGCCCTTTATTTGATGTCATTGAAAATGCATACACTTCTTGCTGGGAAGAATGAGAAAAAAGTGAAGATGGGAAACCAGAAGTGGAGAATCAATTGAGTTGAAATGGAACTACTTTTCTTGGGGAAGGAAAACATTGTGCTCATTGAGGTACTGAATTGCTTTGGAGAGAAGGAGAACGAGGGCACATATGCTTGGGTTATATCAGAGGATATTAAACTCATGCATTAATTACTTGGGGAATATTGCCTGGAAAAGAATTGACGGTCCTGTCTTCATTGAATACTGTTTGCTAAAAGTTCAGCTGATTTTATGGTGATATAGTTGCTGGACTTCAGTAGACAGCAGATGGAGTTTTTCGTTAGTATAACCTAACTTGTCTTATAAGTGAGGAGTATTGTTTGCCACCTCAATGCACTGAATTCATTTGTTTTCCAGACAAAGCCTTTTATTCCCACATGACAATTGGAGATGCTTCCTCATATAAAATGTAGCCAGAAAAAGCTTTCAGCACAGTATTTATCTCAATATGACCTCCTGAGGCTGAAGTAAAGTGATGAATGTAGTGATAAGGTACTCTATTTGGAGTTACAATATATCAGGAATTGAGAGCAAAAGAAACTTTTGATTTAAAAGCATTTTAAATGACCATGGGTGTTTTTATGCTGTTCATCATTTGTAAATATGCTTATGTTGGCAGTAATACATGTCTTGGTTGTCAGTCTGACATATTAATGTTATATTAAAGCTACTGGTATTGTACATCTTGGCTCATTACAGTAGAATTAACTAAGTTGTAGTTCACCTTAGAACTTAGAAGCTATTTCAGTTTGACTGGACTACAGACTTGTGTGGCTGTAAATTATTAGTCATCACAGTGGTTAAATATGTGAGCACCTCATGGTTGTTGGGATGGTGATTTGTGAAAATGGAAAACAGAAGGTTTAAGAGAAAGAGAATAAGAGATCAATAGACATTTTTCACAGAAACCATTTTAACATGAAATAGTAGGGTAATTAGCAATGGTATTAAGGTTCTGTTCCATTTAGTTTAGCAGAGCCTTTCTGGTGAGCCAGCATGCACAATAGCAACACCCTGAGTCTATTTGACCTGAATGGAACAGAACCTATCATTGGTAACACCTGTGTTTACCTTAGTATTTCATATCAAAATGGCTGCTGTGAAAAAGGTCTATTGTTTTTTTTTTAATTAACACAACTAACATCTCCTGTTTCTGCCTTTTTCCTCACACATTATCTGTTCACAGGTAGCTAATGCTTGGAGTCTGCAACATTACTATGATTATTGAAATAAGGCAAATGGGAAAGAATATAATACAATATTTTATTATTGTTATTTTGCCCAGTAATCTAACATTCTAGATTTATTCAAGTTTGCAGAGATCAAAGACAGTAAGTAAAAGACAAATAACATCTTATTGCTGCCAATTAGCACTGGTCCCTGCTAATTAACTGCAAATTAGTATCAGGATAATAAGTATTGCTGAAGTGTGGGTTGATCTCAATTAATGCTGATGATACATTAGTGCTAAATGTCAGATGACAGATCCCTTTTGGATAATTAAGGCCTTGAGCGCAAAGGTTGGGCAGATACAAATATGCACAGCCATCCTGAATTTGAAACTGCCTGTTGGTCTATTAGAAAGTTGCATTCAGCCCACTTTCTACTTGGTATTCCACACAGGTGTCATACTTTGTAAAACTTTAAATGACTTACTGCCCTGCCATCTCTTGTAAATTCCCAATATCTCACTCTATTGTTCTTCAGTGTATCAAGAGTCCTTCAGCAGGCTCATGACCTAGTACGATTCAAGCTTAGACAGGAGCAAAAAATCTCATTACAAACTAAAAGCTCCACTTTGGGTGACACCTCTTATACAGATGATAAGCCATGGAGAATAGCGTGGAATCACACTGCACTGATAGAAACAAACGCATCAGTGAAACCTTGCAGGAGAATTGGCACAATAGTTAGCAGAAAACAAGAAAGCAGAAAAGTGCATCCTCCGCAACTGTTCCACAGGTCTTTCTTTAGCATTCCTTTAACATTAATGCTGTGATCTCTGTACTGTACTGTAAGAGTTCAGCTCCACAGAATGCATACTGAACAGGGGAAAAAGAAACTGGGCTGTAGACAGCATTTATCAAAGGGACAGGAGCAAAGTAGAGTTTAATTTAATTCTGTACGTTTGAGAGTAAGATACAACTAGGAATAACACCTGAAGGTTTAAATGCAATTTTCCAGACCATCAACTGACCATCAACTCGGCACGTTATTTTGGCCTCCGAGCCAAAGCATCTGACAGCAATATCTGTAGCTG
Organism: Morone saxatilis; assembly: GCF_004916995.1. NCBI lineage: Eukaryota > Metazoa > Chordata > Actinopteri > Moronidae > Morone > Morone saxatilis. Next base: position 16,182,777 of record NW_023339696.1, on the reverse strand, counting down.
CTGACTCATGACATGTCGAACTTAAGTGGGAGCTACAGTGCTGCCCCTGAGTGCGACAGAAAGTTATGGAAAACTCACTATTCAGGCAGATTTAACAGGATTGCTGGGTGTCGACATCTTTATATTTATAATTTTATTAATATCTTATATTTAGAGAATTGATCAAAGTTCACATATGCTGATAAAATCTGTGATTGGACAAGGCTCTCCTTATCTTGGTCAATTACCACATGCCCAGCCAAGGTTTCCCCACCAATTAACCTTCACGAAGTGACTGGAGCTAATTCAATTATGCTCTACTGCAGGACCATGCTTCTGACTGACAGGTCAACCAGCCACAGTGTTCTGATTGACAAGCTGTGAACAGCAGACCAGCCGTTACCTGTGCTGAATGTTTATATCTGTCTGACCCCATAGACTATCTGACACATTTAGGAAGAGGATATTATCACATTGAGATCTCCACAAGGAGGCCTGTGAGACAGGTTTAATTCAATCCATCTACATCTTGAAGAGAGTTAGCTTGGTTTCCAGGTAGTTTTATAATTCTATCTTCTTACCCAGATTCACCCTAACTCAGTCAGGACACTCACATAAGGCTTTTAACCATTTTTTGCAGCGACATGCGTTTTAGTTTGGCTGTGTGGCTCTGTTCATGTCTGTGCAGGTTTGACACGGATTGTCCCTGTAGGTTCACTATCGCCCTGACAGAGCCTGAGATACACAACATTTAATAACCATGAACACATGCTAAAAACATACAAAATTCATGTACAAAGAAATGCTAATGCAGGGAGAGGCTGGGGAGTTGGAGGGAGTTCAATTTTTGACAGCAGGCAGCAGTGAAGCAGTGAGGATGCAGTGCAGACTGAGTGCCAAATGTTTATATAGACAGCCTATAATGTGAGAGATACTGCAGTTTGTGGACGTGGAATGGAGGATGTAGGGAATGTGACTATAAAATGACGCCTGTGCCTGCCTGAACTACTAT
>NW_023339696.1:16155229-16181694 GCF_004916995.1 Morone saxatilis | reverse complement strand
CTTTCTTTCTTTCTTTCTTTATTGTCTCTGCATGTTGTTTAAATATATTCTGCTTTTGAATCACAACCACACACAAAAGTATGACTGAACAAATTTCAGGAAGCAGTTGCCATTGAGGAAAACATCTTGAATGTGTTGTACACATCAGTATTTTCTATTCCCAGGTTTAAATACTGTTTTCATACTACACAATAGCTCACCTGATTAAAACACATGCTCACTGCACTGCACTGTTGCTAGTTGTTGCTCTATATCTGTAATTCCGTATGGGCAAAATGTTAAACTGATTATTGGAAGAATGAGGTTGCAGATGCCTAATTGTCCACCCAGAAGAATAAATTATTTCAATTTCTCATTGTTTTTTTCCTTCTTTCTAGGTCCAGTCATGTTTTTGTGGTGGACAGATATTTAATACTGTAGCTGAGCTTCTTCTTCTGTAAGAGGTTTTCTAATAGAAGAAGTTGTACCTTTAGTAATACATAGATTTCAGCATGTAGTTAAACCAGCCATTAATCTTCAGTGGTGTATTTCCTTACTTTTGGGAGGAGTTGATAGCTATAAATCCCATTGTAATAACCTGGAGGAAACTCAATATTTAACAAGATTTACCAAGAAACCAAACTAACATCAAATAGACTGTGCATGTTTTGATATTTATTTATTTGCACTCTCCCATCAGAAACATTCTCATCCTATCTTTCTACAAATACATAATCCTGACGCAATGATTCCATTCAAAGTGGTTGATAATGATAAGGTTAACCACTAGTTCAGGAATCGGCTTGGACTAAGGAGGTGAGCAGCAGTTACCAGCAGAAATAGCAGTTGTCAGCTGAAAGCAGCTGCGGCACTCTTTGCAAATATGTGAAGACTGGGCTGGTGGGTGGTGTGCTTTTAGCTTTTAATGCATGACAGCCACTTGCCAAATAATGATGGTTAGCAACAAAAGCATCAGCAGCCTAAACTGAAAATATGACTGAAGGCTATAGGTGGTGGGTGGTGCCAAGGACGGATTATGAGACGATGGACCCTGGGCACAGACATGTAAAAGCCCCCACTTCTCCTACATAGGCGCAAGACATCGTCATTTGATTGACTTTTCAACAACAAATGTCAACATCACTTCAAACAGAGGCCCTTGCCCCCTGACCTCCTGGGCCCATTCTGTAATCCATCCATGCTGCATTTCAGCTTTATGGTGGTCAGAGACAGCAGATAGAAGCGGCAGTAGCAACAGATTCATGAAGCAGGAATTTTAATACATTAGACTGTTATGTGAATAGGTGTGTGGGTGTATAGTTGGTGCTCAGGGAGATCAGCTGATGATTATCCAATTTGGGGGGAATAATGAGTTTATGTTACTCCCTGAACCTACAGTATGAGCTCCATTTTACAGAACCCAAAAGGAGTATTGCAGTCAGACAAGGTGACAGGAAAAAAAAAAACATCATCAGTGATGTTAGAAAAAGTCTGACATTCCTCGTGCTGCAATTTGATCCACAGTATGATGAGTGCAGGAATGAAAGGAAACACGTGGGAGGCAAATGGAAGCAACCACCTTGTGCGATGGCTTTGTTGAGAAATAAAACTGTCTCTGCCTTGAAAGGAAAGTTATTGTTTCTGACAGGACAAATTCTCTCAGGCTCAATAAGGGGCAGAGGATGCAACAAGGAGCTCTTGCTTGACTATCAAAGGAGTGAAAGGTTTTTTGGTGCACCACACAAAGTGAACAGTAGACTTGAAGGAGATCTCAACACAACATGACAGGAAAACCACTGGGAGGAGTTTTATTCCAGTTAGGTTGGAGGATGCAACAGATAGATGCTTTAAATGCTAATGGTCATTAGTTTAGATAAACATAAAATGCCCTGATTACATTGTGTCAGAATTAGCATTTTTATTGCTGTTGTCCATTTGAATTTCCTTCCACAAACGCACACGATAAAAAATGAGTATTTGCTTTGCTGATTTAGAAAAAAGCAACTGTTTCTTCACAAAGGAAAAAAAAAATGTAGTGCATACAGTAAACAGTGGTTAGAAAAAACACCTTGTGCTTGAGTAGCTCTCACATGTAGTTGTCACAGCCATAACAATGCCATTCAGGTTTTTTTCCACAAAAGCCTACTGCCTGGAAGAGATTTTATTAGAATACATCATTCCCTATTTAAAGAAGCAAAAGCTTTAATGAGGTTTTTAACAGCAGGTTCCATCACCAGCATGGATAATACAAGTCCTCCATATAATAACAACTGTGCCTCTTTCACAGACGCTGCTCATCTACATTGCCTTTTGCACACTTCTTGTAAAATATTTGAACAAGGGTGTCTAGTCAATAAATGTCATCTGTGTCATAACCTACTAAGGAGATGAGGCAGAGGCAATTATCATTCAACAACAAAGTGGAAAGGTCATATGACAAGTTATATTACATAGTGGAAGGATGCCTTATGTGACGTGATTAATCAGTTCGTAGATGAAAACGTTCTACTTTTATCGAGCCTTGTTTAAAATCATGCCACAAAAATGCTATTGTGACTGTGGCATGTTCAGATTTTACTGTGTTGTTAAATAAATGCAATGCAATGTTTTGTAAAAGGTCCAAGTTTGAAAGAGACTGTAAAAGTAAAAGCAAGGATACTGCTTTCTTGATAGTTAGCATAACAAATGGTACATAGTCATAACATATGTGTCAAAGTCAGGTGAATCAAATATCCAGGTACAGTGAAATAGCAACTCAAGAATATATAAAACATTGAAAGTTAAATGGAAGAAAACATTAAGATATTGTATATCAGTGGTTCTCAATCTTTTTTGTCTCCACAGCATAGCTGCGGGAAATAGGGGTACTGGGGGTGATGCTGCACCCCCACCTACAGGGGTCGCACCCCTACCCTCAAGTGCCTGAACTATTCAATATTTTAATGCTTAGTTTTATTTTACTTTTTCTTGCATTATACACCACCCTTTCTGGTCCCTGCCACCAGTGATAAATATATATATATTTTCCCTTCAAAAATTAAGACGGCTGTTAAAGTATGCGTGTTTATTTTGGGTGCTGTGATTTCACACATGGATGTGTGTTGGTTTAGTCAAAACGTCTGCATCCTTTTTTCAAAAGACGTTCCTGCGGGTATGATCCACAGACCTGTCAGATAAACTCAAGTACTCATTCATTGACCACACTCTTCATGTTTCAAATATATAATTTGAATTGACTTAACACTTAACACTTTGACCTATTAAAGATCTGACTGGGATCAAATTGTGTCCATTTAAATAAATTTGAGGCTCAGAGTCAGTGTGCAGGTGTGACTCTTTTCATCAATGCTGTTTTCCTACTCCTACATCCCTTTTACACTCTTATCATTGATATAGGCCATTATATGGATGCCACAATAAATATTCACTTCAATAATTAAAATCAACAGGATTTTGAGTGGCTAAAGCAGTACTTTTGTTTATGTACATGACAGTTACTTCTACACCCTTGTAGAAATTTTGCTACTGTACATGGAAGTCAGTGGTCTTTATTAATGAGACACCCACAGCTGTGTGTATACAAGTTTCAGGGTATTACAGTCAACTATGACAGCTGTTGATTTAATCACTTCATTCCCTCTCACTTGCTGAAGGTGAATTAATAAGTAAATGCAGCTGCTGTACAGTAAAGCTGTATACACACGAATCTTGATTGCACACAGTTGGAGACAACTGATGTAGGTGATGTGGATAAATGGAACTTAAGACAGCGTTATTGACTAATTTACTTTATTATATCACCAGGATTCTGTTTTCATATAGTAGATTTATTACACCTTCAACTAACTTTTCAAAACACACCAGAAGAGTGATCGTTTGTCATGACTGTGCCACAATCTTGACACATTACCGCCCAAGTTGGACAGTCAGACACTGATACTAATCTATAATCCATTTGAGATGCAATTTCCAGCTTTTGTGCTATCTTTCTAAAAGGAATAAAGAAGCACAGTGGCAATGGCAAACATACATCATCAGACATAAATCAATTCTGAAATGGTGAGGACACTTCCTGTTAAATAGAAATAACCAAACATTGCAGAGGTTATAATGGGAATTATAGATAATAAAATTATAGATCATATTTAGTTTTTACTTTCGCTGAAATGTGATGGCAGGTAGCAGTGCAATGGAGGATGTGAGTCAGAGAGATTAAAAGCTAATAAAATGAGTACTTGCAAGTTTATTAAATGATGCTGGTGACAGTTTTCTCATTTGAGTGGCCTGGTCTCTCATCTTCTGCAATCTTGTTATATTTTAGACCAAAGAAAACCTATTAAGAAAATCACTATACAAATTTAAAACGGGAAGCTTATGTACCTGAGATATCAGTTTTAGCTCCTTATTATAAAAAGTGAGTCACATGATATTTACTTAATGCAAGAATGAGAACACTTGAGTGCACAGATACATGCTCATCAAATGTCAATAAAGACTAATTTACCGCGATATTCGGTTTAGTTATATTAATAATATCTGTGAAATCTACATGTAATATTCGTTTATAGGCTTAAAAACAAAGCATATTGTATAATGTCTTGCAAAAGAAATCAAAAGTTAAAGACAAAAATGAAGGACAGATTTTGACGAGGAAAAATAAAAGCAGATGGGCAGAGATCCCTATTTAAAGGTGAACGGCCTCAGGTTTTTAATCCTTCTCTGTAGCTGATAAACCAAGGCCTCAATTATCTCCTCTTTTCTCACTCAAGAACGTGCCCAAATCCGTGTTTTAAAACATGTACATTTAAAATAGAGTTTCTTTGTTTTATTGTATTGATTTTAAATTCTACAGTTCCAACACAGACAACAAACAGGGGTTGTCTTCTGTAGTCTGACTGGCTGAATGGCATGTAATAAGGGGAAGAATTGAGGTGTCATGATTTGAAAAAAGTCCCCTGTTATGCTGAGAAAGGTGCCACAGCACTTTATCAGTGATGTGGAAAAAAAGTCATTAGGGAGTCTGTAATGAATGGCTGACAGCTGTCTGTCAAAAGTGTGTAGACCCATTTTAGCTTTCATTCATTTTCTCCATGATTGCCTTTCTCATTGGCAAGTCACAGCCTGGCTGCCTTGTCTTTATTAACAAAATACAGGATTTGACTAAAGTAATGAAGATTACATTATAAGAACTAGCCCTGTGTTGACTTGATTAATATATAATATGCATGAACTTTTTTGTGAGTTCCATAAGATAATCACTGAAGTCTAATTTTGATTTATTTTACAGATACTTTGTGGGGTGTCATTTCTCTTTAACTTAACACTAATGTTCTGTTTGGCTTCTGGAGACCCCAGGCCCTCTTTAACATATTAATGCTCCAAAACATACTAATTTTATGAGAATTGCATTTAAACATGATTCTAAAGTGATGAGTTTAGAAGTCTGCTATAGAAAATGAAGCATTACTTCTGTTTGGCCTCTTCGAGACCCCCGCTGTAAAACATGGCTAAATACAATGGATTTTCATATGTTTGATTGGTGTTGATAATACTTTTTACACAGTCCTGCTCCTCCTAAATCCTAAATTAATTTGAATTTGTCTTTGTCTGAATTTGTCCACAATACAACTAATACTACATTGTGTACCATAACATACTGTATATTATACATCCTCATATATCATATGAAACCATTAAATAGTTCCTTATTTGGTGTAATAAAAATGATTCATGGTAACAACAAGAAAAGATTGTGAGGTTTTAAAGAGTTTGTTTTACAAAAACACTGAGCTTTTAACACTGGCTGACACAAAGGGACTTGAATATGCACAGGATGTTTACTGAAAGCATGTTTGATCTGATTTGGATCCACTCATCTCTTACAGGGCAAAGCCTTTAATCTTATGGTGGCCATATTTTTGATAGATGTAGCTCTCATCAAGAAATTAATGGACTGAGGGAGCATCAAGTGAGTAAAGTGATCACTAAAAATTTCAGTACATTAGGACTGATGACAGCCCAGCAAGGCAATTGGATGAGTTTAATTCTGGGAAATGCACCAATACAGAACCACAACAGAACCACTGAGGAGGCACTATGTTGGATTGTCTTTTACTCTGATTTACTGATTGCGCACCGCAGTTCCCAGTAATAATGTAATCACATGAATCGTTAATCAAGAAGTGAAAACCGGCCATTTAGCCTTTTAAATATGGATTGTGCTGCTGTGGAGAGTGTGTTATGCTGCATTGATCTTGCAGAGCAAAAAAACCCCCGACAGGTTGGTTTTATATAGTCACCATGTGTTACCAGCTTGACGTCCTAATAACTAAGTCATCAGTGCAACTATAAACCAATGCTATATTTATAAACACTCATGTTTTCATGCGGCATTTATCATTGGGGCTCCAACCATCCACATTGCAGCCATGTGATATCGATGCATGGAGCAAAGCACGAAGAAGGGTTACATTCCTTTGATGAGCAGGGAGCCCAATAATTGCCAACAATACAGATGTTTTATAATGACTTTATGTGACCAATTTAAGGCTCCCTTGGGATCCATGTCTCTCACTGGTTAATCCATGATGCTCTTTACGGTAATCCATTCAAATAACTCTTCTCTAGTGCCATCAATTAGGTATCCAAGTTGACGGAGCAGCTGACACTGTACAGCTTGATAGAGCTAAAGCTTAAAGCTGCCATGACCTGGACAGAGAATGATCATCACAGTGATCAATGACTCTACGATATTCTGAATCCAATGGCAACTTTTATACTGATTTTATAGTGATGGAAGGATAAAAATTTGTGACAGACTAACATGGAAAAACATAGACATAGAAAATCACAGTCGCTCCAACGCCAACATACAATTTCATCAATAGGGGCATACACAACATCACGTTTCCCACAGTGGAAAAAACACTTGTCTTCTAAAAAAAGTTTGAGTTTAAAAATGATACCGAAAATAAATATGAAATAACTTAAAAGATTACTTAATGCAAAATTAATATTCTTCAAATTTTAGGGCCATTATTAATGGTAAACCTTAAATCTCGCAAAAAAACATTCATCCTTATGAACAGGTGACACTCAGGCTGAAGCGAGTGAGTCAACTTTGTGTGGTTTGGTAAATCAGCTTTGGGACACTTGTATAAAGGAACCTCACAGAATAAAGAGAATGCTCCTGAATTTAGCCCAGTGTTTCTTAAAGTGGGCCGGACTTTTGCTCCATTAGTGCACATTGCACAAATCAGTGAAGTAAAAGCACATATGTCTGCAGGGAAACTAGGAAATATAGATCCCCTAAAAGAATATTGCTCTGGACACTCTTTTTGTTAAATAAAATAATTAAACTGGGAGTTTTGTGGTCCCTCTCCAGCTCTGGACCCACAGATTCAACTGCACTAGCAGCAGCAGCAGCAGCAGCAGCACTACATCTTCAGTTTTAATGACAGTGGTTAAAACCTCGCCGCACTAGTCTTTCATTGGGTTGCCAAACTTTTTTTGTTTTAGGAAGGCAATAATTAGTATGTATGGCGTGTTGTGCTCCTTATATTCATAATGTGGTCTTATATTCACACTCTACAGAATGTAGAAATATTTCTAGACAGTTCGACAAGAAACAGTTTGAAGAAAAATCCCATTGTCTGTACTTAAAAGGTAGTGAGGGTTAAATCAAAGTCAGCACTGAAACACATATTTGATGTGTCCAATGGGGATTTGATGTGTGCATTTCTTTATATGACTGACAAGAATATATACATAGGCTGTTTGTCTTTTAACTTCTAGTTTAAATAAAAATACCAATTCCTATTTGAAACTGAAAATCATGTAAACATGAAAGCCAAAGACCTAGAACACAAACCCTTTTAAAGAAATATACCAAATAAAATACAATGAATAGAATTTCTTTAGTTAGTGATGACACTAAAATGTCAGATTCAATGCCCATTAAAGTGCTTTCTGGGTGAGAGCATACACTGAAAGTCTTGTTGAAAGCTGATTTATTTAATGATACATGAACCACTGCTTTGTTTCTACAGCATGATTATTATACATATTAATCTCTAGAGCCTTCTTATTGTGAGATTGCATCTTTCTGTTCATTTTTGTTTAATGGGAAATGGGACACTTTTCAAGTTAGGAATTGTGTTTTTGTTTTTTTTTTGTTTAAAGACCAAAGGTTTATAGCTACACTACCATCCCCATGATTCTCATTTCACACCAGTAAATAATGTTACAAAATAAAGAAATCTTTGTGGTTTTTAGATCTTTGATTTTAGATCTAAGGTGTAAAGATCTTTGCATCAATATAAAATCAACTTAAATCACCTTTATGTTCTCAGCCTCAGACTGAGCTGTGCTTTAGATTTAATGCTACATGCAAACTGCAATGAAAAGTACTGAACAAGTAGAAATTATTTACCGCAGGTTATGAAAATGTACTTTGAGAAAGTGAGTCAATGATGATTAAAATTTTAAGGCTACGTCCCTTTTGTGAATGCCTTTCTAATTACATGTAGCACTGATTGCCCAGTGTGCACATATTCTACACACAGTACACACATAAGCCAATTAAGTGCTCATTTGTTGTGGATATTTGTCCAAATGCATACCTAGTAACTCTTTGGCAGAAGGGTGATGATAAACTTATTGAACTGACTGAAATAATTGATGTACTTTGATTTATTCTTTGGTGCATTCTTCATTCATTCTATTCATTCATTCATTATTGGGGAATTAAACTGTGGTGGTTTTTAATTATTTTGATAAGTCAAGTTTAGCCAGTCAATCAATAAATTCAGAGAACAATTAGAGTCATTAGAGGAGGAAAATCAGAATTTTTACCAGAATAATAATTATTAAAAAACTAGGGGAAAAATAGACATTTATTGACATTTACAGACATTTCATTGTAATTATCTCACGAAGATTTTATAAGTAAAAAAATACAAGCACTAGCTTTTAAATACCTATAATAAACATTTTTGATTCCGGTGCTAACATGCTAATTTAAATGAAAAAGCAGAGGTTGAAACAAGGAAACCCGAACACAACATTAATTTACAGAGTGATATACAGACTGTCCACTGACTGTCAGGATGACATGTCCTTTGAGGCACTGTACTTGTCATGTGTATTGACCAAAAGATTAGCGATGGATTCTCTGTGATCCTCTTAGGGGGTGTTTGCTCACGCAGAGCTGCAGTTGACTCAAGCTACAAGCAACTGTACCAAATAACTGCACTTACCTCTGTAATCTAGGTTGAAGTCCTCAGTGTGAGAGAGCATCCCTGGTGTCCTCCAGCAGTGCAGATGTTCACTGATTTCTCTTTTTGAACTCTGAGGAAAAAAGAAAAAATATAGATAGCTGTTAATATGTAATTCCCTATCAAGAGGTTTGTTTTGGAGCAACTTGCTACAAGGTTTTTGTATGTTGACCGGCATGTCAAGTACTTCATATTTTCATCTAACATGCACAAATTTAAGTCAACATATTAAATCCAATAATGTGGCTTGTAATAAAAAGATGCTTCTTGAGAGGATAACCTTCTTTTGGCATTGCGGTCTCCGAAATGAATTCAGCAGCATGAATGTTCTTTTTTTCTCTCCTTTTTTTTCAAGAATCGGAACCACCTCATTAACCTTATCTAACAAGCACAAGCTAATGAAATCCTCTGTTTCAGTTTCCGGTCTTGCCAAAGTTAGTTTTACTAATTAATCAAACATCAGTTCCCCCCCTATCATCTTAATGACTCTCCGTAAAGTGAATGAGAATGTGCTGCACATACCGCCCAGGGGGAGGCTGCTTGCGCACATCTTCATGCATTTTTATTGGAAGTTAAAATAAAGAGAAAGAGAAGCTTTGTACTAAAGAGAGATGGATGTTTTGTATTCACTACAATAAGCAAAATAGAAATTAAACATGATTTTTTCATCTTTTATCCATGCGCCGTCCCTGCTTTTAGGATTCTGTTTACCGAGTCTCTTCAGCAATGCAGCGATGCAAAGCTGCAATTTTCACACCTACATACATATTAATATCTGCATAAGACAAGCGTCAGATTGCTGTACAATCAGTATTCATATTACTCCTCCTGCTCTAATGAAACAATTCTGTGTTCTCATCCCTTGTGATTCAGAGTGTATGACATGCTATATCAGATAAAAAGCACAGGCAAAATTCAATCTCCAACAATCAGTAATGGAAATCTGCAAAATGGCTAGATTTTCAGTAAATGAGAGGACAATAGATAATGCAATTCAATTAGCCGCTAAGGCTGCTATTTGCATTCCAGTGAAAGGGGTGATAGTTTAAGTGGCCCAAGGCAGCTGCCTTTCAGCAAAGGCCTGTGACAACACAAAAAGCAGCGGAACCAAGAGAAAAGGGGAGTTTGGGAGTCTTCAGCAGTATTCTTTTAATTACTCGTCATAATGACTCCATTTAGCTGTTCAATGACCCATTTTATGGCATTGAACAGGCATGGGAAGCTCTCTGTCCTTGGCAGGGTCAGTCCTGCAGCTGCCCCTGCTTGCCATGCTTCAACCAAGAGGGAACTTTTTTTTTTCCCCCAACCAGGTTGCTCAAGAATTTTTCTCATAGCACGTCCACACATGTTCGCAGTGGCACCGGAAATGAACCACAAATGAAGGATGGACTCAACATCACTCCATATGTGAATTAAATTAAAAGATTTATTATATTTTTCTCTGTGAATGTTGTTCATTGTTCATCAGATAAAGATGGGTTTGTCATGTTGGCACCCACCATGAAGTTGGCACAGAAACTAGGTATGCTAGTAATTTCAGTCCAGCATCATATAAGATAAACAGTGCGTCCTATATGTACAGCAAGGTGTTAGGAACCGTTATGGTTCTTGACTACAATAGCAGCTGTGCTTTTCTTACAATTTTAAATGTAACTCTGTGAATCAGGTTAACAGGTAAATTACAGGTTAGGTTGATGACCCTAGTGATACTTTAGTAATATCATGGTTTTGGTTAAATGATAATAAACATGTTGTGTCTCATGCTTCAAGTCACTGCAGATTTGACAACAATCTTTCATCAACATATTAAAATTTTTGCAACTTGCCAGATGTGTTAATTACTTACATTTCTTCATTATGTTGATAGAAAACATTATCCGTTCTTCATTACATTTCCTTCACCTCAACACACTTCCTTCAACACATTTTATATTGCAAATTGGTTGTATATGAATGTTATTTCTAGGAGAGAGGAATGTATAGGTAACTCTTCAACTCTTTCAATTAATGTTGCACTGAAGTTTGAAGTCTGTATATTTTGTATTGTGGTGAAGAATCTGTACTGTGAGACCTTGCATCATGCTAGAGGGCTTTAATTTTTATAAGCTGTTGGGCATGAATAGAAACAGAAAAAGTAATTTGATGAAAACACATGCCAAATTCATTCAAGATGTAGCCAAGTAAATACAAAAATAGGGTTTAGAGAGATCTGCAGCTGCAATAACGATTTTTCAAAATTGGCTTCATTCATTTTAAGTGTGGGCTGGTAATAGGGCTGTATAGAGTATATCCAAACCAGTCATATAGTGAAAACCACAAGCTGTACTCTCAGTACACCCACAGGTCACAGTTAAATAAAGGTACAACAGTGTACACTGCAGTTTTGATGATAACATATATTTGCCTGTTTCTACCATATGTATAGCTTTGTAGATTTGAAGAAATCATTTCTGATTCACATCTGTAAGTCTATTGTTATGTGAATTTACCTCATTCAAATAATTCTATTACGACAAGCTATCCCCTTTTTTCGTTACACTAGAAACAGTAGCTTCATTTCACATAATAATAGCCAGTTTTTCTTGTGATAATCTATGAGCCCTTTTCAGTGAAGTATTGATTGTTTTTATATGGTGAAGTGGAGCACTATTAATCCATCATGTTCTCTCGCTTACAGTTTCATCTTTTGTGTTGCTTTTGATAAGACATGATGTATGTGAGGATGGGTCAGGGTGCAGCCCTGGTGGAAGGGGTGCAGGAACGAAAGAGTAAGGTGGTGAGGAGAAACAGACCCCATATGGTCTTGAGGAGCTGGAATTTCTGGCACATCTCCAGGATGCTGACCCAGAGCATTGAAAGGTTGAGCACTGGCTCCGATCTGACTGATTCTGCTCAGCTGCTGACGTGCAGAGGAGTGCACATGGATATGAGTACAAAAATAGCATGCTGTGGTCCACAGCTTGATGCAACTGTTCAGAATTTAAATTACTGCCAATTTAGTCTGTCCCATCTCAACTTTCTAGGACCAGTGTCAATATTTAGTCATTGTGCATAAAGGATGTTTCAGTTAATTTTATTTGTGCTATTGCTGTTTTAATTCAATGCTTTAAAAAAAGGGGGGGAGGGGCTGGTTGTGTGCAATCTTTGAATGTACAGAAAAGAAGAAAAGATATTCTATAAATTAATATTATATTTAAGTGTTAAGAAATCAACCAGTGAGGTTCACTGTCCCATTCCCCTCCTGTTGTACCGTATGTAAGTTCCAGCAGCATAAACACAACAAACAGAACACTGAAGTGTGTTTCTGTTGAACCTATTACATTAGGTATGAATGTACTCTGTACAATGTCTACTCTTGAGGTCTGATCATGTTAATCAATGCATCTCATGCACACATGTACATTTGAATTATCTTCTGGAAAGGGAAGCAGCCACACATTAATTTCTTTTTTCATAAGGATAGAACATTTTGCGCCCAGTTTTAAGGAAACAATTTTGAAAATGAAAGAGGTTTAAAAAAGAGGGAGCAACTTTGAAGCGGATGCAAAGTGTTTAGATAAAGACATAACTTCACTTCTCCCTCTACCTGTAGTGGGATTCATTTTAAGTTTTGAACTCCTGGGTGCACACAGTGGGCATCAGGTGTTACCAACAACCAACAGCAATTTAGGAAAAAAGTGTCCATAAAACTGTATTGACCTTGGTGCAATGGGATATGTTATGCTCTACACAGCTTTCTGTGGTGTACAGCTTCAAAATGTATCTAAATTAAAATCACTCGTTTTTGTACATGTTAGACCAAAGAAAGCATTGATCATATTGATTGTGGTGACTGTGGTGCATAATATGGAGAATGTGCTCTACACTGATGTCAAAACACATAATTCCATTTGATTTCTTATCTCTGTTATTCAGGAATATAAAATCATGTTGCATAAGCAGACAATAAGGTGACAGGCTTATATTATCTAGCAATATTACCTATTAACTTTTACTGACCAGTGGCCAAACGACAGAAAGGTCCAGTGTGTAACATTTAGAATGATCTATTGGCAAGAATATAATACGCATGACTATGTTTTCATTAGTGTATAATCACCTAAATATAGGAATCGTTTATGTTATCTTAGAATGAGCCTTTTACATCTACAGATCTTGCGTGTCACCTTCCATGGAGTCTGCCATGTTGAACCGCCATGTTTCTACAGTAGTCCAGTAGGGACAAACTAAACTAAACTCACTCTAGATAGAAGCATTCGCAGTTTTTGCATATCGCGGCCTCTGTGGTTTCTCCTTCGTACTTGGAAGGGCAGGGTGAAACATTGGAGTTTAAATCTGCAACTACACTGCTAGATGCCACCATATCCTACACACTGGACATGGTGACAGAAGACTAAACTGTGCACATGATTTGCTCCTCGCCTGGCACATTGTTTTAAATAAGACAATTTTTGAATCTGACAGGATGAAAAGGTTTAGGCGGTGAATACATCTCCCGTTATGTACTTCACGGATCCTGAGCTGCCAATCAAGGAGTGCCTCACTTTGCAGCACTTAAAAGCGTGGCAGCTGGGGTGGAGGAGGGTGTATGAGAGCATAACAAATCTTTGTAGCACAGTCACAAGCAACATACTGCACAGAGTGAGCAGGAAACCGGCTAAAAGTATCTCTACTCTTTGAAATGTCCACTCTGATGTAGAGAGAGTATGTGATAGGAGGTGTCTCATAAACGCTGCCGGGTTGGTCAATTTTGCAAGTTTGCCGACTCAGTCTGTTTTTGTGTAGATTTTTCTCACAGTGAAGTCTCACAGTGACAGGAATCACAATGGGTTGTGTTATATGATCTAAATTCAGATTAATGCAGCAGCCAGCCTTTCCAACTGACCATGAAATAACTGGTAAAGTTATTAGATTTACATATTATTTTCTAATACTCAACATGTAAAGTTCTTGATTTTACATCTGAGTGACTCAGTCTCAGTTAAGCCTGAAGGTATGGAAGTGGAGAGCAGCTAGTTTCCCCTATGGAGAATAAGGGAGTATGTGCTGCCTGTTGAACCCACAAACAAGAAGCCTTAAGCAAAGCAACATACACACACAAATGCACACATACACACACACACACAAGAATACTTCCATATAAACATTTCCCTGTGTGCATGTGTATGCACACAGTAAACTTTGAAATTGCCTTTCTAAAAATAGGCATGCAGTAATACTTACTGTACCCTCAACCATAGCAAATGCTATCTAAAGTAAAAAAAACACATTTGGAGACAGAATGGGTTTCCTGATAGCTTCATGAAAGCAAGATACTGGTGTGTTATTCCTTTACTCATTCAATATTAAAGTAGCAAAGCATGCTTTCTAGAGCACACATAATGATGTTGTAATGGCTCTACAGAAAAATAGAACATGACTGGTTGTAGACTTTACTGCTAAAGTACAAAATGTGTATGTGTGAGCCTTCCGCTCTACAGAAAATAAAAAATGAAACATCAGCTTTTAGATTTTAAAACAGCGTATATAAGGAACTGCCACTTTGTTGTGTAAAGGTTGCAACTTCATACACCTCCAAGTTAAGTTGTACATGCTACCTTATCCTAAATATAAAAAAATAGCTAAAATATTTAGTACAAAGGCATGTTACAAGATCTTTCTAGAGTTCATTTTTGTGATTTAAACTGTATGATTCTGCCAAACATTAACATGACATAGATGAGAATTTTTTCTTTTCAAAAACTGTATGACAATTATTGCGATGGTAAGAGGTGCTGAATCGTACATTTTATTTGAATTAAAAAGTTTATTTTCTTTCATTACTTAGAGAAAAACTGCAATACCCTCCCCTTATATCTCCAAAATAATATTATTAGTTATGGGAAATACAACAAAATGGAAATGAACAGGTAACTCTGTGTTGAAGGGCTCATTCACCACAATATTTTTACCCAATCCTATATCCTTTGCATATGCCAATACACACATGAAAACTATCTACTCTATCTATGCTTCCCTCCTCTCTTAAAAAGTTAGACTGTGGTCCGTTCAGCAAAAATAAAAATGACAGTAACCTTCGTCTTTTCCGCTTCCTCTCTCCTCCCCTAATCATTTTTGTGAAGTCCCTAAATTTGATCTGTAAATTACCATAGTAGTTTAATTCTGAATTTAGTATCTACACAATAGTTTAACTACGATATTTCCTTTCCCTGATTTTTAAACAAATACTGTAGATTTTTTTTTTATATAGCCTTTACCTCCACTGTACCGTGGTAAAATCTACAGCCTTTCAGATTCTTGAAGCAAGTTTTTGCAGATGGGAACTTGGGAGCAACTCACTAAGGAAATATGAATAGCCAACACTATATTCTTTCAAGACAGCTTAAAGAAGCATTTCACCCGTGGAAACATTAATCTTTATTGAAAGTGGGTTATATATGTAGTCGAAATGTAACATAAATTTTGAATTTGGTGCCTATTTGACCGAGAAAACCCCTCTACAAAGATTATGAACTTCCTGCTCCCAGTGATGCAAAATGACATGATTCTTACATCATTTGAAGCAGGAAGTGCAACACTAAAATCCGTATTTCTCCCTCTCAGTGGAAATGAGGGAGGATGGTTCAATCAAATATGACTGGGTTTCTAACGATACAAAGCTTATGAAGTGTCCCTTTAAATAAATTTGCCTTTTCATTCCTGCTGTTACAGTGCACTGCCTTGGTCGAATTTAACATTTTCGGATGGTGTGTTTATCATCATATTCAAAATATATACTACAATACTTCTTGTCATAATTATATTATATAATATTCTATCTAACCTGACACTCTAAGTGCGGTACCTCTTGTGTTGTTTTAACACATAAAAGCTTTGCACTTAACCTTTGCCATATTGAAGGAAACCCTGCTGTTGACACTTTATTTCAGAGGTGCATTCATAATCTTTTGTTCGAGCCATTTCTGTGCTCTGTGAACAGACTGGACCATGGGGCACAGAAGCAGCAAAGCTATTAAGTGGCACAAACTCTGTTTTGTTTCGCCTGGGGAATCATTCATTTAATGCCTGATCTTTGCCTCATAGATTCTTCTTCTTTTTCCAGGCCAGCTCTGAATAGAGATGAATAGCAGCAGAATGGCAATCTGTGCCCAAGAGTGGTCTTGCACACATGCATGTTACAAAGACATTAATGTACTTCCATGTCTGTTTTTGCTCTCCAGGATTATTCGTCAGGAACATCTTGTGAAGCGCCATAATGACTTTTATTCTCGGTCATAGTCAGATCTCTTGAGTGACAGAGGCAGTAATTTGTTATTATCTGGAATAAGTGGGGTAGAATGATAAGGATGACAAGTATAACAGGGGCTCTGCATGGTTTTACTCCACTGCCTTTATTGCTCTGCTTTGGGGCAGGACCAGCTAAAGAGGGCATTGTGTGCTGGTATTCTACAAGAACATTTAGGAACATATGAACACTGAGAACAGACTAATGCACATAGGCACTTTTCAGAAAAATAAAGGATTCATGCTACATTGTGCACTTTCAGTATGGAGATGCATCAAGTCATGTGAAGCACATACAGTACTGTATTCTCTTTTAGCACTAATAATGTTCAGTATCTCTCAATAACTAGTTTAAAATTTGGCCGACTTAATAAACTAGTGCCCAAATGATAATCTATAATATCTCTATAATCTACCCTTTGTTAACAAAATAATTGGTCTTTGAATGTGTAGTGTAACCACGAAGTCTACTGGAATTGGCATAACGTACTTACAAAGACTGCACAAAGGTTGCTTCATGTGAAACACTTTATCTGATATTCTCATTAGTAAAGTTGAAGGCATCTGGGAAGACATATGGTGCAATGAAGCCCTGATATTGCAGTGGCACTCTTGTCCAGCGGTTTTCTCTTAGTTCTAAATAAAAATCCTATCAAGAAGCAACTGCAGAACATCTCCAGCACCACTGCAAGGATTCAATTAAGACTTACAGCAGAGGAAAATCTCACCAACTGCTCAGCATTAATTTAAAATGAGTCCTGTCATCAGTGCGATCATTAGACTTGAATTCAAACTGTGATTCTGAGCCTTTCAAAGGAAGTCGATGAAGCATCCCACAGTTCACTATGGAAATTCTACAGTCTGTCTAAATGATATCATCATTGGAAAATCAACATTTTATCCTGAATAAAAATGGACTGAAATAATAGTTTTCTTCTTCTTCAAACTGGGGTATTTCAGCATTTTGATAGTATTTACTCTTTAATCTTTATTTATTTATTTATTTACTTTATTTATTTATTTACAGGTCATATTATTTGCTAGTGGCCATATATTATAAAATATAAATAGACTTACTTATGTCAGTTAGCTGAGATTGACTCAGTCAGTCAGGTTATGTGGATAGCTTTAAAGGCAGGCTTTACTGTGTAAAGGACAAAAGGTACAAGTCCTCCATAAAGAGGAGTCTGCAGTTTAATTGATGGGATCAGAGGAGACTTAGAGGACTGTGAGATGTAGAAGCCTGGAATTGCTGCATCCCTGTTGAGCACCCTTAAGGCCTTTAAGTTGTTTGCAGTGATTGTCAAGATGACAGAGTGCTGTAAAATCCTTGTGTTTAAGTTTATTATTATGCCTAAACCAGCCCAGGTTGAAATTTTCACTGTGTAGAACGGAGTGCCTGCAGTATGTCAAAACTCCAAGCATGATATGGGGAACACATCCTACATTTAGTGGTAGGTGATGCATATCTAGGACACAATCTGACGTGAAAAATGGCACAAGTTATCTCGCCCTGTTCAACTCACAAAGCTGAGTGTGCACAGGGGAGAGGAAGTGTCGGGCCCGTGGGGCTGCACAGTACATATGTTAACACGGAAACCTGCAAGGCGAGGCAAGACACTGTGTGCAGAGTGCCCTCACACTGAGAGTGCGTTCAAGCAGTTTACGGGGGCAAGTCCCGGTAGCCACTCAACTGAATGTGCAGGAAAGAGATACTGTAGACTGTCCTCTGTACACATTCCCTCTGTGTTCATTATTTAAAGCAAGTGGTCAGCGCATCAACCGCCTGCACACTTACTCTTGTCCATTCATATATTCTACACTGATAAATGTTAAGAATCAATTTGGCTCTTCCTGCGACTGTTCATTAATCCACTCATGAATATGGAATCACTCAGACCTCATTGGCTCTTTTTACAGTGATGTGAAAAGCGAAGCCTTGGAAAATCACTCCTGACCACAGTGGGCCTCACTTTCCAGGTGAGAGCACTTTATTCTGCCTGCTTCCCTCTGCAGTAGGCCCACTCAATAAATCACAGTACAACGCTCCGCCTTTACTCTGCAGCCGCTAAGACACCAACGTCAGTGGCTGTAAGAATAAATTGTCATGACTCAGCAAACTCATGGCTGAAAGTGGTCTGCTTTTGCTTTGTATTTTTAAAACAATTATGTACTGTATATTAAAATAAAACTGAACAGACATTTTGTTCACCAATTCCTGCAGTATGAGTGATGATTAATGTAATGGCCTTCTTTGAATGAATTGAATAATTAAAAAG
The DNA here is from genome assembly GCF_004916995.1 of Morone saxatilis. Lineage (NCBI taxonomy): Eukaryota > Metazoa > Chordata > Actinopteri > Moronidae > Morone > Morone saxatilis. The sequence continues at coordinate 16,162,877 of NW_023339696.1, read as the reverse complement.
GGAAAATGGACAGACATCATCTATAATACAAAGAGTAGAAAGTAACTTGAGATACAAGCATGCACAGGTATTGTTGACAGTGAGAGACCTGTTAAAAAAACTGGTGTAAAATTTCATGGTTCAATTTACAGTGTACTAGAGAAGGAAAATCTTAATATGAGTGTTGAAACACACTGTTTTTTGTAACACTGTTTAATACTTAAACATAAATAACCAAACATCACATGACCCAATTCTATTAACCATAAATGCATTTTATGTTGACACCATGAGAGCAACCTGTGCACTGCAGCTATTTTCCTCTGTTTCCTCAATCAGCACTTATAGAATGGATAGGGTAACAAGCTAAGTGTCTGCACTAAAGGCATTATTCAGTGTCTTCATATTGATGGGTCTTGCCAGAGTTGATTCATTAAAGGGTTTGAGTGGAGCTGGTAATGCACTTTGGGGTCTGATGAAGCTACAGTGTCAACACTGAAGCCAAGCAGTCGGTTCAGGTCTTTGCATCATGCATTCTGCAGTGCAATGGAGAATGTTTACAGAAATGGATTGGGTGAAATGTTTAAATTGCCAGCTTTATAAAGGCATTTTGCAGGACTTTACTCTACATCTTAATAGAAATGTCTTGCAGATGTTCTTTAAGAAGACAATGATATTATATCATTTACTGAACATGGTGTTTAAAGTGCAAAGTGTACAGTAACAGTAATAAAACAAAAATAGTTCTTGCTTAAATTACATGAGTCATTGAAGGATTTATGTTATTACATTCGGAGCAGCAGCCAACTCATTGGCCAGAGTTGTTCAAGCAGAATTTATTCAACCACTAAAACTTTTTTGTAAGTGCTTATTATAGCGCATTAACTTCATAAACTTGGTACTTACTTTATATTGTTGCACCATTAAATGTTGCCAACATTCTGTTACTTAGAGATTGCCATTAAATGACTGTTAGTAATTTAATTACAGGTCTTTTTCAGTCTAACTTAGTTAGCCGGATTTAAAACTATTTTTTTTAATTGATCTGAAGTAATTTAAGTGTCCAGACTGATGATTGGCTCAGGCCAAGTTTAACATACTGTAGTATCCACAGTGTATCTGACACGTTTTGATATAGACCAAAATGTTCAGAATTCCCAGGTTAGTTGATGCGCTGATGATGCTCTCATTTAATTTTGTACCAAAAAAAATGATACACTAGTAACATTTGGGTTTAATATAGTTCTGCAAACTTCATGTCTGTTGAAACTTGTGCTGAATGCTGATTAAAGTAAACTTTTGGTGTTTGCTAATTCTGGAAATAGGTCACAAAATCTTCCATCTGTTACTATTTTCAGGGTAATGTAATTGAGTCTGTTCCACAGCACAAATATCTTAAATGATGATGGTCTGTTTTTTGAACTTCATATTAAGCAGCTCGTCAGAAAAGCTGCAATTGGGTTTTTATTTTAGAAACTAGGCTTCATTTTCTTCTTAAAGCCAAAATGAGACTCGTCACTTTCTCGAATAGTAGAGACGTTTTCACAAGCTTTGCTTTACTGTGTTTGTGCAATTGTATTATATTTTTAATATATAGGTTAAATTAATGAATTAATTGTAATTAATTATAATTGTGTTGCCAATACAAATTTGGGTTAAGCTCTAGAATATAACATTCAAGCAAATAATAATAATAATTACTTTCAAATTCAGAAAGTATTCATTATTCTAGTTTATGAGTGGAAATACTGGTAATGTGTCAATTGTGTTAGCATGCAACAATAAAATTAATATGACATAAATAAAATATGACATGTTGTTCACTGTGATGGATTACCTATCTCAAGTAACATGAACACAAACAAAGACAAATTCACCTGGGGGCTCTTGGAAAGATGATTAAAATCAGGACAAAAACATATACTGCCTGCCTCAAGACGGAACATTTCATATAGCTGTGTGTGAATTTAAACACGTTTATTGAAAAAAGACCATCATTAACTAAAGCTGAAGTTAAAATATAACTGCAATGGTAGTAATAAAGGAGCTTTTGTTATGTGTTTTGTATTCAGTTTCTTTGTTTCATTCATCAAATCGCTAAGACATCACAGGTGTCATAAAAAGCACAATGGGTTAGGGTTAATTATAGGAAATTGATGCACTTGATTTATCTGTACAATATGTGGACATACAGTTAATACACTCTCTATTCTTGAATCTTTCACCAGCATGTAAATGGTTACAAGATCGTAGGTATTAGAGCAATGAATACAACAGCATCTATAATTCATCATCAACTCCTTAGTTACTTGGGTTATCTGAGGGCTCCACGTACATTGAGGTTAATGTCTCATCACAAATGCTGAGGCACACAAGCAGACCCAGTTACCTCCCTTTGCCTCCTTGTCTCATATCTTTGTGATCTCGCTTTCCCTCAAGAGGGTTTACTATCTAATAGGACACAAGTGGTAGTGAGAAAGGGGGAACCGAGGAGATATTTTGTGGCATACCTTGACCTTGGACACCCTACCAAATTGTGTTAGAACTGATTGCTCAAAATGTTGGTTGTTAGCAAGTCAGGTTGCCTTGCAGCATTTTGATTTACTCTTCTCGATATGAACCCTTTTCTGTGTGCTAATAAAGTTCACATGACAGTGATGATAAAAGTACAGCATGTCATGCAGCTTTCACTCTAGCCTGCTTTAATGCAGTGGGTTTTGCCAAAATTCACTAGCTGGATCAAGAGATGAGGTGACTGCCGCAGATTGCTGGGCTGATGTCTTAGTGGGAATTTTTTTCTTTATCTGTTTAGTTAAACATAAGTTCTAGCATCACCCTTTATCACACAACACATAGGCTCACTTCATGATCCTTCGTTCTTCGGTAGTCATGCATGCTGTAGTTCCATTCCCTGTTTCAGATACACTATATTTTTACTGATTGAGCCTCTAGTGTGGAACACTCAACAAAACCTGTTGTTGCTGCCTGGGACGTACATTAAATTCTCTTCATGGAAACGCTGCTTGAGAAAAATTGACAATCACACAACCACTTTGAGAGTGTAGTTTGGTCAAATCCGTCAACTCTTTTTTGACTTGGCTGCAAGATAATAGTCGCATTAAGTTTATATTTTGAATATAATTGACATGACCTATTTTTCTTATAATGTCTCTGTTCCTCTTTAGCCATGGTGTGGTTTATTACCTGCAGTATCAGAATTCTTTCTCAGTGATCTTTTTCCATGTTTCTTGCATTTTTATTCTGCCATCCAGAACCTAGCTTTGTGCTGGATTTTGGTACATTTTCCAACATCTGTTTGTGCTGGCTTTGTTCCTGGGCTTTGCCTTTCTCTCTCTGCCTCCATAACTCCTCTGGGCTGGTCACCTATGAGACATTTCTTACCTAGTGCATGCATGTTCTTCCTCCTGTTGATTATCTGCTGTGTGGTATCTTTCATTTGCGGTGTCATTTGTACACCGTCTGCTTAAATGCTTAAAATGAGCAAGCTCCTTACTATATGTTTGGGTTCCTTAAAGTTATAACAGTTCAGTTCACATCCCTCAGGTTGAAACCATCTGGGGGGTTAAATGGGCAAATAAGAATTCCACCTATGATACAATTTGAAATACAATTTTGCTCATGTACAAGTTCATTTAAATGTTCTTATAAATTTATTCTAGATCTCATTACCTTTTGTGTGTCAATCTACACAGAATACCTAACACTGAGTTGAAGGTACATTCAGAGATAGCACAGTAAGACACACTGAACATATAACTTTTGAATGTGCTCTTCACTATAAATTTTGTTCCCTTCGTTTATATGGATAATTTCCTGTCTCATATATAGTTTAAAAACTAAGTGATAAACTATCTTGCTGTGGTGCTTAATGCCTCTTACAGAAACGCTGGCACAGGCGACAATGGAGATTATGGAGCTTGACAAAATAATAAAGTCTACGCAATGAATGAGTAACCTAAATCTAGATACAGGGGAGAGCCAGCAGAAATGTTCAGTGATGAGGTTGTCTATCACAATGCTCTCATTTGCTTTTCAGATTAGGATCAAAACTTGGAAGGTTGTTGGCCTGCTCATTGTATTATTGTGGAAATGGTCATGGAGCTGTCAAAGACTGCTACATGGAAGGTACATTTTAAAAAATATTGCCAAGTAATAACTGAATAATAATCTTATCAAACACATAAAACCTACAGGCATATTATGGTGCCTGAACACAATTTTTTTTTTTAGAACCATTTGTGTTATTTCCTTTTTCTTGCTTGTTGGTTTTAAGGTAAGCAGGTAAATCTCAATCTGGACACACAACAGTTATCCTTTGTGCTTGGAAGGGGAGGGTGAAGCGAGGGAGATGCAATCTGAAACTACACCACTAAATGCTGCTAAATCCTACACACTGGACCATTAAAACCAAGTAATTTCTCTGGGCTTTCAAATAAACTCAATTATGGATCATTTTCTATTTATGCAGCCCCTCCAGGCAGCATGGCATATGAAAATAGCCTCTTCAAACACAAACAAATTCCACTTGTTGCTACATAAAGCATAAATGGTATTTTCACACATCAAAGCCTGTTTACAAATCTGATAAATTATTTCAAGTGATATCACTTGAGGTGTCGGATGGAAAAATGTGGGGGTGTGGAGTTAGAAAGACGTGAACTTACCAGAACTTTGTAGCACTGCTCCTCATCTATGCTTGAGGCAAGTGATTTGAGGCTACATTAGCTGCTAGTAGCAAAACACACTCAAATCTCCATCAGGACTGTAAGCGGAGGAGTTGCATTGTGGAGAATGTAGGCACCAGGTTTGCTGTATCAATTTTTATACTTTTTAAAACTGTTCATCTTGAGTGTGACAGTGTTATACTGCAATACTAAATCAATAGTGTGCTCTTTTAAGAAAGGCTACAATCATATTTATGTGTGCATGTCACATTGTATATGACTTGGTTAGTGCATTTGGTCATTACTAAGGTAGACAGTAGCATGCTAAAACAACATGTTGAAAGGCAACAATGTTTTTGGACTGTTAAGGTCAAAGTAGAGCTGAGAACAGAAAAACTACCACTGAGGAATAGACAATACTAAAAAAGTGTCCATGGGAAAAGATTAAAGGTTCTGTATCTGGTCTGTGGACCTAATGTTGCCAATGGCTGCTCTAAAGCCACACTTCATAACAGCCTCTCAGGGCTGCAGCTGCCTCTCCTCTCCCAGGATTAACTGTTTTGGAAGCACCACTAACAGTCCCTACAATGCAAACCTCTCAGAGTTTGCATGAATAGCACTGCCATTCTATATTACTCCATGTTGCATTAGTAAAGTATGATAATAAATGAAACATTCTCCTGAACACCCATTAGTAGACCGTATCTTTTCACAGCCTCCTACAGCCACCAGCTATCACACAAAAGCCCACAAGCTGTCTGAAGCAGAGAAGCCTCTCTTCTCTCTCTTATTTCTCTGTCTCTTTCCTCGTTTGTCTCTCTTCCCCCTCCTTTTCACTTTTGCTCGCATTTATTCAGTGACTGTTTTCCAATGATACAGTGTAAGTGCATGCGGTACCTTACTCTTAAAACCCAATACATCTAATGCAGACCCAATTATAATAGTCATAAAAAGTTGTTCTGGTGATCACAGTAGTGCTTATTCATCTAAATAAAATGTTATTTTCTGGATTGTTACTTGTATTTATTGGCACTGGACTCTCTTTGTGACCTACTCTAACCTATTATGCTTCTTTTATTGCCACTGCCCTTTAAAGTCTGCACTCCACCCTGAAGTCAGGCTCCAGGAACAATAAGATTTGGATTCAGAGGCATCTGTACTTATGTAGGGCTTCTCTTCTGGCACATTCAGACAAACAGTAAGTCCTTACTTACTACTTAACTGTTATTCCCCTTTCAGTGAGGAAAAGCTAAACTAAATCTTACAATTTAAGAACCACCAAATCCCATTCTTAAAAAATGGCTGTTTAACTACTAAATATTTGTAATGTCCAAACTATCCAAAACCCAATTTTAAGGAATATGATAGACCCCAAGGTAGCATACTATTTAAAAACCCTAGCTCCCTACCATAAACATTCCCTTTTCAGTTTCTAACAATAACTACAATCCAGACACTGAATATTTTTACACACTTTTCACACTGTTTTTCACGCTATTGTATCACCTGAAACTCAGTATACTTCCCATGATGCAGTAGCAACATTATCAGGATAGACGGTTCAAAGAATGTGTGAGTACTTATTATTTACAACGAAATGCTCAATGGAGAGTTGGCTTTAAACAGAGATGAACACATTGTGAATGAATACGGCTTCATCAACAGTCTGTTTGAACTCTGACCACCTGGACAGACCTGGCTGAGCATGTCACAGCTCTGCCTAGACTCTGTTCAAGACCTGCTTGGGTATGGATTTATGTTGTGTGTTAAAATAGACTAGTGTTTTTCAGGTCAAAGTTGGAACAGTCGAGTGGCATTTCCAGGCTACTCTGGTTATAAATGTTTTTTTTCTTTTTTTGAAACAAGTGCACTTTAAAAGTGGAACGTATTTGTCTTTGCTCCTGGGAAATCCAAATGTTTTTCTTTGCACGTATTGCATTATTTATGAAACCTGAAAGTCAAGGCAGAGATTGCGTTCACCTAAGTGTGATTTGCAGCACATTGCTCATGCCTCCTTGCCATATGTCATTCTACCTGGCTGCACACCAGCCACCTAAAAGCCTGTGTGCTTACATCATCGTTCTACTGGGAAGAGATGTTTGGCAAAACGTCCTCCATTTTTCTGTCTTCATCTTACAGGTGCTATCAAAGCTGTTTCAATATTTGGTTGAAAATCTTGTGTCAACTAATGCTGGATCACTAGAGCAATAAAAAACATGATGTCATGAACTTTCTTTGCTCACCCTCATCCTCTGGGAGTTGTAAAAAAAAACACTATTCAATTTACAGTATGATACTCTATAACCTTGATTTTAGCAATGTTACATGAGAGAATAATCTGTAAAAGGATAGTCTTTAAAAGTCTAGCACTGACACCAATAAAAATACTCTTGAGTAAAATATTGCATTGTTTACCAAGAAAGGGTTATGAGTTCTATTGTAAATGCACACAAATTCCAAATAGGGGAAACGTGTGGGCTAAGATAATGTCTTCTTTAGGTACCAACCAGAGACAAAAGTAGATCCTAACAACTATAATGTTGTTTTAATATAATTTTTATACTGCTTAACTCAGCACACATTATTTCCTATTGTTTCTCTTCTTTATTAGTTGCACAAACTAGAATGAAAAAGGAACAGTAGAACACTTGTTAGCCAGCATGCTTGATTAGGATTATGTTAGTTTAGTACAAATATAAAAAGCAAGATGAAAAGAGTAGCCTGGTAGTTTTCACTTTATGTCTTTTAACCTTTATGTCTTCTGGAATTAATAATAAATAAAATGCAGAAACAACACATCATGGTGTTAGAAATAGTTATGTGGGTGGAATTATTTTTTGATAACCGCTGACTCATCTGCCCAGCATCTCCAGCTACAGCAGGTGTTGCCAGGTGCAATCAGTGACATTCAAAAACAAGGTACTTGATTCACTAAAATATATTCAAAAACCTGTTAAATCCAGTTTAACAAAGGTGGGATGTGT
>NW_023339696.1:16148986-16155215 GCF_004916995.1 Morone saxatilis | reverse complement strand
CTACCTTCTGCTATCAGGATAGATGGGGAGTGGCAGACAATCCTGCTGACCTGTTACACAAGGGTTAAACAATGAGAGTCACATTGGGCCAACTTCAGAGATAATTACATTGCTGTGTCAGTGACAGGGAAGAGGGTTCAGTAATTGCACTTTGCCACTCAAGCCAACTGTAAGAGAAGTGGTGTTGCTGCTCATTGGAAGCAGCCCCCCGACAGGACTAAGTAAGATCATCCTGTAGGGCTGAACATATGCAAATTTTAGCAGCAGAGATTCAGAGATAAGTGGCAAAAAGCCCCATTTAAGGACTCTGACAGTGATTGTAAAACAATTCATGACTATCGTCACCATGGTAACGTTTAATAGGTCTGTTCAATATATAGAGTTGTCCTTAATGGATGCTTTAGAACAATGAATCCACAAGTGCTGTCAAAGCCTTGCTTTCCTAATGACCGCCAATTTGGTGGCTTTCATTTCATGATGTTTCGTTTGTGCAATCTGCAAATAAGCCTGAAATTGACCAAGTAAGGTAATGACGAGCGCTAAATATCCCCTTCAACATTTTGTATTATTGGTGTTTGCTTAAGATCATGACTGTGAGTGTTAAGAATGAAACACTGCAAGAAGAAAATAATGTCAACACAATAAGGACTTCAAGTCTGTAATTGTCTGTAACAGTTACAAACACTGTTATCAAGGTGGGTCATATTAGGTTCAACCCAATTTGTCAACATTTGTCAGCTGAAACTGCAGGTAGCTTTTAAATGTCACTTTAAAAGCAGGAAACCATATTATGAGTGTTATTATATTATTAAATCCACTGAGTGGACAATATAACACATTTTAATATAATAAAGTATAATAAAGTACAAAACAATACCAAAAACCATGGCCTGAAAATGAAAAAAATCTTGGTAATGGTTAGAAGTTGAGCAATATTTGTTTCACAGTATATGACTGTGCTGTTGGATTATATTTTATTTTACAGCATCTTGTTAATGTGGCCACACTGTTTGCTATAGAGGGTTAGACAATACCAATAATTTGCATGCACACTATATGTTTATAATAAAATGGTATTTTGTCTGTTTATTGTACTTGACATTTCAAAGCCAAAGCGGTGTTTGAAGATAATTTAATCCAGAGCACTGTTGCTCACACATGTATTGTTAAGTAAAATGCTGCTACTTGTGTCATTTATTATTTATGCACATTAATTATAGCATTTCAATTCCTTGTTTTATCTGGAAAACAGTCCAAAACCCAAAGATAATAACTTTTAACCAACTATCATATTGACAAAAAACAGTCTTCACTGACCTGTAACATTTCCTTTAGTGGAAACCCTAGATATTCAGAAAGAAATGGTAAAGCAAAATCTGACAAAATTTGTATTGCTTCATGGTATATCGTCATCCATGGCTGTTAAAACTTATGTTGCCTCCCTTATAGGACAACACAGGCTCACCTAAAACAGAAACCACGGTGCATTGTGGGATTGTACTGAATGATGGCACAAAATGTCAGAACGCTTTCTCTGTGCTGGTTTTTAAAAAATGAGGCTTCTCTACAACCCAATGGAAGACAAAACAGGCAACATATTCACAAGAATATTGTACAAGAGACAGTGTGTTTCAAAAATGGAACGTTTTTACACCAGGCAGACGCAGACTACAGCGTCTTTGAGGAAGAAAATAACTGAATGTCAGTTCAATGACTGTAACAGCTGGTCTGTAGGAAGAGGTCTGTCTTCTCCAAGAGAACTGAGCAACTGTCGATCTTTCCTTTTACATGAACCGTTAAACTGCCAAGATGTAAGGCAGCAATGATTGGTGTAAGTCGCTTGACTTTTTCTCATCACCTGACACACGTCCATCACTGTAATGTATTGAAGGAGCTCAAGGGAAATAGGACATGCAGGGATGTCCTGTGCTTAGAGTTGTGATTGACTCATGTCTCAGTGCTCAGGAAAGGTACGGCACGTCTGTCAGGGGCTGAAAAAAACCAAACACTTTGTGTGACAGTTTGCTGCTTTTCTACCGTCAGTCTTTCTTCCTCAACTTTGTCAGCTCTGTGTCCCAAACATATGGACAAGTCTGTTATCTCAGGATTAAAATCCTTTAAATTATACTGCAACAAATAGGGGGACTAATTGCACTAATTACATCGCCACTAATTGCACTCAGTGGAGGTGTGCTGTTTCATGTAAGGTTCTGGTGAAATTTAATATTGCTTGACTGATAACCATAAAAGATTCTTGGTGATCACTAAGAATCACTAAACCAAACAGATTTGGTTCACCCCATTGTCTTCGGTTGTCTTCATATATTTAGAATTGGCAGAACCACAGCTGTATTAACACAACTAATGAAACTAAAATGTGGTTGTAGCTGATAACAGACGATGTACCTGCTACATAGAGCTTTTATTCCACCTGCAGAACTCAGTTGTTCGATTTCCATTACTTTCATCGCTATCAAATTTGGAGTAGTGCGAGTGGACAGTGTCAGAGTTTTTAAGTTATTTGCCACCTCAAAGCCAGACTACAGCTGGTCAACGTGCTGAGCACAGGCACAAGTCGAACTGCAGAGAACCTCAAGCACTCCAGGGGACTATACTGTCACCTTTTTTGTTCACTTGCTGAACCTCTCTGACTTCAGAATTCACTCATGCAACTTCCACAAGTTCTTTGATGAATCCTATAGTTTGGGACACTCGAGGGACTGAGAACACAATAAGATCCTGGAGGAGAGTTTCATCAACTGAAGGAGACTGTTTCCCCAAGAAAAACAACAGCATCAGTCGTTTTAGTGCCCCAAAACGACATTCCTTTACGTTCAAGTGACAAAGCCCTCTAGCTGCTGTAGGAATAATGACTCCAGTGCATCTGCGGCAAAGAAGGAAGTCGGGTGACTTTATTACAGTCCACGTAGAAAGGAGGTTGTGGTGGATGGATGGGTCACCAAATTTGGACAAACTCCTGTTTGTTTCCCACCGACAGTCAATCTTTGTTTCTTTCAATGATGACTGCAGTTGTTCCCTAACAGTAATGGTAAAGTGGTTATTAGTGTTACAATGAGGATGAAGTTTCCACAACCTGAACAAAGTAGTAATTTTAACCCAAACCATGTTTTCCTAGCCCTTATGAAGTTGTGTTTGTGCCTTAACTTAACCAAAACGTAACCATGGTAGTGTAAGATCAGATGAATGTCATCCTGTTGATCGTGTCATCAAATTAGAGCACTTATATATGATGTTCTGAGTCCAGTGACCAACAATGTAACTTATTATTTCATTTAGAGGGCTTGTTGCTTTGAGTAAGTATGTTTTAATTAAGTTATCTGGCGGACACGGTAGATATTTTAGAAGGTAAAGTAACAGTTTTGTTTCCGATAGGCAATATCATTTACAAGCCTCCTCCATATGCAAAACGTTAAGTTGTCTTTCTTGGACCTTAACTTAAACTTACCTACCCACTTTATGACTGACTAAAGTAACATTACTACTCCTCAGACAGAGACTCAGGTTACCCATAGGCCTACGTTTCTTAAAGGGGAAGGTTCGGCTGGTAACACACAGGTGCAGTTAGGCTGTGGGTGGAGGAAGGATCATTCAGGAGAATCATTTATATCAAATCACTGTATTGAATTGTCTGCCAACTGCAATTAAGCAATAAAAGCAATACCAGTTCTGTTAAGAATTTATTGTCCTCTCGTCTTTCCCACCAAATTATAGAAAAGTATCAGTGGATCGAAGTATCAAGTGGTATCAATAAAGACTTGGATCCTTAAGCAGTCTCGAAAATGGTATCAATATGAATAAAAATGGACAATCCTCATCCATAGTCATCATTATTGGCCGACACTGCAATACAAATATTACACAAAAGACAATTCCCCTAGATTTCTTGGAGGTACATGATTGCACATTTGCTGCTGTCATTACTCTAACACATAACACCATACCTTAACTACAAGAACAAGGTATGAACTACCAGAAGAGCCAGAAACACTGTAAACATAGTCTGAGGATGTGGAAATGGAAAAGTCTTACAAGAACCGAGGAACTGTTTCTTAAGAGACACAGTCTGAATGCATGTAGCAGACTATTAAACATTCTCTCAGTCAGTGGTGGTCAGCGCTCCACTCTCTGTGGTGGGAATCTGTGGAGGCAGACAGGATAAACAAACTGTGAGAGAAAATGGCTGGACAGCCTGGAGGCAGCAGCAGAGAGGAGACTGAGGTCTAAACTGCATCTCAGACAACACCTGGTGAGTTTATGCAGCTACAGAGAACCTTCAGCCTCTGGTGCAGAACCCCAAGTTGCTATACAGAGCTCTCTGGGGGCTCTGCAACCATCAGTCTTTCTAACAGTGCTTTATTTTAATGCTTGGCTCCTTTTCTAACTTTGGGTGAAAGTTCTGCATGTAAAGAAACCACAAGCTGTTCAAGATCATGAAGACACAATACAGAGATTGAGCTCTGCTTTGTAGTGGATTTTCTCTCTAATCCTCTACACAAGGCTGTAAGACACAGTAAAAGGGATTTACCACAGAATTTCCGTATTGCATGTTATTCTAACTAAGATTGTAGAAATTAATTTGTATCATTCAAAGCCAAAGAAGGAAGAGTTTATTCTGCCCATCCCCAATTATGTTTTCATATGCCACAGTTTGGAAAGAAAATACTAATTCATCTGTTAAAGGAGTAGTTTCAAATTTAGGGAAATTCTGGCTGAGGGTTAAATAGGAAGCTTGATACTATTCAAAACACAGATTCCCCCCCCACACTTTTTTATGGATTAAATTAATATAGTATTATATATTAATAAATTATAAATTTGTTTTATAAGGAGTACGGTCTAGACCTGCTCTGTTTGAAAAGTGTCCTGAGATAACTTCTGTTATTATTTGGCAGATAGATATAACCAGTGAACTTTTAAAGATGCAGGTGGGTGGATTTTGTTACCTTCGCACAACACCATGTGTTTCCAGTCTTTAATCTAGGCTATGCTAACTGGCTGTACCCTCTAGTAATTCACACAGGGACAAAATATTTTAAAAAATACTAATGATTAATAACTTTTTTTAACTAAAGAAACTTATGTTGAGGCTTATGTTATGATCAACCTTTTCCTAATACACAATAGCTTAATATGACATTATACAACCTTAGTTCTTAGTTAATCTAGGCACCTGACTATGAGGCAGTTAGATTTTCATCTTGGTGTTTACTGTTACAGTGGGGCTGTACTATAAATTCCACTCTGGACAGTTGGGTCACTGGATCTTAGAGTGAGCCTGGACATATTAGATCAGTAATGGCACTAAGGAAATGGTGTCAACCTCGGGGTGGGATTTGCCCAAGGCGGTGTGGACTATCAGCTGATAACGATAGCTGCTGAGTCCTCGAGTCCTTTTCTCCACCAGTATCACTCGATCGTACTGAAGTACGTAATACAGAGAGCATATTCTGAGCATGGCAAATAATGGATTAGGGGGATTAGAGGCAAGCAAACATGAAAAGAATCAAATGTTTTGAATTTCCTTGTGACCTAGATGTATGCTCACACAAAGGGAGAGATAAAGCCCAGTGTGTTGGTATGTGTGCAACGTGACACAAAGTGTGAGTAAGGGGGTGCTGGACTGAGTTTTATGTGCATGTGTTTGATGTCTAACTCGATGTGTGGCAGGAATCAATTTACGTAAGATAATTGTCCATTTCCGAGGGGAGAGGAGGAGGCAATGACAGATTGGGTCTACATCACTGTATACAAATGGTACTAATGGGGACAATGATCATGTCCAAATGAATCCAATTATGAGGCTCTTATTCTCACACCTCACAAGTCTTCATATGGGCACAGTTATTCAGACAGCAAAAGCCAATAAAAAGTTGTTGACCACATCACCCCTTGCTAATAAACTCAGCAGTTTGACACTTAAATGTAAACAGATGACAGCTGTCCAGGAAAGCTCAAATTGTTGCTGTAGTGAAGTCATTGGGATTACCTAGGGATTAGGAACTGTAAGTACAATAACAAAATGGATTGACGTGGACACTATTACTCTGCCATGTTTGAGGCAAGCTGATAAAAGCACGCAATGTGGACATGAGGGCCTGAGTCACTGTCCATCTTAACTCAAAATATCATCTAACCCAATATCAAATAATAAAACTCGCTAAAAGTCACTGGGTTAAAAATTGACACAGTTTGAGTCAATATACCGTTT
>NW_023339696.1:16148398-16148957 GCF_004916995.1 Morone saxatilis | reverse complement strand
AGATACGGTTATTTTGACCCAGAAAATCAGCTTGTTTCCACAGTGAAAATTGTATTAGGAGTTTAGAAGAACGCCTCAAAGTCACATCTTAATTCTTCTGGCACTGAAAAAGCCCTATCAGTGTTTGTAAAATTGAAATCCCATCAGAAAAAACCTAAAAATACATTTTCCCCGTATCTACTTAACCCAACATATTGAAAAGTCTGCACACCATTTAGAGTGTAATCAGCCCTCTGCTGAAATTATATTAGATTCCAGACTCCCATCCATGAGACTCTCATCAACTTAACATTAGGCTTGAAGCTGTGCAAATTATGGAAAGCGTTCGTTTAAGGACCGGCCTCTCTACCCTGATGAAACCTTTTGCGATGGTTTTTGAGAACGTCGCAAAGTCACATATCATTTCCATGGGGCATAAAAAGTCCAATCAGAATTTATAAAGATGAAAAACTCCCTCTTAAAGCTAGAGAACAAATATTAAGCTGTAGTGTCATATTGATGCACGGCCTAGAGCTCTTCTATTGATAATGAATAGGAAACTACGGTGGCCCTGAGGTGC
>NW_023339696.1:16143572-16148298 GCF_004916995.1 Morone saxatilis | reverse complement strand
TTTGCACCTCAGGGCCACCGTAGGAAACAGACTTGGATGACTCATAAATAGTTTGTCTGAACTTCAGCTCAAGGAGCTTTACATTATTCTATTAGTAAGAAAAGAGAAAATTGATCTGTATGCTAAGAATAGAATATTCTCTTAGCGCCATAGTCACTTTTTCCATCTTTTAATCAATTTCCTTCTCTATTAAGCTGTATATTAGTGAAACATACTGTGTATTAGATTAGAGGTCAGAGGTCAAAGGCCACTAAAACAGGAATAACGTTTGAAAGCTGCACTCTGATCTTTGGCAGTCTCAAGCAGAGATATCTGTTTGAGTTTCTGAAACTCCAGCAGGCATGTGAGCGTTAATTGGAGAGAAAGTCTAAAGCCTGCGGCACAAATTTAGGAGCAGTGACTTAAATTTGTTTTGCTGTGGTGCTGATATGGATGTTAGGGAGTTATTATCATTAATTTGTTTCCTGCCAATGATCGTACTTGACATATATAGCTGTTAATAGAAATATGCCATTTCAGTTTGTTTTATGTATAATTAGAAAAAATAAATAGACGTCCACAGAAGGAGGAGTGGGGGCAGGTGGATTATTTGACAAAATGTCTGACTTTAATACATTTTACCATTAACACAATTGTTCCCTAATCATGACTAAGTAGTTGTTTTATCCCAAACCGAGCCAAGACAAAACATTTTTTTCCTAAACCTCAGTTAAAACTTAGGTATAATTTTCAATGGAAGCTACGACCTGTTAGTCCATTCAAATACTCAGTGTAGTTATTTATTTAGTCTGAAACATGCAGGATTGTTTTTTGTCTATTAACATTTTGATGCTTTTTGACCACTAGGACATTGTATCACAAAAAGACAGACTTAAAGTGGACCTTCACTTCAGATTTAAACAGATAGAGACAAATATTTTTACACACAAGTAGACATTCACTGTACTCTTAAGGTGAGGTAGATAGTATTGTGCATTGGTGAAATGGCCTATTTAAATATATATATATCCAATTTCACAAACTAAATGAGCAGAATGTTTTATTTCTGCTTGGATAACAGCAGAAATAGGACATTCTCTTTGGAATTTGCTGTCAACGAGGTGTGGCGAGAGAGATGAGGTTGAATAAAAGCAGACAGATAGCTTAGCAAGAGGGGTTAGAGAAGAGAGAAGAAAAACAAGGACTGAAAACAAAGGTGAGAAGAGAGACGAGGAATGGAGGTGATGGGGAGAAATGAACAGATGAGGACAGTGAGTGCTGCCAGCTCGGTGTGTGTGCATCTGTGTGTATAGCTGGAGGATAATATGGCCACAGCGGTGGAGCACACATCTCACATCACTCTCAACAGGTGGGTCAACAAGGGGCATCTCAAACAGGCAGGCAGGAGCTTATCTTAATTCTGAGGGAGAGAAAATCCAAGATCCTATCCACACTGACTCTCTGTAATCGATGCTGACAGGTAATTCAGAGGAGTGCATGGAAGAGCTTACAGCTTGCAGGAGTGGCAGGGCATTTGTGTGGCCTTGCTTGCTACACTACATGCAATCAAAGTGCTTGGCAGTTCGAATACATGTCCAAATAAACACGTATTTTATAAGAGCTAAAAACCAATTCAGCAAAGCACTAATGATGATGGACGAGACAAGAAAGTAAGTCTTGAAATTTTCAGAAAGCTATTTGTCCCTATCTCAGTGACTCTATTACTACCTTCAGATTTTCTTATTCAAGTAATATTATGTGAATATTAGTGCAGTTCATATTATACACATTATACATCAATCAGCCATAAAGCCAAAACATAATGCGATGCACTGTGTGTTTTGAGATCTTTCTATAAGAACCAGTAAATTGAGCTACAGTAGCTTGTCTGTTGGATGGAACTACGATCTACTTTGATGCCCCTTACCCAGGCAAGCTCTGGGTAAGGGGCATCTTTTTTCAATGATTTTTGTGCAGATTTATGATTTTGTTTTTTAGATAGAGAAATAGTAATATCCTTGGAAAGTGCAAGTCATAAAAATAGGTGTATTATGTCTGTTTGTTTAGATTCGATTGAGTTATGACTCGAGTCGCTTGCATTTGTTTAATAAGTTTCAAAATTCTGTTCTGTCTATTCTGTCCAAAAACTTAATTATTAAATATTTAGTTTTACATGTCTTGAAATGCAATGAAACAGTGAAACATAATCAATTGCATTGTCATTTAATTTGATTATGTTAGATGTGATATTGCATGCATTCATTTAAATGGTATAGTTATTGATAAATATTTTTGTGATACATATTTCAGCCATACCACCCTGCTTTATACAGCAGTACAATACAAAATAAATTGTCACAGTATCTATTGACAAACCTGAGAACACAAAGTACCTTCAGTATAGTATCTGACACCTCTGTCTCTGTTTCCTCTCCAAGTCTCTCACTTTGTGCTTTTCAACTGTCTGAGTCAATAAAAACAATATATAAGAAGATGAGTGGGGTAAACTGTGGGATATAGAGGCCAAACCCAGAGACAAAAAAGGGAGGAAGAGTGTATGTAGGCTACCAGGGGAAGTGTGATGGCTCATGGCTATGAAAGCAGAGCACATTAAAAAGAGAAGAGAAGCCCGGTCTAGCTGGTCCCTCAAAGCTGCCATTGGCATCTCTCCAGTTTTGTGAGTGGGCTGTTATGTAATTCCACAAGAGCCTGTTTTCTCATACTTGACTATTGCTAAAACCAATGTGGCTTGCAGTTCATAAAAATCCATGCGCTGAATAAAAAAAAAATAGAACAAAACAATCTTAAAGAATATTAACTTGTTGAGTGAGATGCAAATCCAAATAAATCTTGGTGTCTCCTCTGCAAACACAAGCAGTCATGTGCATAAATTGAATAATATTACAAAAATGCAAGACTGCATTGTTCTGAATGTGGGTTACACATGCTTAGTAAGAGTTGAGATTGTGAACCATGCATAAAATATTCACACTATAATGTGTTCTTGTTCACAAAGAGAAAACATCCACATCTACTTGCAGGGAAACACTGGAATCTGTCTTTTCATTCAATATGTTATTGTACTTAAATTTAGTGTTTACACTCCAGAGAAGTTTTATGCAGCAAAAACAATAAAATCAATGTGTTGTGAAAAGTATGGTTTGGTTTTACAGCAAAACCAGCAAAAATATGTGGTTAATATGTAGCTGTTGCAAAATTTAAAGCTCAAACTTAACAAATGGTAATTAATGGATACGAATGAATAATATAAT
Organism: Morone saxatilis; assembly: GCF_004916995.1. NCBI lineage: Eukaryota > Metazoa > Chordata > Actinopteri > Moronidae > Morone > Morone saxatilis. Next base: position 16,145,047 of record NW_023339696.1, on the reverse strand, counting down.
CATTATTTTATTTTATTTTTTTTCCCTGACAGTTAACAGTACAAAGTGACAAACAACATGGGGGCAAAGAATGGGGAATGACATATGAGAAAGCCGTCAGCCAGATTTGGACTGATGACACCGTGGTTACAGCGTACATGTCTTACACCACTGGGTCACTGGGACGCCCCATGTGGTCAGGGATTGCATGGTTTGTGATATAAATACAAATTAATCATGGCAGGGTAGTCCAGGCTACAGACCCAGACATGCTTTATATAGAAATGTACATGGAGGAAGACAGTCAGTCAGACAGACATTTTGCTCAATTTAAATCAAAGAATGTTTCAATTTCATATTGCAGGAATTTAAAAAGGGATAAAGATAATGTACAAACAGTGATGATAATGATAATAAAAATACTTTTTTTACCCAGATTAATGTTTCTCCCTCGTATTACAGTTACTTTCACAGGTATTACTCACACCTTTAATTACTTCATTACATTCATGAAAAAACAAACATTGAAATGATACAAGCATCGTCTTGGCCTCTCTATTACTACTTTATTATAAGAGCAGCATGTGAATCTTCAATCTTTTATCCACAGCCCAAATGGGCCCATTAAGCTCAGTGAGTCCATTTGCAAGGGTCAGATTTTTTACAATAAGTGACCCAAAGAGGCTAACTGACCTCTGTAGTCATCTGTAGAAAGTGTTGGCAGCAAATTTCTCAAAAATGATTGCTCTAAATCTTTTGTTTGTGATTCATACTATTGTTTGTTTGAAGATATTTATGAGGGAGACTCTGACGAGATTCTAGCCTGGTGAGTCATCCATAGGGATATATAAGGGGTTTGAAGATTTACTGATACAAGTCAGAAATTGGTTTAAACGTTATAGATGCAACTGTATGCATCGGTATGCGGACCCCTGAATCAATCTAAATGGTCCGTAAACCGGTTGATGTTCTGATTCTAAAGTTATGAATCGGTTGACTGAAGCTTTGCTGCTAACATCATCTCTACTCTTGTGAAAGGTAAAAGATAAATGCAAGGTTCTTGTGACAAAAGCACCGAGAGTAACTTTAGTGCACTGAGGCTTGCAAGGTTGGTACATAAACAAACATGTCAGAGAACACCGACATGATTTACAGTTCACCACATCAAATCTAAAATCAAAAGTTTGGACGACATTAGGATTCTATAAACAGGAAGGAAAGTTGGAAAAGTCTGACCATTTATCAGATCTTAATCTTAACACTCACCTGGTGAAGCGGCATAGTGACACCTATGCAGGTCTGTGGATGCTAATACAGCTAGCACAAGCAAAAACACGCAGGACACGGATATTATTATTTTGTCTATTTGAAATGCAATAAACATAATGACATGTAATTAAGATATATACTTTATTAATTCCATATTGGAGAAATTGTTCTTTTCACTCTTTTTTATTTTATACACACACACACGCTGAAATGCACACTTCATGCAC
>NW_023339696.1:16122630-16143547 GCF_004916995.1 Morone saxatilis | reverse complement strand
ACATACAACAGGGAAGAGAAGATGCGTGGAGGATGGGCTTCACGTTAGTGTTCCAGTTTCTTGGGTTAGGTTTGCCTTGCTCAAAGGGCACCTCGCAGTGCACGGCAGCGGAAATGGCACAGCTAATCATTTGTTGCTCTCGCTTGGGCGGGCGGGACTTCTTGCAATCACGATCGACTCCCGCTTTTCCAAGCAAGTTTACAACTGCAGCTACTGTGCCAATTCTCACTGCCATAAAGGAAAAAACCAATACTTGGATTGACAATGGTAGTTTTATAAACACTATCAACTGGATCAAGGCATTCACACCACCCAATGACCACTGTACTGGTGAAGGTGAATAGACCTGATCATCTGGTCAAAATCATGGCACCATGTCGGTGGGTGGATATATTAGGCAGCGAGTGACATTTATGTCCTCAAAGTCGATGTGTTAGAAAAGCAGGAAAAATGGGCCAGCCATGAGGATTTCTGAGCGACTTTGACAGGCCAAAATGTAACAAGGCTAGACAACTGGGTCAGAGCATCTCTAAAACTGCAAGGCGTCTTGTGGGTGTGTTTGCCTGGTCTGCAGGGGTCGAGTACCTTCGCAAAATTCGTCCAAAGGAAGTAACACGTGTGAATCTGACAGGGCTCATAGGGCGGCCAAAGGCTAGTTGGGAGGTGGAAGGCTTGACCCGGTGTGGGTCTTGATTCCAAACAGACGAAGCTAAAAACTGTAGCTCAAGATTGCTGAAAATGTTAATGCTGGTTCTGACCTAGACACAAGAACACACCAGCTGCCATCACAGTTTTTTGTGTAATCGGGTTCACCTACAGGGTGTCTGATGTTATGCCAGTAGTGGTTTCTGGGGCCCAATACCCCGGGGCGGACAGCGGGCAAGCCGCCCTGGGCCGGAAATTTTTCATGACACAATGGGAGGTGGCAGCGAGGGCAACTTTGAAAAAAAAAAAAATCCTCTTGCCGCCGCGAAGCAAGTTGTTTCCTAGTTACCTATCTGTTCTAATCATAAGGTCACTGGTGTGGGGGAAATGTGGCCAAATTGCGCCCCTACAGCTTGCGACAGCGCCACCATGCTTTGCCTGAGAAGGTGCCCGTGACAGAGCCGTGTGCAAAAAGCCAAGGCCGCAAAGGGGGACGAGTTTTCACCTCTCTGGTCTCCCTAGAGGAAAAACAAGGGGGGCGCGGGACACCCCCGGCCCGCGCGCGGCGGCGAAGTCCGGCTGTACCCGTCAATCACACCTCGACTTTTCTGCCAGAATAACGCAGCATTCCATTAATCAACTATAATAAATCGGGCCTACTCGCACATTTTGTCTCTGATTTACTGGAAACAGTGGCCTAACAACAGGCCAACCTGAAGTTCAATCACAAAACGCATTATTGCCGTCACCAACGGTTCTCCCTCAAGGTTCTGCATAACACCTACTGCGTGAATCATCATGTTGTGGAGTGGGAGACGTCTGCACCACCCTTTAAAAAGTGCTGGTGGAGACACCTTACAAAGTGTGTTTCCTGTTCCAAGTGCAATAGTTAAATCCAATTGTTCTGATGAAGGATTTGTGCAATCGAGAAATATAATTATCTGCTTCACTTATGTTGTTATAATAAAAGAAGGGGGTCTCGCCCAGGGTGTCATTCAAGATGTTATGGCTGATTGGTGTATGTATTTGAAGGTAAGAAATGTCACTTTTATAGATTAGGCTTGTTAAAAAAATGTTAACTGTATCACATTTGCATCAAATCGTAACAAATTGTTCCATATTAAATTGCATTGCCCTTGTATCTATATACATATCAGATCGTTTAAGATGGGAGAATTGCACACCCCTAATAGTCACAGGGAGTGACTGCAGACTGTTGGATAAAACTGCATGTTTGCACACTTTAGTTTTTCTGGTCAAAAAAACAAAAACTTCTGATAAAAGCTGGGACAAGAGGACAAAGTCACTTTGTATCACAGAGTTCACTTTCACTGAAAACTCAACTTTTAATCAACGAAACAGAATGGCAACCAAAGTTCAAATGTCTCTCTCTTATGGGAGGTCCCTTCAAACTTTTGAGCCCCCGCCTCAGACCAAACCCTGGCTGCAGTCCGAGCTGCAGGGATGACAGCCAAGATTGCCTGCAGAACCCAGCTCAAATCTATCAGCTTTTACTCACTGATGTATTCAGACACAAACTTTAAAAGCCTTGATGTACATGCTGGCCAGTAGTGAAAGATATACTTTAGACTATATTTCATTTTGAACAACTGAAGCATCTTTTGCTCCTGAATCTGCACAGTGTCATCGCTTTGAACACTGTCCACATAAAAGATTTATGCCTCATGATAATTAAAAAAAAATAATTTCCATCAAGCAGCCCTTACCCAGAGTGGCAATTATGTGGAAAAGATAAGTATGCTTTGAACTGTCTGTATACTGTAACAATATGCAATATGCATCTTTAGTCTCATAGTAGTACTGTTACTTATGCAATGGTGTTGAATACAAGATTATTGATTACTGCCTGTGTTAATGTAATTTTTTTTATAAATAAATGTACAGTCTTTGTAATTGGGCAGTCTGTTATTTATTTTGTAGTCAGTACTCAATGTCTCCTCTGTCCAGTCAGTCATTTGCCCTGTGGATCTTGTAATCAGATCAGATCAACCAAAAGGGAATGTTGAAAATCATTAAACAGTAAGAATAATGAAAAGTGAAAGACCTAACATTTTTAATTTAAAGTACAGTGACACTGGCACGTAGCACTAGGCATAAGCATTTAGCTGTGCAAATCAGATTAGACAGAAAAGGATACAGTTAGTCAAGCCTGAACCTCTAATAACATGGTGCAGAGCCCAATATTCACTACAGTGTGCACTTTTCTTCATGGATATATCCACTCCTTCTGATGTGGATTTATACGCTGGTCAAGATGGATTATACTTTTTAATCATGCTCGCATCTTTGAAGACTATCAAGGAAAATTAATTGAAATTTCAACTTCTATGCTGTGATTAATGTAATCAATAAACCTAATTTTGTTGTATTACATGCTACATTGAAGGGTTGTCTCACATATTTCCAAGAAAAATTTTATTCTCATTACCAAAGAGAGTAATGCTATTACTAAAACGCATAATTAATGTTGAAAAGTTTAATTGATAATTGATTTACAGAAAAACATTGTAGCTCCCATATTAATATGGCTAGTTTCTCAACTCAAATTCATATTATTACAATTAAACTATCATAGTAATGGTTCTTTTCATAATTTGCAATGGAAAACACTACTTAGAATAAGTTTATCATCATGTTATGACTGGCATTACTGTGACAGAACAGATGTACCTCTTTGAAAACTTCCCTGGAGGAGAGACTGGAGGCACAACACAGAGGAATTGACAGAGGGACTGTGCCTGTGGCAGATAGGAGTGAAGTCTGAGCAGGCACACCCGCAGGGCTAATAGGCACTCTGGCCCTCAAGGGAGGCCCTGTCCTTGAATTAAACATACAGTATATACTGTAGTAATATTTACTGCTCAGGCTGTTTCCTGCAATTCATCCAGCACTCTACTGAACACTTTGAGGGTGCTGAAGGGCCTGAGTGGTGTTCTTCTACAGGGAAAAATATTTGCTATAATATATCCTTACATTTAGACTGTAGAACATCTGTCACGTATACAGTATTTCCCTTAAACACTTCTCATTTTCCCTGGAGGTGAGCTGATCTTCATTGCTGAACTCTAATGTTGAGTATGTCTACTTCGAGAAAATGTTTCTCTCTCTGAGACCATCTACTTGTGTTCTATTCCCATATTGAGGTTTTCACTCAAGGGAGGAAGCCTTCCAAGTATTTATCACTCCCAGGTCATAAGGTGCCTTCTCTTTATGCATCAAATCAGTGCCAATAGGGTCAAGTTTCAATTCAAGGAATGAATAAGAAAACAGCATGCTCTTCCTTGATTGTTTATGTGCACTACTACATATTTCCTGCCTGTGCCATGCAATACCACTGTATTTTATTAGGTGTATTTCACTGATAAAAATCCTCTACAGTTTGTGCAAGTAAAGCAGAGATCTGAATGCATTATATTATGAGCTGAGCAATCTGCTCTACCCTTCATTTGCAGTTTTTTTCTTGACACACAAGGATTTGGTATTTATCTCTATTTGTTATGGTTTTGATGTTGAAGTGATCCTGTGCAATCTTTATTTTCTTACGTCACTGCATACTACTAGAATCTATAAATGTAGTCACTCACTTACATGGTAGACAGTGAATTGCTTTGCCAGTTGCATACCACAATTAGTCAACCTCTTGATTTGGGAGCAGTGTTCCAGTCAAACATTCAATGAGCCAAAAATACGGCAGTAAGGACCAGTAACGATTTCATACGTTCCACAGTTGCATATTATATGGGTGGTGTCTATGCATAGCCTACAGTAAGTATAATGTAGAGCGAAACCATGCGAAGCGAAAAGGGAAATTGCATGGTAATCCTAGTCAAACTATACACACACCAAACCTCAGCAAAAACCGCAGAAACTGCTGTACAATTTTAATGGTTTTTGATGGTTTATGCGCTACATAATAAGTGTTATCTGTGTTTAACAGATCACAACAGATGCAAACATGCTTTGGTGGTTTGTTTTCTTTTTTCTGCAGGTTTATGTGGAATTTGCCAGCGGTTTTGGCAGCACATTGTAAATGTGAAGATCCTTGGCACCTTTATTTTGCCTAAAGTGGTTGGGCAGAATCTAAATTCAGACAGGTTATGGAGTGCACCCAAATTTAGATTTTTCTTTTTTTAATGGCACGTCTAAGCTGACAACAGGCCTCATCCAACAATTCATCCTAAAAATGAAGGTTATACTTTAATTTGTGTTAAACTTGCATGTTCTTTTTTTCTGCACATTTGACCTTCTTTACCTATTTTATCCTCAGGTATAATAATAGTAAAATTGAAAATAGGTTAAAGTATAACACTCTTCATCCTTCTCTGTTTTGCTTTTGCAACACCTGAACTGTCTGTTTTGTGAAAAATGAAGCAGAAATCCATCTATTGAAATTGCTAATGTGAGGAACACCTCTGTCATTATTTAGCTGCTGGAAATTACTGAGCAAAAGATGGCTGATGATTATAATTTGGTGACAACAGTCCCTGGTTCTGTTTTTGACCAGTTTTACTACATTTTGCAGGCTATAACTATGTGTTGTGACTGTTGAGATAGACCTGCATAGAAATATTTAAAAGTTAGACAGACAGGACCAATACGCCAAAGCCCCTGATTGATCCTTTAAAGTCCCTGCCTTGGTTTAGAGATAAAGTGCACTATGATGTGGTCAATACATCCTAAAATCACTGTTGGGTTATATTTACAACAAAGCAGAATTTTGACCAAGCTCACAGTGATGCTGGTCAAAGGTCAGACTGCAACATGCATGAAATGTTTAACCAGAATCACGTTTTAGTCAGACTGTGCTTTTGAATTGAATCGCTAACATGTAAACAGCCATTGTATGGTATTGTTTCCTTAGATCAGGGGTGTCAAACTCTGGCCCGTTGTAATTATATTTGGCCCGCTGGAGGACAATACCAAATGACTACGAGAGCTGGCCCCCGGTATTATACTGTAACAGCGATTAACCGCTCATACTACAAATCCCATAATTTCCTCTGTTGTTTTGCGCGTTCAATCAGGACAGGACCCCGAAGAACTCCTCTGTTGGACAGTACGGTAATAACTACAACCTGTCAGCTGTGCTTAGCCCCTTCCCAAAAATGACAAAAAAGAAAGGCAGAAAGACAGGAGCTTTCTGGGGCACAAGTGGGAGGCAGGAGATCTATTTTCGTATTAAAAGACAGGGCCGTTTGTTCTGTTGTGTGGGGTCAACGTGGCCGTTGACAAAAGGATCACAACATTAGACGACACTAGTTGAAACGGAACACCAAACACAGTTTATGGTTGAGTATTTAATTCAGAAGGCTGTGCGGAATAGAAATTTTTTAAAAAGTTTGTATTTTTCGATGAAATGATGCCGATTGATGGTTTTTTTATTTTGAATAATTTGGATTTTGCATGGTCTCCACTGATTAAGTTATATATGAATGTAATAGGAGAGTTTGCTTGTTCCATAGTGCAATGTTGAAAAGCAAGAGTTCGTTTCGTTCCATATTAAAAGGTCATTTGGTTCAATCTGGGGCCCGCGCGCTGTTGTTCAGGTTGTAAATTTTGGGGCCCCACTTGTTTTTTTGAGTTTGACACCCCTGCCTTAGATCATCACCGTGAATTATATTAATATGGGGGGATAGTTGCTATTAAAGTCTGATCTTAACCCTAGACACCTAAATCTGAGAGCTAGTTTATGAGCCACAATGGTGGAAAAGCATGAACACTTTATATGCAATAACCCAATTTGTAGTAAAAGCCCTTGAATATTCAGTATCCTAGCACACAGTAAAAGGTTTTACATGCTCAGTCATGATGACTAGCCAGTTTCTTCTTGGGAGACATTTGCCATGTGATCCATGAACACCAACTGACATCAACCTGCTTCTTAGCAACAACGTAGGGATCAAATAAAATAATATTTTATTTTATCAAGTCAACACCACCTTGATGTTGAAGCACTGCACGCATAAATAAAAATAATGTGTGTGTGGAATAAGCATTATGTATGCCCAAGGGAAAGGATGGAGTCTGCCCTCACATACAAAACGCTTATTGTCCCAAAGGGTTTGATTGTTAAGACTTCAACAGTGGAGGCACAATTCACTTCCTGTTTTGTACAGACAAAAGTCCATTGAAAGAACCTAATCTCATGCTTTTCTTCTGTTCCTGGTCATTTTATATTGCACATATTCATCAAATGACAAGAGACCCGAACTGTGCAGTCTACATTTTGTGCATAGCTTCAGACAGATTCCAAGTGGTCTTACTAAAGAAGTGGGAAAGCATAATTGGCACACAGGCTTTACACATAATCACCATATTTATTTGAGGAATAACACCTCACAGGCCTGACAATCTGGCACCCCAGATCCCTTCTCTCTCTGTGCTCTGGTCTCACAGTGGGTGATCACCAGGCTGAGCTGATTCGGCCTGAAAGGCAGCGCTGTTTAATGAGCAATGGAGGGCGTGAGTGAGGAGACAACAGGTGGAGCGTCAGATTAATGCTATGCAGCTGGGGATGGACCACTTTTCTTGCCAGCTGTCGACCTGGATTATAATCATTAAAGAAGTATGTTTGCAAAAGTGTTCATGCTACCAATATTTTTTTCTGTGATTTCATCAGCTGTTGGGAGAAAAAAAGTTATATTCAAAGGATGTTATTCATCTGGCTGTTGTTCAGAGACATCATCTCTCAGCATGGCAGATATCCAGGTAAATATTGATATGTTTCCGATTCGCTGCTGTAAGCAGCAAGAACCCTGCCAAGAAAGGTCTTGCATCTGATCTGAATCATGATCTGTAGTATTTGGTAACAGCACTCTCAAAACTTGGCACAGTGCAACACTGACTTCATTGCTCAGGGCACACCAAATATAGTGATTTTTTTCCAGTTGATGTGGCTCGGTTCACTTATTGCTTTGAAAGTCCAGTGTTCTGCCTCGCTTTGTTGCTCTGCAATCAATCTTCTCTGTAAAGGACACTTTTTCCCCCCAAACAACTGCATTGTTTAATCAGTCACAAAGATAGAAACACAAGTGACTCAGTGGGATTCTTTACAAACACTGTGAGTCTTAATTAATTTATCACATTAGTTGTTTCAAGCTCCCAAGCTCAAGTCATTGTATAAAGCACTTACACCAAGGCCGTTTCAAGACTTCATTTAGATGACTGTGTAGAAATCAGGCTCTTTGAATAATTTGCATCATATTAAAGCCTCGGATAGTGTCAATGAACAATAAGTCAAGTATGCAGCGACGCTCTCCAATGTGAGTGTTATGGTACACTGTGGCCTGCTAATGGTGTGAATACTGGCACATTTTTATAAGTAGATGCTAGTATGTTTGCTCCAAGTTTGGAAGCAGTTTCTATGGTAACAATGTCCTATCTTCACTTTCTCACTGACAGTTAGTAGATTTAGCTCGTACTACTGATTGAAAATGAAGTAACTCTATTCAAGCCTGTGAAGAGCCATTGCATGGACACTTTGAAAACATGTTGCACTCTTTAATCATGACTAGACACGTGCTGAGGTAAGCAAACTTGCTTGCTTGCCAAAACTTAAAAGCTATACACCATCTTGACAGAATGGTTGAAGGCTTTTAAGTTGAGATGTAGAGATGCATTAGGGTATACTGGCAGCTTGCACATTATTTAAGTAAAAAACTATCAAAAGATGTTTTACTTAATTATTTCCTCACACAACTGACCTTTGATCCCCATAGTACAACAAACAAGGTCGTCCACAGGTTGCAAAGGCTAGACATATGGCTGAGGAAATTATTGATGAGTCAGTCGCTATATTATTTACCGCCAGCCCATCTCAACAAGTCTTAACAGTGGCTATGTTCTCATTGAATGAAGCTTGACTTTTTGAATCTGTACTTCCCTGCTAGAAGCTCAGCTCAAACCACATTCACTAGAGCTGTGATTGTCCTACAACAACAGAACCCTTAAAAGTCCTGAAAATAAAAAAGTGGGGAATTTGAATTTTGTTTTGCTGCCACCTTTCAGGCAGCAAAGATACAGAACTTCAAGAGTAAAACAGATGCTGGGATTGTTAGGAGATAAAAGCCTTCTGTTACAACAGCTGCACGCTGAGTCAAGAGGCTGTTATTGTAGTAAGTGGAAATGATCACCCGAAATGACTTGTGTGGCAGTATTCTTCACTGTGACTCAGAATTAAATCTACATGCCACAAAGTATGTCCGATACATATCTGAAAAGGAAAGTACTGTGAAACATACTGTGAAAATACTCCATTACAAGTAAAGGGCCTGTGCAAAATGTGGTATCTAAAGTAAGTACTCATAATGCCAAAAAATAGCAGATGGAAGTGTTTTACTATCACATATAATTTAAACATACCTTTTCTACTGGAAGCAGCAGACAATCAGACATTAAACAGCTTAAACAAAATGAACAAATTATGTATTTTGAAAGGGGGGATTTAAACACAATATGTTCAACACATTCAATTAGTCATATCAATGCTGTGTCATCTGTGTTCCATCCAGGAGAATAAGTCATGGCAATTCCCATAGGTGTCTTAAAATATGTATTTTTTCTTTTTCTTTTTTCCTTAGACTATCTCTAGATTAATATGAAAGCTTCCTTCTCAAGTTGCTTTCTAAGAAAAGATGATAGATGACCATCCAGACAATATTAATGGTATTAACATCAGTAAATAAATTCAGTCACAGAGGTCTCTCCATTTCTATGATCAGAGAGCCAGTGTGATGTTGACAAAGGTAACTTTGTTACTTTGGTCAGCTTGATATTTGTGGGGGTTGCCCATCAACCATCAAGAACTCACAAGTATCGCAATAGAGCTGGCTCAATGGGAAGCAATCGGCTTGCTCAAATCATTTATCAGACGTCTGTACGACAATGTGGTTGGCTGGGGTGTGAAGGAAGATTAAGGGATGACCTTCACACAACATCAAAGTGTAGATGAGTCCTAGACTGATCATCTGATTGCTCCTTGTCTTTCACTTCAGATGATTGTACACTTAAAGAAATGTTTGTTCAATCGGTGAGGGGCAATTGGGTGCATGGAGCAAAAACAGCTACACAATCAATCCCTTGAGTTAGAAAGTAGAGGCATTATCCAGCAACACTGTGAGCTGACTTTGAGTAGCAGCGGTCTTTAAGTTTGCTTTTGAACAATTAAAGAACAATTGAAATAATTGTGTTTTTTTTATTCCCTTTTTACAGCACTACACACACCAGTTATTTGATCACATAATGACACACTTGCTATTTTTCCTTTATAATAGTTATTTTTTAGAGTAAATTTCAGATCAGAGGAGCCCCCCCCCTCCTTAAGAAGGTAATAGTTTGTATAGTTTGATTTAGTATCAGAACGTCTGCATGAAGTTATTGCACCTTTCTTGTTGGAAAGTCAATCAAATAACCACAGAGAGACCAAAATAAACCACAAAGAAATGAAAAATGATTAAAAAGAGAAAAAAGCTGCCACAAAGGAATATAAAACAACTACAAATAGATTTTAAAAAAGCACAAAGGGGCGCAAAATGTCTCCAAATATATGCACAAATAACTAATAAGAGACAAAAACAACCACAATATGATGCGAAACAACTATAAAGATCACAAAAGGATCACAAATAGACACAACGACCACAAAGTGATGCAAAATGACCACTAAGTGATGCAAAACGACCAAAAAGTGTTGCAAAATGACTATAGAGACACACAACATTTTTTGTCAGTCTGGGGTCCTTGCTCCATTGGACGGTTGTGAGGACTTTTAGTGTCCAAGGCCTCACTGTCTCATGATCTATCCATGGCTTTAGGTTTTTGGAGTTACAAATAGCAGCTAATCATTGATATTATTTCAAATTATAATATTTACAGTTGTGAATTTGGCATTTGTTTATTACATGGTGTAAACATTGTAAATACCATGTACAGTCTATTATTGCTTAGAATCAAGGCTTTGGATTGGAGTTTTAACACAGATGGATTTTAGGTTGATATTGTGTAAAACCAAGCTATACTCACTGCAAGTTTTACAGACTATAGTAGGTGGAATAGTCTAGTCAAACAAACCAAAAAGCTAGTTTGTTATTGTTGACTTCAATGAATTATGATTGACAGGAGACCTTTCTAACATAATCACAAACAACCTTAGTGGGTTGGTTGAATGATTCATTTTGGAGACAAAGACAGAAATGGGACACACACCTGGAAGCAGTGTGACTGTTTACAAAGCAGGAAACAGAAGTAAAAAGTGGAGGCGTTTGGCTGGCTGGCTCATCTTTGCTCTGACGTTGCCCCTAAATATGAAATCTTACTTAAAGAGATGAATTACGCCACTAACCAAATTAGAAGTCTCCAGAGTTGGTTTCTTTGCATTAGGAGTTGAATGAATGACTCTGGGAGGGTAGACAAAATCGATCTCAAAAACTCACTGTGGTGCATGTAAGGATGAACTATGAATTAAAATGATGAAAAATGTATGTAAAAAGAAGAGATGGGATGGAACTGCAATGTTGAAGAGAAAGAAAAACAACATTTAGCGTTTCATAGTAGCAGATGTTTGCAGAAGTCATTGAACAGGTTAATTTCTTCTGTGCATCATTAGTGCATCAGCTGTTTACAAGCACAGACTAAGGTTACTTAACATTCATAGGGAGGAGAGCCATGTATTGATTATGATGATATGACTTTTGGCACCTATTGACCTAAAATAATTTTCTCACTGTTTGATGAAAAGCATTTGCCTTCAGTGTGGCATGTGGGAGCAGCTTTATTCACGGAGCATCTGTCATCTTTAAAGACAGTTGTTTTAAATTTCATAATTGGTAGGAAACTGCATACTGCCTAATCATGCTGCATTACAAATCAGGGACCTAATCAGCTACATCTTCTAACACTATGTATTTGTAACTGCACTGAAATCTAATATAATTATCTAAACAAAAGATGTGCCGCTCGCAGTGAAACAAGATACAAAGTCTGCTGTATAAAATTGCTTTAATTTGATCAAGCACCAAGGAAATGTATTTATTATAATACAGCACGAGGTGGTACAACAAAATGAAAGTTTGCGGCCCCTTCATCTTACACACACAGCCCAACAACTAATTAAAGTTAGTATAACAAAAAAAAAAAAAATAGAATAAAACAATATATACAATTATTTATACACCCAGGCAGGAAAAGACAATATATTTTCTTATTTGGTGGACTTTGAGCGCCTTGGACTTTGCAAACCTTGTCTTTGGGTTTTATATTTCCCCTAGGAACCAATTAATGTGATTGGTGTCCTGTCCTTCCAGTGAGAGAGAGAGAGAGAGATTGTATGTTTGTGTGTGCTTTGCAAGTACATGTATGCCCATTTGTGTCTTCTCAGAGATAGAGTACCAGGACTTTACTTATAGTAGCTGTCAATCATTAAAATGAAGAGATAGTAAATGGAGTACTACACCATCTTATAATTTGTATGATCCTTAAGATGGTTACTTAGCTCTAATCTATCTTAAAACATAAAAGAAGCATCTCCACTCAAGATAATCAGCTACATCCAATAAATGAAAATTGCGTCATTATAGCACATTGTCATCCTTGTTCATTCACACCTGACAGCACGTTCACACCGAGCCTGTTAGATCTAATTCGTGAAAGTCCATCTGCATTTTATCTTTCAGCAGGTGAGTGCCATTCAAACTCAAGCATGCACCAAACACTGCACCAAGACAGCATTAAACAATATATAAGATGTGTTGGCCCTGTATTTTTATAGCATCCCTTGTATGATTGATGAAGAGCAGTTGCAGTCTAGACAAAACAGAGATTAATTCTCATTTGCAATAATTCATTCATCATCTCTTCTTTTTGCCTGACTACCGAAGAATCATCACCAGATCCCATTTTGGTTTGATCTTTTTCTGGCATGGTTTCAACTAAAGAAAATTAATAACAGACATAATCACAACCTACATAAGTACCTTAATTATAGCTATATATGGCTTTTATAACTGCTATTACCTTATGACTGACGCCTTACAGTATGTGACTCTATATACAACACTAATGTTTGACAGGGCAGTCATTTATTTAAAGTCACTACTACACTAATATCCTGTTCTATTTCCACTATTTCCTACTGAACACAGCTTTTATTTAGATGCAGTTTTGTTTTTGAAGGCAGGGTTCAAAATGTAGGTTTAGGAGTTTTTGTTGCCACCTAAACTGAAATATATGTATGAGGAGTATAAATGACAGTTGAAACACTTAAATGCAGAAAATTAAGCAGAAAGCTTAAGAACCTCTGGTGTACCCCCTGGTATAAATCAGAATATAGATATTTTGGGGACATGAACCGATACAGATAGTAGTCTTGTGTTATGCCTTTGATATATGTATTTGGGCAATAAGATATCATAATTTGGAGTCAAATGTAATGTATGTATGTATGTGATTAGTTGTACATATTAACACAAAACAAAACAATGTTGCCTTTCAAAGAAATTTGCCTTAGCTATTAATTATTAACCATGTCCAATGTCATGACCCCTATCTTTTGGGTTTTGTCTCAGCTATGCAAATGCATACAGTGCATATTAATATAATGCTGTTGTATGGCCTTTTGAAACTTTGACTAATGAAAAGTTTCATATAATAAATAAGAAGATCATAGTTATTTCTGTGCAAGTGCTTTGTGTGTGTTTAAGTACAGTGTATTGGTTTGTGCTGTGTACAGTGCACAATGCACAGAGGAAATATGTTACATATACTGGGCTCACAGAGCACCAGCAGCCTGCATATTGTAAACCAGCTCTATGTTTGTGAGCAGTGTCACTGCCAACTCTTTGGTGTGACTTCTAATGTTTAAAGTCCCGCTGCCTGTCCCCCTGTAATGAAAAGGTGATCCACACACTATACGGCACAACACACACTGCTATGTTCATCATCATATGCATAATCTGGATGTTACAAAAAGAATAAATGTAAGCGATCAGGGACTTTACACAAAAATCCTGATTCTGAAGTGATCTTTGACAGAGCTGTTTTGTATCGGCTTTAATGGGCTCCTGTGTACAGGATATTCATCAAACAGAGCAGGTGCCCGCAGATACACTGCCATGGTGTTTTGCATCCCAGCATCTAATTACTTTTTTCAGAGAAGATGGCAAGGAAGAGACAGAGCAATGTTCAATACGCCTCACTCTGCCATTTTGTGATGCTTGTTTACTAAAGGGTTTCATCTATCATAAGGCAACCAGCAGGTGGCTGGGGAAACTACACAGAAACGTTTCTGGCACTCTTGGGTGGATTAATTTTTGTGCACTCCTAAATTAATTATGCCTGATTCACACCCTCGAGTGAATCCCTACATCTCCGGCTTGATCCCCACAATCTGTCAATGGTACGGTGGCGCATTCCAACTTGACGGTCTCCAGCGTTCGTGTTCTTGTGTACTCCTTAGCTCTGTGGGCTAATCAGTTGTCACGTAAAAAAAAAATCACCATAAAAAAATGATAAATGGCAGTCATCAAATTTTCTCCTGAAATGTAATCAGTACGTAAGATGCTAGTAAATAGAAGAAATGGAAGTACCTAGCAATAATGGTTAGACATGCCATGTTGTTGTTTTTTCTTGAAATGCACCTTGAATCCAAAGGGCCATCGCTGCCACTTTCAATAAACTCCCCTAAGTAAACTCGAATACATTCTTTCCTGAGATGAGACCAGGCCACAGCTCTGTGAACACAACGTGCAGTTAATGACACATGAGCTGCTGATTCAAGGTGATGTCTGCTAATGGTTTTTTACCATTTTTTATATGAGATACCATCTCAGCAAAGGTGCATCTTTGTTTTGCACTGTCTAAATAAAATGTGCCCAAGGGCAGCTAGACTTAAGTGGCAGCAGTTTTTGTATTTTCAGCCTTATCTGCTAGTTACAGCCTTTATTAGATATCGGAAATCCTCAACCATTTGCCTTCCTTTCCTGAATGTTAAGGTACTGTCAATAACATTTCCTTTTCATGTCTGATGTCCTCAGGCCCAACTCTGACAGTATCATTGATGGCCTTGTCCTTCACAAGAAAAAACTCTTCATAAGTCTGGTCACTACAAAAACTGAATTTGAAATACTGAGAAAAAATGATTCAAACCAAAGTTTGTACACTTATAATATATTTATTGCCATGTTTTCAAAGGTAATATAACTCGACTCATTACTAAGATAATGACTGGCTCATAGCTCCTGGTAGCTACTACATTATAAAACATACCCAATAAAGGTGATATGCTGCATCAGTTCTGTATAATTAAATACAATATAATAACTCATTTATTTTATTTAAGTTGTTATCTTTAAGATTTCAGTCCTGGTGGATTTGGTGACACCTAGTGGTAACAGTACAGTTTAATACAACAGCAAACACTCCTTGAGCATGTTTCTGTTTCCTGTGACTGCTTCACAATAAAAGCCAATCTGTGTTTTGACATTTGAATGCCTTTAATATAAAACACTGGCAGTAACTTAATTCAACTCTGACACCACTTTAGAAGAATGAGAGCCTGTATAACGTCCTGCATCATTTCTTGTGAATACCTTGGGATGGCAATTTGAGCCCAGCACCGGAATAGGAAACTTTGTCACTAACAGTGAAAACTAAGAGAAAGAGAGGTAATCACAGGAAGCAAATGTATTGAATGGTTATTGCTGAAGAATACATACCATAATGGTATTAAATACTGGGTTTAATTTAATTAAATTCTTAAGGATTATAACTTTATTGGACAATTTGCTGCTTGATTCAATGTAACTATAACTAATCTACTGCGTATGGGCTTTTGCTTGTACCAACATAGTCTGTTGCGTCAAATCCAGACATTTAGCACTTACTTAGGAAGAAATGATTTTTTTTCATGTTTTCCCCCTGTGACTAATTCCACAGCCTAGCCATTCTTCACTACTGAGAGAAAATATCTCATTCTTCCTTTTATAAAACACCTGAGTGTCACATGGGACACTTGAGAGTGAGGTGGTACAACAGCTCTTGTTAAATGGCACATGCACACACACTACAGCACAGGAACTTGCTGTTTGAATTTTACAGGTTGGGAGAGCTGTGTAACAGAAATGTGCCATGCTGTTGTACCATATGTTTCACAGCTCTGTCTACAAACCCTGACTGGTCCCTTTGATTACACATTGTTAACCATATAAGAAGAAGAAGATATACTTTATTAACCAGAGCATCGCTCCTTGAGCATGCAGTTGGCCAAGCCTCGGTAACTTCTCTACATTAGTGTGAAAAAGTAAACATATTTGCATTCCATGTGCAATGTTGTTTCTGTTTTGTTTTTTTTTGCTTTTTTTCCCCATACATTTTTGTTCCTCATAGTTCATAAATAACAACAAACATGGCAAGACATAAAGGAGAATGAGATCTTGTGAAAGTTCCTACCCAGAGTCAAACTGTGGATTCCATAGTTACATGTAGGATGTGTTTAGATTTAAGGTTTCTATGTGCTTAAAACTGTAAATATGGATATTTTCACCTCCCTATGTACACCGCTCTCGTAGTATGCCATAAATATTTGTCCACTCTCACTGTACAAAATGACGTGCCTCTAAAATCTTTCCCAATTCAGAGAAATGAGTTCATATAAGACTAACTTGGTAACAAAGAGTTTGGATGCTTCAATTGAAGTTGTTTGTACTATAGAGCCGTGGAAAACCGTAATGTGCGCTGCCATTTCCATTTAGAAAGGTTGGTCACATTTCCAAAACCGCTGTCCCCGAGGATATCTGCCTCTCTCAAACAGCAATTTATCGAACAGGGCAGCCTCATCTTTTCCACTCCTCACCGTCATGAGAAGCTGTAATTCTCTTTCAGTATCCTCAGCACGATCTCTCTCTCTCTCTCTCCCCTCCACAAAGAACCAAGCTAAGGCAACTTGCATACAAAATAGCTGACTCAATCATCCAGCTGCATAATCAAGATAAGGGAGACGGGGACAGGAAAAGGGAGACGTGAAAGCAAATGTGAGAGACAGCTTCAGCAACAGCAGCAAAACTAAGATGTTTTGAAACAGTCATAATTCCAGACATTAAAAGTTGGGAAAAAATCAGATAGTGATTCACACGGATGGTAAAGGCTAGGCTCAGGCTGATATTCTGTATGAAATGACTGGAACGAGGGCAACCACTGACAATTAATACAATGCCCGCGGTTCAGTGGCATAAAACAGATTGCAGAAGTTGTATGTCTTAAATGCTTTCCTGGCTTTAAATGTCACTAGGACAGTAACACATTATTTATCCAGAACAGAGATGATACAGCACTCCTACGTCCACAGTGCAGCTGAGTGGAAAGCCAGAGAATTGTTCCTATAGGATTGTCATTTCTTTGGCTGTCGAGTGACTGCAGGTGTAGGTTATATTAAACCTGGCATTGTTTCAGCGTTTTTTGAACCACTATATGCTTTGGACTACAGATCCCCCCCAAACCACCACCTCCTTCGCTCCTCCTCCTCTGTCAGATAATTTAGAGAGTCTTCATTTTTGTGGAAGACTTCAGAGCTGGCTAAACCTCTTTGGAAATTAGGCCTATGCTGACTAGAATAAAGAAATCAATCCATATGAAGCATTGTGCAATTCAAATAAATCAACATGTCTAGTGTGAAGTATATAGTATGCATTTCCCAGACAGATGGCACAGACGCAGCAAAATCCTCAGCTAATCTGAGTGAGACTGCACAGAGCTACTGTACTGTAAGTACAAGACTGTATAATGACAACATAATAGGTCCAAGCCATGCAATGCACTGATCATTTATTATTTGTGTTTGAAATGATGAGTTCATGCACGTTTAATATGGTATAGTGCTGTGGCAGGAATGCTTATTTATCTATTTATTTATTTATTTCCAATAATAATCAGACAAAGTAAATTCAGATGTGACTAGATACCAGTTTCATTTTGGAATCTATGAAATAAAGTTGAGCCTTCACTGCTTAAGTAAAGCGGCCGGGGAGCTGTCCGTGGTGCTGAAGCGACATCTCAAGCGGGCGGTGTTACTGGAGCTTTACAGTTGCAAAGTACCCTCTACTTTCACTGGAGCTGTATCAGATGCAGTGTTTGCAGATCAAATGCAAACCTATTGTGTCGTAAAAACGCCCCACTATTTTGGTAAATAAACATTGAGATTGATAAAAAAAATAAACAAATAAACTTAAAAGACTATTTGCAACGTACAAGAACCGCAGTTAAGGCGAAAAAGTGCCCCCGTGTCCCGCTCACAGTACACGTCAGCTTTCGAAGATCTGGCAAAAACTAACGCAAAATCCTACTTCCTACCTACTTCAGCACGATGGTGCACAAGTTCAGCTGTGCATTTTGCAAGGTGTGTATGCACTTGGTAATAGAACAGTTTGTATTTTTTTGTTCTGCAAAGCCAAACAACACTATTCAAATACAACAGCAATATTATTTAAAGGCATTCAATATCAACCTGAAAGATTTACCGCTACTCCATGTGAATGCATAGAAACATAAAGTATAGTATTTTGTCTATAAACTCGGCGATATTGAAGTGTAAAATCTAGCAACACTGTAAGAGCTTACCTGCTTGACGATCGCGGAGCAAGAGCCTCTTCCCGATACAAAGCTGGCAGCTTACTGTATGTCACCACGAACACAAGACATTTGTTCAAAGAGACATTAGATATTTCTGTTAGATAATAAAAAAATAAAATTAAAAAAAGAATCCCAGTTTTCTCTTTTCGGTTTGAAGACGCACAAAACATGCGACTGACTGCGTCAAGGGAGAGTCTCAAAGATCCATTTAGCGGTGAGTGATTTAATTCAGGGGCTGAGCTCCTCTCACCGCTCGCCTTTATGTATGCTGAACAGACCCGGAGCCCTGCATGGGTTTTTCTATTACACCGAGAGCTGACACCGGCGTTTAACCATAATAAGAGGAGGCGGGTAGGCAGGTAGGTACTGTATCAGTTGGGAAACTGCGGGGAATAAGTGCGAGAGGAGCGCATGTTGATCCTCTAGTCTAGCCGAGGCAAAGTTTAAATCTCATAATAAGATTGTTTGTCACCGCGAGGCTATAAATGGTGGCGGGCTCATCACGGATGCCGAGAGGGTTATGGCAACTCCTCCGGCAGAAGTGAGTACGCATGATAGCCGGTGTGTTATAAAAACGGTTTCTAGTTTCAGGTTAATGAAGACAGTCGGAGTGAAAAGTATCAGCTACGTCACTTGAGCTTTAGGGCTTGAGCAGCCTATCTATGAGCAAACTTTTCCTCCCTTTCTCTGTGAGTATGGGCTGCACCGCCGCGCTGGAAATGGTTTTGAATTGTTCAATTTCACAGTCTGGTTGGAGGCATGTTTAATTTGGTATTGCATGAAAAGAGATAATATTTTCCCACAAACAAAGGCCGATTGGTCCTACCAGCAGGGGGCCCCTTAATAATCTAAAGAAGTGCTTAATATGTCTATTTCATACTATTTGGTGACGGTGATTCCTAAATAATAAGGTGAGGGAACTTGTGTATGAAAACATGAGGTCTTTTTACTGTATTCCGTTTAATATCACGTGAATGCTTTTTGTAATGATCACATAGACCTAATGTTATATTTGTATATACTTTTAAATTCATATGATTAAATCAATTTTATTTACATAGCCCAATATCACAAATCAAAGATTTGCTTCAAGGGGGTACAGTCAGGATATACCTCTCTGTCCTTAGACCCTTGACCACAGGCTGTGGCATTTTCTCAGTATATGACAGGCATGACAGTCGGGTACTCTAATGTAAATGAAAACCATTAAGTAGCCCCCTTAGACAACAAACTGCCACATTGTGATGGCAGTGGTCTGTAAATTGAAGGGGGAGCAGATGAAGGGAAGAGCCAGGACAGCTATTGAAGTAGACCATACTTTACTGAGGAGGTCAAGCCTTGGTCTCTGTGATAGTAAATCAATATATATCAATGATAAATTATTGAATACAAGAACCTGCAGAATACAAATTCCCACCCACACAGACCTGCATCCACACAGTCAAATACAGGATGCTGTTTACAAGAAACACAAGATGATGTTAATAGCTTTAAATGCAGGTATATTTGTATTTGTGGATACCCAACCGTTTCTTTACTCTCCCTCTACGTTAGCAAATAAACAATCTAAATTATGTGTGCATTATATGTTACGATGGCAAAGTTGATTGAGACCCTACTTGGGGGTCAGTGCAAAAGGAGCTGGAAAAATACAGAGAACAGAAGCAAATATTATATTACATACTAATAAAAAAATCTGATCTGTGCCTCAATGGTTAAACATTGTCTGTCCCTGTGTAAATGCAGTCCCAGATTTAATTTATGGAGAGTGCAGCCTGATGTCCTCTGTAATGACGTAGTCTGGGGGATGACCCGAGTAAGTCGGGAAGTGGCAGCCAGGCTGCAGATGCTCTTCTCTGAGAGGGAGCAAGTGGTTGTGTGAGGACTTGGCACAGATGCTGCAATGTCTTGTCTCATTGCAGCAGTCACGTTGGAGCTGTGAAATGTGGATGTGGACAGCCCGGCCCAGGAAGTTACAGCAGTGCAGCTGCAACACTGAAAATGACAGACACACTGTATCATGCTCCCTAATATCTTCATGACCCTGGGGTGAACCTGATACGTGACCCCAGCCACAGTAGCATTTTAGCCCTGTGCTGCCACTGCACATCACCCTGAATTCAGAAAATAAAGGTTTAAAGATATCAGGATCCACAGCTGGCAGAATAAAGAATGACAGGTCACAGCCAAAGGTCTCATCTTTCTTTTGAGCAGGTAAAGCTACATGAATTCAGACAAATGCCAACAGTACTGCTTCAATTCTGAATCCTAACATGCAAAATATTTCTTTGGATACATTGGAGAAGGCTCACAAGTGCAAGCTTCTGAAATATTATATTTTTTTATTCAGATACAACATGAGGACTGAGGACCTTTCAGAGTGTAGCAGATGGGGTGGGCTTGACTGTCTTTCATAATGGACCTTCCCAGCTGAATTTACCTTGAGGGCACAATCACTTTAATGTTGTCCAGGTATGAGCTTTGATTCACAATGAGTAGGACTATTCATAATATACAGTGGCAAGACAAAGTATGTGAACCTTTTGGTTCACCTTTTTTGGTTTTCTGAATACATTTTTCATAAAATGTGATCTGATCTTCACCAAGGGTATTGACAAATAAAATGTGTCTAAAA
>NW_023339696.1:16122090-16122566 GCF_004916995.1 Morone saxatilis | reverse complement strand
TTTATTGAGAACAACCAAAAAAACATATAGTGCTTGTGGAAAAAGTATGTGATCCCTTGAGTTAATGACCTCAAAAAAGCTAATTGGAGTCAGGTTTTAGCACACCTGGAGTCTTGTTAAGATAATAAGTTTGGAGGTGTGGACTACAGCTACTTTGACTGATAAAAACCCCTCAAACTTTTGGAGTTTGCTCTGCACAAGAAGAACACGCTTATGTGAGCCATGCCTCGCCAAAAAGAGCTTTCAGAGGATCTACGATCAAGAATTGTTGATTTACATAAAGCTGGCAAGGGTAACAAAGTTATTTCAATGAAATTCACCAGTCTACAGGCAAACAATCTACAAATGGAGACACTTTGAGACTGTTGCTACTCGACCAAGAAGTGGGCGCCCAGTCAAAATGACACCAAGAGCACAACGAAGACTCATCAATGAGGTAAAGAAACAACCCCGAATGACAGCCAAAGATTTGAAGG
>NW_023339696.1:16120851-16121990 GCF_004916995.1 Morone saxatilis | reverse complement strand
AACTATTTGGAAAAAACACACAGCACTACATCTGGCGTAGAAAGGGCACGGCATATCATCATGAAAACATCATCCCAACCGTAAAGTATGGTGGAGGAAAATATTATGATTTGGGCCTGCTTTGCTGCATCAGGGCCTGGCCAGCTTGGAATCATTGAGGGGAAGATGAATTCCCAAGTATATCAGACAATTCTTCAGGATAATGTGAGAATGTCTGTACGTCAGCTGAAACTGTGTAGAAGGTGGGTGATGCAACAGGACAACGACCCAAAACACCGGAGCAAGTCCACAACAGAATGGCTTCAGAAAAACAAAATCCACCTTTTGGAGTGGCCAAGTCAGAGCCCAGACCTCAACCCTGCTATGGATTGACTTGAAGAGGGCCATACACATGAGATGTCCAAAGAATATAACAGAGCTAAAGCAGTTCTGCCAGGAAGAATGGGCTAAAATTCCTCCTCAACGATGTGCAGGTCTGATCCACAGCTACAGGAAGCGCCTGGTTGAGGTTATTGCTGCCAAGGGGGGGGTCAACCAGTTATTAATTCTAAGGGTTCACTTACTTTTTCCCCTGCCATTTTGAATGTTGAATGAGTGTTTTCAATAAAGACATGAAAGATCAGAATCTTTTTTGTGTTATTATTTTTAGACACATTATGTTTGTCAATACCCTTGACTTAGATAATGATCAGATCACATATTATCATAAATTTATTCAGAAAACAATGAAATTCCAAAAGGTTCACATACTTTTTCTTGCCACTGTACTGATGATACAGTTGAGAGTAAGTACACAAGGGAATATATAAATCTAAATATGTAATGCAGTGGCATCTTGCTACTAGACATTGACATAGAGGATTTGTGGAAAAAATAAAAAAAAATCTAGAAATGTAGTTGCTTTGTTTTGATACAAGGGGATGGCCTACTATATGTAAAAATAGATTTAGCCTATAATCCAAGGTGGAAATATGTATGTTTACATTGCAGTATGTAACTCTCTTGTTGTTCTGTGGCTTAACCGCATGTTCAGTTAAAATGATGCTTTCAGGTTTTAGCTTTAAGCTGCACATTATGTTCAACGTGATTGTTCTTTCACAACAAGCAAGCATAGCAATGAATTTGTCACTTAATAATAG
>NW_023339696.1:16099575-16120827 GCF_004916995.1 Morone saxatilis | reverse complement strand
GACTTCTCCCAGCAAATGGCAAAGTAAAAAAAATAGTCTCAATTATTCTGTTTCTGTTTTTCCAATTATTTTTTTTCCAAATGGCTAAACAAAGTCTGGATATTGCATATTCACACCAGACAACAGACATTTTATTCATTCTTAAGCTTTCTCACACATTTTTTATTTACACACTGAATATGAGTTCAATACATATTGATATTTTACTATGAAGCTATCTAAACTATCTCACAATAAAATACTGACTTCAATTTAAGATTTAAGACGTCCTCAATTCCAGAAACAACCATGAGCCTAAATAAGTGATGTGGGAATTGATCTAACAACGTAAATGTAAGCAATTTCTCTGCATTTATTGAGACACACCACTACAGAGTTTTTGCTAAAACAAAACTGTACATGGAATTTCAGCTTCTCAGGACATACCAGGTATTGTTGTGTCATCAACATGGGTTTGAGAGAAAGTATAGCTAAGGAGCAAAAGAGACCAACAACCACTGATCCTAGAAATCAATCAAGCTATTTGAGTATGTACATACAGTATAACTTAGACTTAGACTTACCTCTAATATGGAATAACAGATGAGAATGACAGCAATACTGCTTTCGAAATCAGGCAGTTTTGACTAGTCTTGCATTGGGGATGGTAGTAATGCTTCATGTAAATTGTGAGCAACTGCTACAAATGAATGGATTATAATGTCACTAAATGAAGTCCAGGCAGTCTGGTTGGAGAAGAAAGGGAGGCAGATAGGTGGAATGTATTATTCAAATCCTTCATTTACTGGCTAAGCCAATTTGGTGCTGAGGCAAGTACCAGGGCTGGCAATAATTCAGGGGAGGAAACGGTGACTGCTGGTTGATATAATGGAATATCTGCTGTCAGTGAAGTGCAGGAGATCTATCTTACCGGTGAAGCAGTGGGCCGGCATCTACAGCTGCTTCACCAATGATAATGTTGTTTAGGAAGCTGCACTCAAAAGTGCTTGTTGATGCTTAACAACCCTACTTACCAATGTGGTTATTGTCCTCCAGCAACACACAAACAGATGGAGGGTTGAACGTTGGAAAGGCAGCAGTATACAGTGATTGCATATGACATGGCATTAATGTCTCCCTGCTATTGTTCATTCGTTTGACAGTGTTCTCAGACCCTCTGTTTACAGCTAACAAATACATAAATAAAATGAATCTGTAAAAGTACTGATTGCAGAAAAATGGTCCATTTAAGTGTAGCATATCTAATGACATGATATACACAGTATATACTAATGCAGTACTAATGCTCTACATGGTTGAGGTGGAGTTAAGTTTTCATCATTTTAGGGCTTCAGCTGATTTGTGTTTCCATTATAGATTCAACTGCTGATTATTTTCTGCAATCTGTTTTTTGTTTGTTTTTTAAAAAGTAAGAAAATTGTGAGAAATGCTCAAGCTACAAATGCTGTCTCAAAATTATTCAGTTTAAGGTCATTTAAGATGAGCAAAAGCAAAGTAGCAAAGCTGTCATTTTAGAAGCTAAAATTATGAAATGCATTTTTTTTATGATGATTAATTAGAACAATTATCAATCAATGATGAATAGATTAATTGTTTAAGCTAAAATTGTATATACTGTTTCTGCAGATACATTTTTTAATAATGCATCATATTCTCAATGTTTACTATGTTTGGTATGTAAAATCTTAATTTGTAAAAGTAACCAGTAACCTTTGTTACTCCCTGTCAGATAAATGTAGTGGAGTATATTGTGCAATATTTACTTCTTAGTATAAAGTGTCATGTAATGGAAGTAAAGTTTAGATCCCTCAGATATGCACTTAAGTAGTAATTTAGTTAATGTCCAGGTACATTCACAGCTCAATATTAGCACAATGCCCAGAAAAACTGTGAATGCCTTTGCATTTGATCTTTCATGGCTAATCTAAAATTCTATTGAGCGGAAAATAACAAGCAGTGACAGAGGGACAAACCAGAGCAATAAAAGGAAAGAGAAATATGTATGCAGGCACCAGTTTAACCTGCGCTGCACTAACCAAAGAATTGCAATGAGCAAACTTACAGTGAAGAATAATTTGCATAAACACTAGGTAGCGCACTGAGTGGGACTAGGTTACGACACAGATCCCAAGCCACAGGCCTTTGTGGGAGTACCATTTGCATTCATTTAAATATTTAGTCAGCACAGATAAACTGTTTGAGATAATAATTGATCTCATATTTCCCCGCTATGGTTCAAAGTTTTAAATTGAATCTGGAATGGACTTGCCATGTAACAAAATCCAGTTTTCATTTCACCCAGCTATGCATGTTTGGGTTGAACTGTAAAATATCAATCACCCGTCGACTAGACAAGGAGACCAATTTGAGATTTCATCCTCTTATCAGTGACTCTGCAGGGGTCGTGAAATGCCACTTAAGCCAAGGTATTACCCTCAGTGAAGTTTATTGTCTCTCTGCTTTGCCTGTGTCTGTGCTCATCATCCAGCATTCAAGGTGTCAGACTTACCTCATAATTTCCCCAGGAGCCAGAAAAAAAATGAGAGGGAGGGTCATACTTGCACTGTAATTTGCTGAAAATGATGTCCTCTCTCAGCACCACTCCCCCCTTTTGTATGTTTCCTGTGAAGATATTTGACAGCTTGGGTACCGGGAGAGACAGACAGCTCACTGTGGAGAGCAGAGCGTGGGCAAACTCAGCCAACACTCACCGAGGAGGGCTGAGGCCCCATGGTGGCTGCCTCAGCGTGACCGGTGGGATAAACACACCACCTACACTAAAAGCCTTACAAAAGAGACACGGCTATTCCAACAGCTGTGACATGCAGCCTGTACTCTGTGACTCGGGAATGAACAAGGTTTATTTATGGTTTAGATGGAAGAAAGGCTGAAAATACCTGATGTTGGTACTTTCAGCTCTCCCAGCTGAGCTACTCTGGTTCAGGATTAGGTTTGGGTGCCCTCCCTACAAACAAGGGAATGGAGCTCTATGTCTGTAAATAGTGTCCAGCTCATATTGATACACTTACAGGGAATGCACAGTGGGATTATTTTGACAGGGGATGCAAGACATATATAATTAAAAATGGATAAGTGCCTGTGTGCCTGCTTTGGTCATTTTGTTTTTTACCTCCTTCTTTTCTATCCATTAGCTTGGAGGCAACAGGGAAATGTATACCTATATTTTACATATAGCTCAGAGGAAAATTGCACTACATGCATGATTCAGAGGGTGGTTCAGCCTTGACGTCTCAATTTATCCATCGTCAACAAGTACAATGACTTGACTCGGATTTGAGGTTCTGTGACAGATTGATTTAATTTGAATATCATGACAATTTGGCATTGTAGTCAAAGGAAAGTGCTTGCATAGCACGTCCTTTTCCATCAAGTTGATGACAATAACTTTTCCTGAGATACTGACAGCTACATTAAGAACCCAACAATGGGGAACATTTTCTTAGATTCCTCCCTAATAATGATTATATATACAAGAACAGCAGCTCCGGATGTAGCTTAAACTTTACAATACCTCTGTATTTGAATTATTCAAATTTGAGGGTACTCTGAATGCAGAGCAATCCCTTACTAGGGCCTTTTATTAACAAGCTTGGCTGCACGCCTGTGAAACCATGAGATCCTCTGACTCAATGCCATCGTTTATACAGTCAGCAATCCTCTCACCTGTCTGCACACATACAGGCAGCCGCTTCATGCCCCAGAGGGGTAAAAATAACTAGTTAATTATTCATCTTGTGGAACTGATGCCGTCTTTCATCACCTGAAATGTCTTAAGAAACATCTCAACTAGACAGAACAGACATACAGTATACCAACAGAGACGTAGCAGAGGGAAACACCATCAGTCATGGAGGATGTGTTACCCATTCAGGTTCTTTGTAATCTTCTTCATTAGTAATTATGTGAGCTAACAGAAGACACCCCTGCTAATATTAGATGATACTTTATGTCAGACCCATAGTTTCCAAGAAAATGCTGCCTTCTTAACATTAACCTTCTGAGTTTAAAATAAATTCATAACACATGAATAATATTCACAACAACTTCATCATTACAGATTCAGCCATCATTAGGTTTTTATGCTGACATTTTTTGTGAATGGAAGTTTTCTCTTTTATGTTTAGTTTATGTAAAACTAGTTTATACATGGGTAAAACTATGTCCTAACCCTGGTAACATTTTTCTTTGAATCATCTCAATAACTAATTCATGGCACCCTTGTCTTTGCCAAATATGTAGCTGGAGCCAGCCACTGGTTAGCTTACCTTAGAACAAAGACTAGAGACAGAAGGAAACTCCTAGCCAGGTTCTGTTCAAAGATAACTAATCCACCTACCAGCATCTCCAAAGCTCATACATTAACATGTTATATATTTGTTTGTTTAATCTGTGAAAACAACGTCTAAAAATTACATTTACATATCTATATTATCTTATCTTTACGAGAGCCTATATGTTACAGTTACTTCTTGGAGTTTCCTCTGGCAACTGTTTTCTCTTTCCCCAGCCTTTATGCTAAGCTAAGCTAAACACCTGCCGGCGGTAAGGAACAGATATAGGGGTCAATCTTCTTATCAAACTCTCTGCAAAAAAGCTAATTAGTGTATTTCTAAAAATGACAATAACTATTCCTTTATCAGCCATTCATTTTTTATATGCCTAATTTAGTGAAGCTAAATCAGTAAAAACAACAAATAAAGCCGTTATGACAATAATATATGCATACATGCTGATGAAACATTCCTAATCCTACACAGTATTGTTTTTTTCATTCACAACACCTGACTAATGATATAAGATGTAAACAAACTGAAGCGGGTCAGAGGCCAGGGAAGTGGATTCAGGCACACATGTGCTGGATATCCACATCAATCTCACAGTCATTTCCAACTGAGTGTTGGTACACGATGGCTGTTGTGTGTCTGCAGGCAGTTAGCAATGAGGCGCCCACCAGTCTGCATCTGTCTGACTGCAGCCGGGGAGCCTGGGCCTTGCAGTGCCCTATCCATAAGAGAGCTGAGCCCAGCAGGCAGCCCACACAGATGCTGTGCATACTGACAAAAGGACAACCGCCTACACTGTGTTGTCTAAATGATTCCCTGGCTCACGTAACGGTGAAAAAAGCAGAGCAGATTGTGAAGTGTATGATCAGTGGAGGTTGGAAAGTGTTTAGAGATATACTTGCCACAGTTCCTGTAAAACTTTTTATTAGTGCTCTGCAGAGTTGCTTGAATAAAAAGAGGAAGGTCAAAGGTTGCGAGCTGGTCTATGATTTCTGACAGATGGTGCAGGGAGAGGGATTGTTTTGATAAACTTGGGCTAAAAGTGCTTTATTCTTTTGAACGCTGTTGCATCTGTGAAGGTGAGAGGAGGGCAAGTGAAGTGCACTCACATACAGCAGGCACATGTTCAGCTATTATTGCAGGTAGCATTATTGAAGCTATACAGCAATAAAAGCAAGACATACACAAACACACACACACACACAGACATTCATGAAAACACACAACCGCAACCACATATTTCTGGTAAGTTGACGTTGTCGTGCGCATCAAAATTTATGCCCCACAAAAGCTGTCATAAGCTTATTAGCTTGATGTGTTAATTACTGCTCATTAACAAATGCATTTATTCATGAACTCATATTAGATTGTCCATTATTTGTAATAATCGTGTTAATTTTAGATAACTAGTTTGCAACATCTAAATGAATACAAGACTGCTGTTAAAATATCTCTACAGCTGAACACTGTGCATCATTAGTATCGAAACTAGCATAATTTCATGACTGGTAAACATCTACAGGAGCAGTCTGGCTGGTTTTGATTGAATGTGCAAAAAGTGGTTAGCAACACTGCAACAAACTAAACTCATCTGCATTCAGCCTTATGCTGTCCATAACTCCCATACTGGCCAAGTCATCCAAAATATTGAAAACAACCATTTACTGTGCCTTCCACCTGGGTTGCCAAGTTTTTACACTGGGGGCTTTTTGGAGAAATGAGTTTTCAATATTCTGTGTGTAGCCCTTTTGAAAAAGCTCTTTGCTTTAATTTGAAGAAATCAAATGGCTTGAGGCCTACAGGGGTGCTTAATTAAACTAGATTACAGAATTCAACTTATTTTATAAATCAGTGATTTATTGTGTGATAAAATGATTGTAGTGAATGTTAACTTTAGCCTTTTTTTCTACCTGTCCTGTGAGCAAATATGATACTGCGTACAATCAAATAATAGTTATGAAAGCAGTGAAGTCATGCATGAGCCTTGTACAGCTCTGCTAATTGCCATCCAGCTACTCTGGCCTGAGTCACCACAGGGTTATACAAATATTGAGCTGCCACAGGAAGCTCTGCAGGGTTTTTAGATGGTTCCAATTACTGATCTGTGACAGCATGAAGGCTGTGTCAGTCATTAAGAATAAGTGAGTTTATTGCAAAAGAAATTTGAACTACTGATCCATAATGCATCTAAATATTAGTCCGGTGCTCAGGGAACAGACCACCCTCCCTGTTTGGGTCATGCACTTACTGTATGTGAACCTTGCTGAATCTGTAAGTGTTGGCTAGGACTCAACCTTCTGTACTGTAGTACTGACACATAAGATAGTATGTGTGTTTGTTTGACTATACAGTAGCTCCACAGTATCAATATTGTTGTTGACAGTATTATAAAATATTGATCACTCCTCAAATCCCATTTGTTTAACTCTGGATTATTTTATGAGGTATTTACTGCCTGACAGCCACTATCATTGATACACTCATCTGAGCAGTGTTAAAACACAGCAGTAGTTGGACCAATACACCTATGTTGCTACTAAAAGTTTAAATAAAATACCAGAGAAGCACTCTCAGGCCTTATACCCCACATAAAATGTTACATTTTTCCTTCAGGTCTTGCACATCACGTTGTTTGTTTGTGGCAGAATAGGAGTAACACCTGATTCTTGCTATCTGAAACATCTGTGCATCCCCCATAATGCTTGCACCGCAGTAAGTCTGAACTTTATTTTGATTAGGATTGTGACAAGCGGAGATAATCACACATCACTTTCTGAAAGAGCTGCTCTCAGAGGAAAACACTTTGAATCAAGTGACTACATCACTGGGGGGTCCCTTAAAGGAGACTCTACAGAAGCCAAAAAATAAATAAAATTAGAAAATCTCTTCTGGCTTTATGAAAGGTTTAATGTCGAGGAAGCAAAAAACAGCTACTGTAAGCTTGTTTTTAATAATTACTGTACATTTTAAAGATTGCTGTAACTGTGGTAGCAATGAGTGTGGCAGGAAGAGTTATGAATACTTCCACATGCAGTATTTACAGAGGTGTCGAATATGCAAATCAGCAACTATAAGGGCAGCAGCTGATATTTCTACAATGATCCAATGAATATTCTGCTGTTGGCAAAAGCTTGTTACATCACAGTAAAATGGTTACGTATTTTCCCCACACACTTCTGAAAGTGAGAGGTTTTTACTCACAGTTTCAGAAGATAATTAGGACAAATTAATTCTTGTTATAGGCATTGTTTGGATGTAGAAACTAGCTTGAATAAATGAGGGGGTTTATGTGAAACAAAGGAATGGTTTTGATGCTGAATGAGTTTGGTCTCACACATGCAAACCCAAGAGCCCCAGAGACAAAAGCAGCATGTAGGAAGGACCGCTGAGAACACCTCCTGCCTTGTTTCCGGCCTGCAGCTCTCATGTGTAAAGCATACAGCATATGGAGGCATTCAGCTGAAAAGCCCACTGGCTCCTTCAGCAAATACAACATAAAGCACAGTTTTGCTCTGCACGTCTGTAACTGTAACTTTCTACTTTAATCCTGACAAGATAAGATCATTTAAGGTAGGGGTGTTAACTAGATTAGTCTGAGAAAGCAATCACATTATAAAACAGTTGTCAGCTTCGCTATATATGCTGGCCATGTTTCGGTAGCTAACACAGCATTAGCATACCATTTTCACACAAGATAACATTATCTTGTGTGACTTCACATCATAGCAGATGCCATATTATCTACGATTTGCCATTAACATAGTTAATCCAGCCAGCGGTGGAAAAAATGGGCATCATGTGTCAAGTTATCTCACAACAATCAAGCAGTTGTGAGGGTGATCGCTCTCTTCGTCTAATAATATGAACAAGGTCTTCATTTTCTTTCAAATTATTCACGGAGTTATCCGGCAGAAAGTTATTGTCCATATGTTATTGTCCATATGTTTTGGCCAATTTCAGTCGTATCCCAGTGCATTCAGTGACATTTAAAACTACCTCCGCGTCAAATGCGTGTAACTGTAATTTGTGAAGTGTGTGCAGAGTCTTAATTTTTTAATTTTCAATTTAATTTTGACTGTCTATTGGACGTTTAAACAGTCTAGACTAGTTGACTAGTCTAAATCTTTATTTTTGTTTAATTGACGGCAAAATTAGTCAGCAGGATCAATCACTAATTTTGGAAAATATGCTTATTGCTTTCTTGACAAGAGTTAGAAGAGAAGATCGATACCACTCTTATACTGTAAATATATAGCTGTAACCAGCATTTGGTAAGCTTAGTGCTAAGCTGGCAACATCTGGAAGTCAGTTTCATATTTACCCTATTAGAGTGGTATGAATCTAACTCATGGCAAGAAAGTATATAAGGCTGTTTACAAAAATGTCAAACCATTCCATTAATTTTCATCAAAGCAGACGGGATATTTCTTTTTAGTTTCTGTATTGAATTACTGACATTCAGGAACTGCTATAAAACCCAGTTTTAGATCTATATTCCCACATCATCTTTGACCTAAATATGATTCAAGTGAGATATTATCTCAAACCCTGAACATCAAATTGCTTTTCAACTTGGATTATCAGGGGAGACAAAAACTCTGAAATTACTTTGTGTATGCCAAAGAGAATTTTCTCTCTCTGGACTACAGTTATTTTTTGTAGGTTTGTAAAATCTACAGTGGCTTCTTCAATCACAGGCTTACGTGACCCTGTGATGCCACCACACAGACACAGATATCACTGGAAAGGGACAGATGCAATCGCCCTGCTCCTTCTTTGTATGTTTGAGGCTTCTTACAAAGAAATCATTAAAATGATTCAGGTGTCTCTGCCGCGTGGAGCGGGTCAAAGCAGAACAATGACGACCCCGATGACTCTGACCACTGGAGATGGAGACGTCTGCCTGTTGCTCACCCAAAGATAACACCTGCATCTGTTCCACCAGCTCAGAGTGTGTGTGTGTGTATGTGTAGCTCTCTTGAATATTTCATTCAGGTCAAGGGCAAAAAACACTTGTTCGCCAATACAATGACTAACAGACCCACTAATGGCAGGCATATGGGCAGGCAAAGCGTGGTTTTTAATTGATAAATTAGATGAGTGGTTTTTATTCAGCTATCCAACATTTAGGTATATTTTCAATTTATTGTTTCCGCTGCTAGGATATCATTTCAGTTGTCCCCTGAGCAGAGGAAAACGACAGAGTAGACAAATAAGTCCATTTTATTTCTAAATAAATGGTGGCTGATGGGTAATGTAAGCCATTTGTGCTCTTTCGCATTAACGATTGTCGCTCCCACAATATTTTACAGCTGCGTCACTTGATGACACTCCAGGGGAACAGATGTGTTCAAATGAATTTACAGAGAACTCTGATGTGAGAGAGATGGTTTTTCATTATTTTCCTGTCATTCTGCTCAGTGCAAAGTCATCAGCTGTACAGCGAGAGGTTCAAAGCCCAGGAACAAGCCATTTCAAAGTCTTAGCGTAGTTAAACAGCATGTACCAGACTACACAATAACACACGAGTATTCATTATTATGTAAATGAGTGTGGTCTCTTTAGGGGCTCCATGATTTCATTTTCAATTATAACATTTTCTCTGTCACCTTACAAGTTTTCTTTCCTCTTTCATTGTTTTTTGAACATCAAATCCGTAACAGCCTGGGTATTAAATTAAAGCCCAAATGGAAGTTTCAGAGGATGCCTTAGAGAAATTTGGTTATGCTATGTCACACCAAGTGAAAAAAAAAACTCATTAAAGGATTTATAAAACCTTTGTGAATGAGCATGCTGCCGATTGCTTCACATGGGTATCTGTCCTTACAGGTATGATTTGAGCTTGTTTCGTTTAAATGAAAATATAATAAAGTATTTCCCTTTGTTTTGTAACACAAATATGCAACCACAAATATATACACTTCCATCACAAAATTTACATACATTTGTAAAGAAAAACAAAGAAAAACAACAAGCAGCACAAAGATTCGTTGCAGTAGTTTTATTGGTCCTATGTCTTCAGTAACGCATTAAACTGGTGTCATGCCAAGACTGTCACTAAAATTGACATTATCTGTGAATAAAGCCTGCTATAAGGTAAACATAACTATTTAGTTAGCTGACTATACAAAAAGCACCAAGATAATTATTCCAAACTGATTGTTGGCTACATCTCCTGGCAAATGTGTTTGCAGCTTGCATTAATATTTATTGGGTTACTGTGTGTTGAACTGCTGAGGCATATGGGATGGCTTAACTTTAACAAAAAAGAGAAAAGTAGTTATGACTTTACAGCTGATTGTAAAATTTGCATGTTGAGACAAACTGCATCAAAAGTAACATTTTAAAACAACGCAGAATGAATTAATCATAATGATTGTACTTTTGTTTTTGCCTTTTTAGCCTTTTTTGTGGCCTCTAATAAACATTCTTTGTCTTGTTTTGTCATTGTGTGGACAAAAGGTCAAACAATCCAAATTCATTATTAAGTAATAAATGTACAGGCAACATTCAATATAGCAATCATTCACTTATTTCTTTTTAAAAATACAGGAATCGATGTATTATGACTGCACTGAGGTTGGGGTCACCTTCGCTTTAATATTCAGTATAGTGATTTATGAGTCCTACAGTATGGCCCAGTAGAATCTGGCTAAAAGACAATATGCAGGTCTACACAAGGTTGCCTACATATACAACATGTGTCGCGTGAGTTTCCTTTACCAGGATGTAAATGCAACACATTTTGATGCATTGTACTCGATTTATCATCAGTTTATCATCAACCAATGCAATTATGATAAATAGGAATAATGTAGAAGTTGAATTATAGTCCATGGCCAGTATCTCATAAGGCTTAAAAGGCAACTCAGAAATAAGAACTGTATTATATTAACAGTATGTTAATTTCTGTAATGGACTGATCACAGTCTTGATCTATCTATTACACTGACATGCATGCACAGACAAGAAAACAACAGAAAAATGATGCACAATGCACTGCAAATGTTGTGTGTTTATGAAATAATAATACACAATGAAAGGGCAACTTATATGAATGAATCCATCTGGAAATACCAGAAAAAAACTCTATGGGGCTATAATAGGCAGTCCTGTTGCAAGAGAATCATAACAGCAACATTTTTTGTGACTAATATCATGTAATAAGAAAGTAAGTATTTTATATTTTTTTTATATATATTTTTAATTAATGTTGTAAGGCTACTATGGCTCCTAAACAGCAGAACAAGGGTTATGTGTCACATTTTGCAATCCGCATATAAACAAATAGCCTCCTTTATTATATTGAACATTTAAACGTATAATATCTACGCATCACATTTTGGACATTCATTTTGTAAAACTGATGGTGAAGTTCTAGACACAACATCATGTAGAATATGTTCATGTGCAGTAATCAAAAACAATATGCAAGGAACAACAATTATATCAGTAGGACAACTATGATTAATTAACACTACATATATGTGTTATGCATTAGGGTGGTCATCAGCTGATCAGTTTTATTAATTCAATTATTGGAAATCTGAGTGCAATTATAGAAGAGGCTGTGACTTACATGTACAGATATCAAATGTTTACTCCAACAACAAAAATGTCTGTGATTCACATGTACAATATGTGCAAATGACTTCATTTAGAAACCAAAGGGAGGTAAAAAGGGGAAAGATGGAGCAACATATGCTGTGACAATTAATCACATTACAGGCTGTGAACCTTCTGCATCGTGTCTTTCAACCTACATCATTGCATGCAAACCCTGCAATCACTTAGCAATATTTCTCATGTGGTAGAAGAAAATTACCCATGAGTGCTCATAATGGAGTCGTGAAATTTATCTAATCTCCCATGAAAACTCACTGGGGTTGACACTAAGGTTTACATGCTACTGCAAGTGTCAAACGTGTGCATATATTAAAGTGTTTCATATGTGTGAGTGTGTCTTTGTACGTACAATGTGTTTGTGTGTATATTTCTAAATCCAAAACAGTTGGTCCAGTGCCAGAGTTTACATCAATCTATAATACATAATAAATTATTTTTAGCTTTAGAGGCATGGCTTAATGGATAGCAATGATGATCTCAGTCGGTTGGCCCACCGCTTTTGTTCAAAAAGAAATGTCCCAATGGGAGTATGTCTATGTTCCTGGGGTCTTAAGTTCCCTAACCTCCAGCCTCGAAATCCCTCGAAATAAGGAACATGGGACCCTGAGACTATGTATCTTATTGACTTTGGTAGGTTAACATATGTGGTTTTGAGTGAAACATTTCATGAACTTTTGGATGGATTGCCATGAACTTTGCTACACACATTAATATTCCCTCAATATGAATTGATAACTTTGGTAATCTCCCAACTTCATTTAGTGGCATCTTCAGGACAAATTTTTAATCTTAATACTTGGCTCTTCGGTTACTTTGGTCTCTTTGTTGGTTTAATTTCCGCTCTGATGATGTATATGCTATGTGTTTGTGGAAGTCTTGACATTTTCAAAGTATTTGATCAGTGACACTTTTTAATGTTTACTCATTTAAATCAAACAAGGACTTAATTAGAACATGTATATCTTTACTTTAAAACACTGTACAAGTTGAAGCATCCTAATTAATTTAGCTATCAGAAATTCAGCAATGCTACTGAGTGGCTATCATTCATCACCAAAGCATAATGCCAGGAGGCTCTTTTATTTAACAACCAGCAAAAGTTACAATCTGATCACTTATGCCTGCCTTCCTTTAAACCGAGAAAATAAAATACCTATTAACCTTTTATATTGCTTAGTGCATATGTAAGAGTTGGAGTCCCAGAAATCATTAATAAGTCGCACTCAAGTGGCAGATCTAAGACCTTGCAGTTATGCATGTGCACAGAAACTGACTTGATCAGGTTCCCTCATCTGCATACAATACAACTGTGCAGTTGAGCCATTAAGGAGAATGAAGACAAGGTAGAAGACTTATGAAGGGTCTATATTGTCTTGACCAACAAAGGCAGGAAATTAATCAGTCAGTCTTGAGCAGTCATTGAGCTGCCTGTTGGTGGTAAAAGCCTCTCTCTCTCTTTCTGGCTGCTGGCAACATTAGGCAGGTTCAGACTGGATATCTGTCTGGAAACCTCAGGCTGTAACTGTGTCAGACACACTGCTTCAACAGAAAGACATGGAAACTGAAACCGAGTGTCTAAAGAAGATAGATAATATTCTCATAAAAGAAAAACAGACTCATTATTTTGATGAGAAACAGCTGGTGTGCTGCCAATTAGGCGCTGAATTTACATTATTAGTGAAATTTGCTGCTGGCAGTGATGGTTTTTTGTGTGTGTGCATGAGTTCAGAAAGAAAATTGGCTCTCGACAGACTGGCTTCCTTGTCCACTCAGTACTACAGAAAAATATTACTTTGGCAAAAGTTTTGAACTGCAAAACATACACAAACACATATATGCAGAAAAAAACAAGTCAGTGTATAAAAGCTGGCAAATCAACATGGCAGATGGAATGAAAAATGTGAGATGTGAGATGTGATTGTGCTCTTCAAAGGCTCAGGTCTGCGTTTTATCCAGCTTTTTAAATCAATAAATCATGAAAGTTTAGTTGCACAGATGGCATTTTCATTCCATTCAAATTAGATCATAAATTTCAGTGACTACACCCGAATGTTTAATGTCAAATGCATGTTGAGGCTTCTGTACTGAACTCCCACTAAACCTAGAAAGTTAGTTCCCTAATAATAACATGGTAGTCAGTGACAGTCTCAAAGGCTAAATGAAAAATGAGACCTTGTGACCTTTCCTCAACAATGATCTTCATATTGCTGATTTAAAATTCAGAGGACATTTTCACTCTTTGAGGGAGGTCATGAAGGTGAGAGGGGTACTGAACAGGAAGGCATTTGAAATGATAATTATATATATTTATATGCCAAAAAATATTGTTGTCATTTAAATTCATCATTGTGATAAACTTTGCTGAATTAGCATTTACCCTATGTTACAGAGCGATAAGCTTTTTATTCCAACATGTTTCTTCTGTCAAAATGAGCTTTTGATTGTGCCGATTTCTAATCAGGTGTTTAGTCAGAAAAAATGGCACAAACAAACATGCGGTGGAATACCTTTGTTAGTCCTTAACTTCTTTGGGAAGTCTGTGACCTTTTTGAAGCTGTGCTGGCATATTGAGAGTAAAATGTTAGATGAGATAAAAATGTGCTTATTTTATTTTATTTTTGGATTCATGTGTGTACTGTTACGTCTGGTTTCTTAATGTGCTTCATCCTCGTATCCTCAAGACGCACTTGAATTTTTCATCCCTATGCATCGGAAAAACAATTACACAGAAACACATCTTGGTCTTTAGTTTGCTACTAGTATTTATTTACTATCCACTTATTAACTTTGGCTG
Source organism: Morone saxatilis (assembly GCF_004916995.1). NCBI lineage: Eukaryota > Metazoa > Chordata > Actinopteri > Moronidae > Morone > Morone saxatilis. Next base: position 16,106,103 of record NW_023339696.1, on the reverse strand, counting down.
TCTCAGCGGAATTGTGTACATTTGGCTTGTTCAAGGTTACTTGTTAGAAACGCGTATCTTTACACTGGAGAAATTAAGAGCCATGAGACTTAACTCTAGCTTGAAAACCATATCAATGAGCTACAAAAATGTAAAAACAGCACTCCAAATTAGACAATATGCTTATTTGTATTCCTATTGAGAAAAGGTTTGTGGTCTTACAGAGGGTTATGTGCCAGACTATTTCTTGGCCGTCACTTTATAAAGTCCTTTTGTTGCTGTGAGGTTGCCAGGCAACCAGTGAAACACATTTCCAAAATAGTCAAACTATTCCTTTAATTCTCAGCATTTGTGCACTAAACATTTAGTACCAGCCTGTTGTTTGCTTGCTGGGTGAAAATGATGAGGAGATGGTTGCCATCAGGGGTAAAACCGAGAACGACTGAGAACTATTTTGTGAATTGTTCTTTTGATGTTGAATAAATGTTGGTTCATCACAACTGAAATTGTTCATACAAGGTTTTTATTACGCCATAATATCATATTGTGAATTTTTTCCTCCTGCGTTACCTATGACATTGTTGATAAGTTGTTCCCTCTGCAATAGGAAACAATGAGGACTTTTTAAAATGTGTGCATCTGCTCTTGTCTGAATTGTATCTCCTCATCTCTGTTGGCTGTTAATCACGTTACATGTGTCCCTGGCCACTGCAGTTGTGGGAACTTTATTTAAATTAGATTGCTTTATAGCTCCCAGTGTCTGTAAAGCACACAGTTGTCAAAATATTTGTCTGTTTAACGTATAATTAGTGACAATAACGATGTCTCTTTGTGCAATTGTGGGAGAAAAACACCACAAGCCTTTCAGATGCCAACATACATAACCAATGGATGGAATCATTTTGTGAGTGATAATAGAAAAAAGAACAATTCATTCTTTCTTTGCGAATTCAAAGGCATTGTGAATTATATTGTAAACAGTTGTTCAGACAGTCACATATAAATTGTTGATTAACCAGGACCCTTGACAGTTAACCCCCCCGCCCACACACACACACACACCTCTTTGTATAATGTTTCCTCCAACTAAGTAAAGATAATGAGGTGGACTGTGGAGTCACACCTTAATTTATATTCTGCAAGTAACAACCAAATCCCAACCTGAAGTGTTCTGGGGCTTTTAGCATTTCAATCAGGAGAGATCTAATTTTAAAATACACAAATATATTTAATAGACATGTGCACAATGAAGATGAGAAATATGAAAAATATTTGATATTGGGGAGCGATTAGACCCTATTGTGATGCTATCATATTTGAAGGGGTTGGTGAAGTGTGTGAAGCGGTGGTGGTGGTGGTGATGAAGGACTGAAGAGAATGTTGAAGATCTGGATATGATGAGGAGTGGACTGCTGATGAGCTCAACCTGGTAACTGGATATGATGAACTGGAGGTGAATGGGGTGGAGGAGGGTCGCAACAATTTCACACTGAAATGACGCTGAAAGCAGCAGTGAGAGAACAGATTTAAAGTTAGACAGCAGCAACATGATTGGTGGCTGGAGGAGATTGTGGCTGAGTCTGATTGGTTTAACTTAAAGAGTAAACACCCATAGTCAGCAAATAAGGAGAGTGAGAGAATTGTCAATGAATGAGGCATAATGAGAAGGTCTTCCTAAGATTCCTCTTTTTGCATCACACATTTGAATCTTAGATAGCTGACTTTTAGATTTTTTACAAATTAAGTGCTAATATGCACCCCCTTTTTTTCCCTAAAACCTTCTGTAGCTGACACCCTATGCATGGCTTTATAACATCCAGGCTTCCAGTTCATAAATATCTCTATACAGCTCTCTTCAAAGTATCTATTCAGGTAGTATGTTCAAACCTTACAGTATTCATCTGACCCTGTGAATACCTCGCCCACGCTCTGCAGCACTGACACTGGCATCCAGTCCAATATGGCATACAGAACAAGATTTTCCATGGCCTTGGACTTCCCTGATTCACTGACCTCATCCAACCCTTGGACTCCTTCACTCCTCCCACACTCTCTCAGGGAGGAGCCCTGTCTTCTGTGATGAACTCTGCTCCGATTTGGTCAAAGGGCTTTTAAGGTTATAGATTGAATCTTGCCCCAGGACCTGCAGGACCACAACCTTATGTAATTTATTTCAGAGCTCTCTTTTAAAGCTTGCATTCCACCTATCTTTTGAAGCTTTAAACATTTTTGTGTACATTTGATGTTTTTTGTTTGCTTGTTTTTGGGTATGAGGAGAAGGGGCATGCTTTATTCCCTTCACCTGGTCATACTGCTATAGATATTTCAGCCTTAAGCTAATTTTGCGTCTAAATTCTGTCTCCAGTGCTTGCTTTAAAGTTTACAGATGGGCTTTGAGCCCTGCTAGTTTGCAGCAAGTACTTAGGTTCAATGGGAGAGTTTGCTGGAGTTGCCCCCACTTCCATGTTCATTTTGTAACTAAGAAATGACACATAACAGACAAAAGAATAGAGCATGTTTACAAAAATGCATTTTCTGACATGACAGACGTTGATCCCAATCTAAATATTTCACTAAATGTTAAATGTTTAGTTTTCGAAATTAATATTTAACTTGATCCTACACTATTGAGTTTGCCAAACTAAATATTTAACAAAATCCTACATTAAGGGTATGCTAAACTAAATATTTAACTAAAGTTAAATGTTGAATTTGTCTAACTAAATTTTTCACTAACTGTTGTAGACATTGCTCTCTCTCACTGTCCTCCTGCATTAAAATATTTTCTACCACAGGACAGGTTTCAGGTACCTCTGCTGTAGTCAGTTAACGTTTCACTCTCGAAGAAAAACAGGTAATAATAAAAAGGTGAATACGGTTTAGTAATGTAATCAGGCCTAAACAAAGCAGTTAAACAGCAGTTACTGTAAATATAAAAAGCTCCACTCTACTCAGTACTACAGACATCCAAAAACTTCAGACAACATTTTTTCTTATATCTGAGAAAAAAAGGGCCTTTGATTCTGATAGAAACCTTTGCAGTGAATTTAATTTTGACCTGGAAATAATACATCCCAATTCTCAACAACATGCTGCTTTGAGATTGGAGGCGGCCTCAGGCTTTTCTAAGCAAGAGACTTTAATTAAAAAACACTTATGTGCAGTTTTTTCACTGATGATTATATTCAGTGGCAGCCAAAAGAACAAAGCTGCTTTAGTAACCACACTAGAAATATTCAATAATGAATACATGTACAAATACCCGTTGCATATTCACAAAACAGAAGGGCAAAGATGAATGTTTAAAATGAAAACAGAAAGGTAATGGAATCATAGCTCGAATTACATAACATTAAATAAGATTTATTTTGTTGAAATTTGAGGTTAATGATTATATTTAATATTTTCAGTTTCTGGGATGTTCATCTGTGATCAGTGATGATTTGGAAAACGATCATATATACTAGTAAATACAAGACTGACCCTTTGTAAATCTGTGCTCTTTCTGCATTATGTAAATTGTCCTTTTTGAAATTACTAGTGTTTGAGTAACGGTCCACTTTTAAAAATGTCATTGTGTCATTGAGGCTGCAAAAAACAATATTATAATTCTAACACAAGTAGGTGTGGCATAAAAGCTTTTGTTTTGTGAAATGACAATGCTGTTTCTAATGTGGCAGCACAGATGGTTCCACAGAGCTTGAATATTTATGCTCACTCAGTGTCCATCAACTCAGGCCAGAATTTCGGAGAGCAGACCGGGTCAGGCTAGTCTTTCCCACTGAAGAACAAAGACAATACAAATGCAAGCAAATGCAAATCCATGTATTAGGCTACTTATTGCTTTTAACTGAGTCCAAATATTTGGTATACAATGGATCTGAAGAAGAGAGAAAAAGTTGGCTGGCTCAGAGATCGGTCAAATCTGACAGTGTCACCTTTTGGAGCAGTTACATAATCTTGAACACAGCACAGAGGTCAGGTACAGTGACTCATGTTTTAAAAAGAGTGACAGCCACCTTTCTTGAGATCTGGTTTTCTGTGTACTGTAGCTGTAACCTGGCTCTTTGTGTGAGTTGTTGTTTGGCAGAAAATGAGGATCCTTTTTTAGAGGTAGATTGCAAGGGAGCAACCTTTTCTCACACAAATGCTACATATTGAACAATATAATTAAGTTCAGAGATTCTTTTGCTACAGTTAACCAGTCTTTCTCTGAGCTCTGATCCACAGGGACCAGGGGCCAGAGTTCCTCTGGAAGGGTCTGATCTAACTGTAACTCTAAATTAGTAACTGTACATCAGCTGCCAAAACAAATCCCTAAAATGAATACCAGATGTGTTTTTTCACATGACCTCTGCCTACTCTGCTAACAGCCAAAGAAAATAACAAAATGCATTAGAAATATGGACAAATATATTAGATTCTTGGTGTTAAACCAATATGGAAAGTTTGGCACTATGGTCAAAACACTTCTGATGTTTTGTGGACTATTTGAAAGACACCAGGTCTGTTCCAGATTTTGAAATAATTCTAAATGGTCAGAAAAGAAATTAAGATGTCAGACAGTGTTTCTTATCAGCAAGGTTCATTAAGTAAATTTGTGCAGCTCTAATATTTGAGGTCTACTTACTTACAGCGACAAAAATTGTGCATCTGAAATAACATAAACAGTGATATTTAGTATATTTGTTTTCTGCTTCTTGATGGATCACCTTCTCTTGTGCACTGTAAGTGAGTAAGTTGTTTTTATTAGTTTTTGTTACACAGTGGGAGAGACAGACTGCAAACACACACAGAGACTCTGTGTACATGAAAATCATTGGTGTGTTTCCTGCTACTGTGAAACAATGCTGGTAATAAGCCAAAAATACAATTCTACAGTTTCCATCCTCTGTTGTACTATGAATATTTTGGGACTTTAGATTGATGCAGTCATGCCAGGTGGGTATTCATTTAAATCTTTGACAATCCCATTGTCTTCAAATTGATGTCATGTAACTCACTCAAAGTAGCGTTACTAAATGGATAAAATAAATATCTACAAAGATCCAACACAGAATCGGAATAGAAAATAAAGCATAGACTATGAAATCAGCCAGCCAAACCATTCAAACCACTTTACTTCATACAATTATAGATGTGCAATATATTGTGAGCACTTAAGTAATTTCTTTGAACATGTACATGCCAAAATAAATTTCGGAACATTAATTATTTTGTCCCGCAGTACACAGACACACAGAACCTTGAAGACCCTAATAAGTCATTGAGATGTCTCTTGTTTTTCTCTAAAAAGTGATAATGAGAGGAATTGAATTGCCTTAAGTAAATGTTTTTTTAAGGATTTCTGCCAAAGGGAACATCACTTCAAACCATTAATAAATAATGTGAGCAAAAAATTTACCCACATGCCAAATTATGTGCTTCTATTGCAATGTTTTTTTTAGCTTTTCCATGTAATATTACTAATTTAATTATAACTGTAGTATTCAAATGATACTTCCAAACTAAAATAATTGTGAACTTTATAAATGTGTCAAATCAAGAGACTCCTGTTATTATGTCATGGTTAAATTATGTACAGCAGCCCACACAGTGTACAGTTCACTGTTCAAGAACACACAGTATGTGGCGTACCTTGGAAGAATTTTTAGACTGTGACAGTAATTCAGCTGCCCTGTTTTAGATGAAGACAGTTAATTTAGGATATGCATGCAGCAAATTAACAAAGCCCACATGTGTGGGATGCATTTCTCTCCAGCAACACAATGTTTCTTTAGGCTCTCATTGATCGAATGGATATCTTGACAACTTAATGTGCCTCCAGTAATTCTCTTAAATTGTCTTTTTGGAATACAGCCCAATACTGAAGCCCAGTAATGTCTGAACTACATTAAAACTGGGCTTTAACCCTTTGGCGCTGTTTCAGGTTATGCAATAGCTAATCATTCTGAGTGCTTAAGAGTGTATTAGGATGCTTCTCCACTTAAAATAACATGATGAGCCACACTGATGTGCATGGCTGGTTTACCAGCAATTCCTTCCTTTTATACAGTTATACATTTTTTATGGCTTCATGCATGTAAACATTTAACATGAAATCTTGTTAATAACACACTCATCATGTCAGAACATCTACATACAGCAGCTTAATAGTACTTCTTCTGGATTAAATCCTTGTTATAGGAGTAGCGGCAATATAATAAAGCTATGTCACATTCATTCAAAGCTATATTCAGATAAGTCAGACAACAGCCAAGTTTGAGCAAAGTGACAGCATTTCGGTCAATTGACATTTCATACTGAAAAGGAATATGAGTAAAGGAATGACTGGAGTTAAAAGACAGGTGATAGAGTTTTGAGACATTTGAAAATCATTTTAATTTAGACCATGTCAAGATCCTGTCAGACTTTGAGGGACAGCCGCATTGTGCAGAGAGAGACAGTATGAGGAACAAGTCCTATCACGCCTGTATACTGTAGCCATCAGCAAATCAATTAAAGTGAGACTGAATCTATTGTACTGCAATGTATCTTTTATGCACTGCA
>NW_023339696.1:16085901-16099475 GCF_004916995.1 Morone saxatilis | reverse complement strand
TTCATAACCATTTTCATCACTTTACAGTAGACCCCTGCAATTTTCCTTACGCTAACTGTTTTTTTCATCACATCCTCTGTGAAACTTTAGCCAAACTGTTCTAGTCAGTATCCAGTCAGAAGAGTCGACTGAGTCCAGATATCTGATGGGGTACATTTTCAGGTATTGGCTCTTAAAAATATTATTTGCAAGCACGCAGAGTTTCAAGGCAGAGAGGGCAAACAATTTGTGAACTGAGTTGGTTCACATTTTGCTTTGAAAGTTGTTTGGATGGGACTTTTTGTACACATGCTGTGTATCAGCCAGTGTATTCAACCCACCAGGTTGTCTTTCTGAAGAAAACAAGGGAAGCTGAACTGTTTGTGTGGTGTATTCACGCTGTTTGTGTGTGTGTGTGTCTGTTGTAGCCTTTTTGCTTTCCAGAGCTAAACTATGGGGGTTGTGTTGCTAACTTCAGGTGTCTGCAGGAGTCACAAAGTACATATTTAGTTCAGCAATGATATAATTCCTTAATGTATAAACAAAAAGATTATCTTATTTTTGGTAGAGTGCGATTTTTATTGCCATTTCTATTTACCCCTGCTCTGGTTCGGCACCTTTTAGTCTTGAACACATGAGTATATTTTAGTATAAAAACTTTCAGGCTGCAGCTTTGACAAGAGCTTTGAATTCAAATGTCAGTTTTTACTCAAATAGAAACAAAGATTTCTGCAAGGAATAAATGGAGTGACAAGTTTTGATCTCATCATCATTTGTTGCCTCAGATCCACATATGATGTTCAACCAAACATGAGATTGTTGTCTGTGATTTCCCAATACTCAAATAATACATTATGTGTATGAATATTCACAATAAACAAAACTGGAACGAATGATATTTTGCTGCTTTTCCATTCCACATTAAAGTTTCATGAGACTTGGTTGTCTATATGAAGGAACACAACTTTTAAATTGCTGCAGAACAATGAGCAATGAGCAAATATTTTCATTTTCGCTGCAATTTGAGGTCAGTTTGTGCGTAACTTCAAATGAGTATGTAATCTTAAAGATTAAACTGGATGACATAGTTACTTAATTAAAGGCAATCAAAGTTTGTAGGACAAGTTTCCACTAGAAGGACATCTTACTGATGTTATCTTGTGGTTCTTTTTGCATAATAATTTTTCTCTTTGTGTGTTTCTTCTTTCTTCCGATAGCGAAGAGCTCCACTCTTTGCATGAAGGTTTCTATCATTAGTTTAAAAAAAACCAACAAATAAAATGTTTGTTTCTGTAGAAAATAAACATTGATTAAACTGTTTTTCACTGTTTTGTTACTGCAAATGCTGTTCTGATTTCTCATGAGACACTGAGATCAAATACTGCACAGAGAAATGTGACTTGAGCTTGGAAGTCGGATGGATGACAACTGCACAGACTTTGCCCACGCAAGTCTGATATCTTGAAACATAAAGAGTACTTTCAAGTCCAACGCCATAGCAACACTTCTGCTTCTGCTTACCTGTTCTACCCACACATGACTCAGTGCCTCTAATCCACAACAGTAATCCTTCCTGTGATGTTAATATGAAAACACTCCATGATGCTATGAAATAGTCAAAAAGCTCCTAATGTGAAAAACAAAATGGATAAAAATTTAAAAAAAGCAGTACCTGGCTGTGATTGCTCTTTTTAAAATTGCTAGAACCATTGACTCAAGTCCTCTTGTGATAATAAACCTGCAGATTCAAAAAGAGACTATCAAGAGATAAGAAATGAAAATGGAGAAATAAGAAGTTTCATCATACCTCGCTGATTGCTAATGACAGGAAACTGTTGGCTAAACTGTTTATCTATGTGCTTTGAAATCAGCTCAATTCAAAATGATTTTATCAGAAGGTTTATAGCAAAGGTTAATATGCGTTGGCTGCAAAATAAATAAATGAAATAAGAATCATAATAATTACAATAAGCCTGCTTGTTGGTCTCCCTTAAGGCTATGCTAACTCCTGTGGTTTGAGACATGGATTATTCATAACTCTGGTTCCATCATTAGAAATCTCTAATTAATTGTTGAAGAGCTCCGGGGTCTGAACTCGCTTTCAGCTGGAGCACATAAAGTTAACATTTTTCTACAGCTTCCCAGGGATGAAGTGATGTAAGATGAGTTACAGAAATTGTTGGCATTTGCCTTGGGTGATGCTAAAGCCATTCTGTTGGAGGTATTCAAGAGAGCCTTTTAATATGTATTGTTCCTAGCAGTGTGTACTGTAACGATAATGCTGAACACTGGCTATATTGCGATGGGATTTGTCAACCCTCAACAGAACACTGCTGATGACAATAAATCTTTATTTAATTTAAATTAAATAAAAACTTTTTAGTTGTGTAGTATCTGCATGTAGGATTTGGTAGGATTGTGATTATGGTAGGCATGACTAAAGTCTGTTCAGCTTTGGGAAAAATTGTTGTAAAAGACCAACATGAATTGCTAAACAGTAACAGGATGCAAACCTTCTGCTGTATCAAACATGAATCCCCTAGCAGACTGCTGTGGAGTACTTTACTTTTTCACAATTCCGATCCAATAACTTTGTCAGAATTGTTTCATTAGTCTGCCCAGCTAAAATAAGCTTTTTTGTTTTTTTGCACAGCACAGATGTTTCAATAACCTATCATCATGTCAGCTTTGTTGTTGTGCTTTTATGTTTTTGGCTCACTACACGAGAACAAGTTCATGGATCCAAATGACAGCAACAGGTAAGTGTTCAAAAAACCTCAAGTGAGGTATCTACAAATCATTTCATGTGATGGTCTGTCATGTCATTTTCTACAAAAAGACATTTGGGTCAACCAAAGCGTTTTGGGGTTGCCTGACACTAGCAAAATGTGTGAATTTCTGTAAGATGAAGCTGACTGGTCCTCCAAGTGAACAAAATGTTAACATCATTTGTCCCTTAAAGTGATAATCTTCTCAAAATGTATTGCTGAAGTATCAAATACTGACTCATGTAGGCTCAAAAGATTGATTTTCAAAGTTCAGCTTAAATTCATGTCAGTTACAGTGCAGTGCACATTGCTGGTGGATTACTATGTGACATAAACACCTTATTTTTACCGTTTACCTCACAATGTTGTAATGAAAAAAATGATAATGACTGCTGTGATAACTTTACAGAGTTGTATATTGCTTTGTCAGAGTATCATGAACCATTATGCAGTGTTACTGAGAAGCCTTCAAACTGAACTTTCTTGTTTCACTGGTACCTTGAACAACACACCCCCTCCAATGCTGCCCTTTGCATTGTTTTAAAGCTTTTAAAGTTTCAAAGAAACTAGTGAATGTTTTTTGCCAAATTAAGTAGAACAATTGAGTTTTGTTGTTGTTTTTCTGTGTCAAACTCTCCAATAACACATTTCACCCCAAACTGTACCTGGAACTAATACAATACAATACAAATACTGTGAAGTAACGTGTTGAATTTACACTAGTGTTATGTCAGTTCCCTACACCCTGTATGTAATTCTATCAGCACTAATCAAACAGTGATATATGGAAATAAATGTTCTTCATTTAGGGTTAAAAGTTTGAATTACTCAGTACTCAGAATGGGTTTGATTGCTTTTTCCCTCTTTTTTTTTTTGTCTCCTTCATGGTTTGAGGGCGATTGGTTTAAATTATTTTATTGCCTGAAGTGTAATCTTAACCCATTCTCTTTAAGTTTATTTCATATACTGTGGCAGTCTTCATTTGAATAATTTAATAACAAAAATGCCTTTCAGTGGAAAGTAAATTAGAATGTGAGCAGGAAACTACCAAGGGGCAGATAAGAACAGCCGAAGTCAAACACAATGTTCCTGTTCAGTGAGCACATTAAACTGGCAGATTTTTGCTCTGTGTGCCTCATGAGCCCTGGACACTGGGTACACTCAAAGAAACACAGCCTTGAACATTTGAGGCTTTGCTGGGAGTCTTTTCTAAACAGATTGTAAACCAAAGCAAACACCACAGAGACCCGCAAAGGAACACACCTCCCTAACCTCATCAGCCACTACCCTCTCACTCTTTACATCGGCAGAGACTCACACACACAACATGCACGCACACACACACACACACACACACACACACACAGTGTTCCATTGATGCTCTGATGCCTTTGTGAATGATGACAGGCAGTGCACTCCCACTCTGAGTTGTCTCCCTGCCATGTTGTTAATTTAGTGGAGCGCTAAAGGAGAATTAAAACTCAGGCTGGTGAGAAGCTTGATTTGCTGAGTAACACAAAATCACAGTATCCTAGAGGATATCTTGAATGTAGGTTAGTGCTTATTCAAGAAGTTCATGAATGGAAATTTGCCAAGGACTTGCTGTGGTAACATGTAACTATATTTTATTAGCTGTTGCACATAAAACCTTGAGTATTTATAGATGACAGTTAAAAGGGACACTAGGTAATTATTGACCTTACAGTGTTGAATGAGTGTGGACTATCTCTAATGTCCAGAGGGTAGGAATAAATGGCTTTAAATTGTTTTTTAAAAAGCGGAATATCATTTTATGTTGTTAAAAAACTTTCTGTGTCGTTAGTTATTCAACTAAGCTATGAAACTTGCACACATGAAAAAAAATTCTTCTGAGGAAACAAAAAAATCATACTGCAACAAATGTTATATATATAAAATATTGGTATATACAACAAGACAGGTCAGTTATACTTATATAAACATGGATTTGTCTGAAAGGGCTTTATGGTAGCATGACCCTGTCTCCAAGAAATTATGTATATACAACTAACTTGCAAGGAAGGAAATGTAATGACTCTTGGATTACACTTTTTATAACACAATTAGAAATATTGTTAATTAATATATCTGACAATTGCAAAATGTTGGTACTGAATGTATCAATAAGTTAGTTGAAAACGTATTTCATTTGTTTTTATTGCCAAAATACCTGATCTTACATTTAAAACTACAACAATCAGTCAACAGAAAATTAATGTTTGTTAATTAATATGATTATTATTGATAACTGAAAAATCCTTTTAATAACAACAGGACTTTTTGCTATTTTCTAACATTTTATAGACAAAATGAATAATCAATTCATCGAGAAAATAGTCAGGGGATTAATTAATAATGAAAATAAACATTGCAGTCCTACTTATAATACAATATCTTCACGTAACAATACAGCAACCACGACCTTTCCCTAACTTTAACCAAAGTGCTTCTGCTGGCTACACCTAAACACAAATCGGACTCAGAATGTGAACCCTGGTCTCTGGAGTCAAATCTAATATGATGTGTGTTAACCATGAAGAATCATTGTTTACTAAATCTACTGTTTTTAGCTACCTTTAACGAACTCCATTACGCCTTTCTCCTAGACCATCGCAGGTTAAATGTCACCAGTTTGACAGCCTGATATGAGTCCACGTGCAAGTCAAAAGTTCACAGCTGACATGTCTATAATAATAGCAGAACGATGAGGGCCAATGTTGTAAACGTATTCAGACAACACAGATGAGGACAGCGTGAGTGGTTATCAAGCATACTGACAAAACCAAGAATTACAATGATGTATGTTCAAGTTCAAATCCAAGTTCAAGTTCTTATTTATAGTTCTCCAAATGTGCTCTTAAATATATATAAAAAAATGTGTAGAAATAACACTAAGTGGCACAAAATCAAATTGGAATTTAGACATATTATAGTGGAGCAGCTAAAATATGAAGAAATAAATGTATAATATAAAATATAATATACACTAAAATATAATACTGTTTTGGCCCTGTGAGTAATAGTAAACTGTATAAAAAAAATGTCAACTGTAGTTTTTTGTATGCTAGCAATAATAATCTTAAAAGTAATCTTTTAACTTAAAATCACAAATGTTTCAACTTCTAATAGCAAGTACTGTATTGGATGGCGATTTGCCTTTGTGAGAAGTAAAACCAAGGAACACGCCACATTTTTTTTACAAAGACCTGTGAAAGAAATGTACAATGAGACACTGAGTTACAGAAGCAAGTGGAACAGAGGCTAGCCTGGAGATAAAGCCAGGGCTGTCGATACAGAAACAGAGGAGCAAAATGAAGCTCAGCATAAGTTCAAGCAGGAAGACCTTCTCATTATGCCTCATTCATTCACAGTTTTCTCACTCTCCTTCAAATCAGTTGACAGTGGGCTTTTACTCTTTCAGTTAAACCAATCAAAGTTCTCCTGTCAAACTTTAAATCCGTTCTCCTCTCTGCTACTTTCAGTGTCATTTCAGTGCGAAATCGTTGTGACCCTCCTTCACCTCATCCACCTCCAGTTTATCATTCCCGGTACCTAGGTTGAGCACACACATCACATCCAGATTTTCATTCCAGCATCACTACCACCAGTGTCTAGACTCTATCAGGGGGTTTCCTATACTAATCACAGCTTCACCAACCCTTTCAAATATGATGACGTTACAATGGGGTCTAAACACATTTCTCATCTTCATTGTGCACATGTTAATTAAATATATTCATTTAAAAATTAAGTCTCTCTTGATTGAAATAACAACATGTATTATTGTGATCTGACCCACTGAGAATCTCCATTGGAGGAATAATTTCAGAGCAGTCCTACTTTATTGTTATTACTTGCAAACTGCATTTTTAATCTGCAGCACAAGTATTCAGTTTAATAAATATGATACATATGTATCGTTGTACCTTTGTAGCCTTCCATGAATTCTGTCTGTTATAGCCAATGTGGCAAAAAGAAATGTATGACAGGCTAGCTGTATGACTGAGGTTGCAAATTTCAGGAATGAATGAGAAAATATATTCATCTTTGCAACTGAATGAGAATCATTTATAACACTCTAAGCATTTAAGCATTATTCCAAAGCAAAACAATCAACTCCAGACAGAATTACTTTACACAAAACAGCTTTAAGGTTTCTTAAATCATATTAATAAATGTCACTTCAAACATTATAAACCCACAATTATCAATAATGTTGAACCTTAATGTTAGGTAACCACAAAATCAAAAATTAAACAAGTGGGAATAAATAATTTATTCACCCTTCTATTATTCCCCTGAGGAGGCAAAACAAAGAATTTGTTGACAAGTGGAAAACACCCAGGCCAGATTAATGTAATACCATCAGAGTTCTTGTCCTCAGTCAGAGCCCATAGTTCACACTGGCCCTCCAGTGTGGCAGACTGGGTAACATATTGTGGTAACAAAGACCAGTAATGGGATGGAAAGGCAATTTGCTGCTGTTCTCCATTTTTCTCTGTGACCTTTTCTCAGGTGTGTGCAATGCATTTGTGTGCCTCCTGCTGTTCTAAATAATGCCAAGGCAGAGTCTCAGACCTGCCACCAACCTGCATTCAGTCTTCACAAAATGCCACCCAGTCATCAAACACAGGGAGCCAGATTGATGAATGAATTTAGGGTGGACCGCCTACAAAGACATTACTGTGCCACTGTAAAATATTGTGCCCATTATGTCTCATGAAAAACAATACCCAAATGGTCTCATATATTCATCAAACAACAAACTGAAGACCAGCCAAATGTAAGATTAATACTGCTACTGAAATCTACAATGGTGGGCAAAATGTAAAAGGCTTAACAAAGGCTGGTATTTCAAAATGAGAATCTTCATTTCAAATTAGCATAAATGTCATATATTGAACAAGTGAGCCCATTTCATTTCATTTTTCTTTTGCATTTTTTCACTCACATCCTGCCACTATTCTCACTGTGTGTGAACAGTCATCACACTGGTGATAAATGATGCAAAATGACACACAACAACAGCACTGAAACACCAACCACAACTACAAAAATGGAAACAAGCTCTCAAAAAAAGGTCTGTGCTGAAATGAAGAATGCTTGTTGAGCCTGCTTGAAGATTTCAGATTTAATTTCCCTTGCTCAGCCCAAAATCAATTCACAATGTTTTTCACCTTTAAGAATATTAGATGAGGACCTGCAGTGACCCAAACCATATGAACCTTCTGCTATACGGCTCTTTTTTGAGACCACATCTGTGATTAAAAGGTTTCTTTGTCTGCTGACAAAACCCTTCTCAGTTGCTCTTCCATCATACACAAAGACAGACAGCAGACCGGCTATGACAAGCCTCTTCCTGGGCAGCAATACTGATAGACCACTGAAAAATTGAGTGCTGTGCAGAGGCCGATCTGGGCAGGGAAATTAAAATCACCCATTCTCAAAGAAGCTACATGTGTTGTATTATTCATTGATTGTTTAAAGGTTCAACTCATGCTGGCTGAACCTTTGGGCTGCATGGAGCCAAATGTACAGCAGACTCACAAATGGGATCACTTCATCACATTACCTATTCAGATGTGAATCGTCTCTCAATAGTACGACATGCGCGAAAACTCTCAGCTCTCTAAAATATGCATATCATATATGTTTTGATTCAGCATGAAATACCACCCCTTCCCCCGCCTGGATGTGTGAGATCTTACAAGCAGCAGTATTATGTACATCATTAACCTGCATAAATCAGAATTTATTATTATTATTATTATTTTGGTTTGCTTGTTTGTTTTCAGGGTGTTAAGGGGATGAATCACAACAAATTATCCTTTCTACTGTCAGAATAGAAAGTAGAGAGCTTCACACTGTACCACATTTTAAAGCTGCTCAATTCCTGCCTCTTCAGGGATTTGTCTCAGCATTAAACATGTACAGTAGTCACCTTTGTACTTCTCCATAGTGAGCTGCTCTGGATTCACTTGGTGTTTCAGTACAAATCAAAGTACAGAGCTCTTAAATTGTCCTGTCCTAATATATATATATATATTATTTTTACAAAAACTAAATTTACCTTTGGCCATGTGTACTTGTACCTTGAAAATGCAGACCAACTAGGACATTATCACAACCAAATAAAAAAAATGTTTTGTTTTTTTTTAATACCTGAAGTATGATTCTAAGAAAGCTGCATGAATAAAAGACTATTCTGAATAAAGTGATAAAAAGTTGTATTTCAGTCTTCACTGCTCCAGTCATTCAAACGTGGTAAAAAAAGAAATCTGGCGATAAAGCTGCAGCACACTGTGAGTGTGCATCCATCGAAGGGGACAAAATCACCAACACTTTCAAGCTGGTTTTCTCTCCACCATGTGGCCATTGGCTTCTAACTTCACTAAAAAGGTATTTGTATAGCCACATACAGAGCACACTGTAATGCTAGAACATTTAGAGTTGTTTATTTGGCATCCATATATTAGACTGAATAAATAGTACCCCAGTCTGGCATTCCCATTCAGAAGTTTGGCACTAGTATTGAATCTCCCCTTTCCACCAATATAGGGTCTAAATATCCAGAATATCTAGGTGAGTATTTAGGGGACATAAAAATGTCGCCGTAAAATAACCCTAAAACACTTGTGTTAAAGTGTTACAACTAAATATATTCCTTCAATATACATTTCCTTTTTCTTTTAGTGAATTGTTCTTATTCAGTTTGATGTCCAATCACCAATCAGTGTAAAATCACAGTGAAATTTCTCCAGCACAGACAATTACTGGCATGATCTGCAAAACGTGAGTGGCAACCATCACATATTTATGAGTTTTGGCATAAAAGAGAATAGTTATAAATTGTGGAAGGTAGTAGTCTTACAGTCACATACAGTGGACTCCGATCTTTACAAACTAGAGGACTGACCAGCTGTATTTACATGAACATACACCCACCTAGGAAAGCAATCAGTTGTCTGTTCCCTTGAGGGTTGTTGGAAGTCATCCTGGGAAATGAAGAAAATGTAGTCACTTTATTTGAGTGGGTACACCAATGAAAAGTAAATGATTTAATCAGGAAATAACCTTTGGGATTTACAAACTATGACAGACCGATAATAGTATAAAAAAATATCAGTGGGTGTAATTTCCTTTAACGTGTACTTCAGATTCATCATCTTATGATTTTATATATGTTATATGGTTATTTCAACCCCTAATAAGTGAAATAACCATATAACATAATCATTTTGTTCATGCTCCACACACCTTGTCTCCCAACAATCCTATAAATAAATATTTAAAATCAAAGATATAACCATTATGTCCTCAAGAAGAAATCTAGTGGATGTGGATATTTTTTATTCCTGACTTATATTGTGGAGAGTTTGCAGCAGTGTATATATTCTCACAAGCAGAGTTTGTTTTTTAAACCGCAGACGTGATGTGGTACATGTAGCGCAATCCGTGCATGCCTTTTTCCAGGAGGCCTCGAGTGTTCTGGTATCATTAGAGTTTGAAGGTGTGAGGTGAACTCTCCATGGGACTACTCAGCGACAGTGTAGAAAACTAATAGATACCATTTGAGTCCAATTCCTGAGGCGTCAAGAAAAAGAATAATTCTTTCCCCATTACCATCTGTGAAAATACATGGGATGTACTTTTTATAGTTTCTCCTCTGCAATGATTCTGTTGTCCTCCAGAATAAGTAACGTGCACTTTATTATTCCAGCTGTGATGATGACTGGAGTGCTTTGCTGGCATGAAATTATACATTGAATTTTTCTTCATGAATTCACCTTTTTCATTTAGGAAAAGAACTGAAGTTTCCGACATGTTATAGTGTACATTTAATAATTCAATTAGGAATTATATTGCTTCACATCGTGCTGCTGAATATCAATATTAATTGTTTGGAATATTTAATTTCTCAGCTCGGCTGCTATGAATGCCTTCAGGCCGTTCTGATCTAATGAGGTGCTGCATCACAGACCAGGCAGATAATCAGTGGCACAAATTAACAAAGTTATTTGAATTAATCAGGTGATACATTCATGTGAAAATTTAAACAACACTAAAGGGCACGCTACTTATGTTTCATTTCATTCATGCCCGTGTCGAGAGGCAGTTGAAACTGATTACCGTTAATGAACTCATCAACCAAATGTGCTCAACTATTTAGTGTCAGTAAAAACCATCAATATCTCTGGACTTTGATAGACATTAATTCCATCTTCTATTAACTATTATATTATTTCTGCACAGCAAACATGCATGGACATAGATAAAATAAGTTAAGACCTAATGAAGGTTGTTAATAATGATTAATGATCACAAATACAAGACTGAAGACCAAATACTGTTGCTTAATGTGTTAGAACATTGAAAATGTGAAGCTCTTACTATCTTAAGTACCCCGGAGATGACAGCAATTTGTTTAAAGCAAGGCTTTTTTGCTGCTCATTATTCAAATACGTATTCTTGTTCAAATGGTGGCTATAGGGTCTTTCCACTAAATATAAAAACATTAGCAAAATATTGCTGAAGAGACTGACACAGATGTGTCTAAGTGTAATCAAACAAGGACAAGCAAATACATCCACCAATGACCTGAATACTGAGGAATATGAAGGTGCTGAAGGGTTACCAGTTATATAACACCTTGCAACTTGCAACCAAAGGACGAAGCATCACTTTCAACATGATGAAAATATTAATAGTGCAGAGAGTTCTCACCTCCACTCGGGTCTATGATACATTCCCACCTTTTAATGTGGATATTTCATAAATTGATTTACAAAAACAGTCATAGTAACTATTTTAAATTAATTCTGCTAGTAATTCCCCCCCCCCCCAACACGGCCCCTACTGTTTTTACTCTATATTATGACAATAATAGGATATCTCTTCCACTTCCACGTCTGCATTACAAATTACACTACCAAGCTACTTAATAAACACAAAATACATATTTAACATACAATATTATTTTAATGTGATGCTTGCCTTTTTCTACCTCTCTCATTCTATGGTTTGCTAAAAGATAAATGTTAGCAGTAGCTTCATAGCAAGATAGGAAAATACTATAGACAGCTAACATGTTTTAGTATACTATTGTGTAAATGAAACATATATTATATTAGACATATGATCAGTACACAACTACAATATACAGTATATATATATACATACAATATACAGTTGTATGACTTCTGGTTATTATTTTATTTTACAGGTCAAATAGTACCCTAATGATCTACTATAAAGGAACTTTTATGCATATTATATATATAAGACTTTTCTTTTTAATGACTTGTGTACATACAGTATGTACTGCATGAAATGAGGTCATTGTGGGGCCAGTAAGATAATTAATCTGTTTATGCAAAGTATGTAAACTAAACAAACATCACTAAATCATTAAAACTCACATATGGTCCTAATAAATACTTTACTTTATATATTGGTCACAATAAACTCACCAACGTGTTCGGTAAAAGATATTGCTTGTGAGTTAGGTAGAGGAACTTTCCGCTGAAAGTTATGTTATTTGACAGATAGCCTAATCGGATCATAGTTGGATTAAAAGATTACCTCAGCATGCTACGTTTGTTTCTTCCTAAGTATTAACTTTATTACACCTTGAAGTATTAAAGGCTGCCACTGCAAAAGCTTTGAGGGAAGCTTTTACAAGCAGGCTATTGGTTTGTATATTCATAAGTGCAGGGCCACTGCCCACTACCTCTCATAAAAAAGTAGAGCAGAGGATCTACAGCTATAATAAAGAAATGGAACGAAAATGGTAGAACTAGCAATTTCTGACTCTAATATTCTCAAATTTAAACTTGGGTGCTACAGATGAACGTCAACACTGCAAAGGAACTTGAATAAGCCATGACAAATGTTGTTATGCAGCTGTTAGAAATCTTTTTCCCTTCCTTATTTGGATTTTACTGCAAGTTTCTCAAGTCACCTCTGCTTTTGTGTGATATGATTTGAGTAGCGTGGCATAATTTACAAAAGCATTCAAGCATTATGCCAAAAACCTTTACTGACTAAAAGATGTTCCAGTCATGATTTAATGTGTGCATTTCTGGAACACTGTGAAGAGCTGAGATGAGACAGGGTGGGAGGTGTTTCTGCTGCCTCTCTGATTTCTGTTTTCCCTCTCCAAAATATTTAGATCTGCCTTCTGTCAGTCCCAACCCATTCAAGCCAAAAAGGTAACTATAGAAACATGGTGACCTCTCTAATGGCTCAATCTAATGGAATAAAATTGTTTTGTAATGTGCTTTTAGAGCCTGAGAATGAACTGTCTTGCATTGTTCAACACATTCAGAAGTTGAGGAGGAGAATGGTCAAGAATAGGATTTCCACAGGCAGAGATTTTTATTTTATTTATTTATTTTATTTAATTGCTGTCAGTTATTAATTCCAATTCCCCTGATAATATGGTCATTTTCTCTTTCTGAATAATACAAAGCCTAAAAATTGCCTCAATTTAACTGAAAGAAACCATAAAACCATACTAAAACCAAAATCATAGTAATTGGGTGGTCTGCTGGCAGAGAAGGTAAATCACACTCTTTTCTAGGTTTTCTAACGAATGTCCTGAAGATGTTGTTTTTTTCCCCTTTGGTTTTTCTTTGCCTGTATTTTAAAAACACTTAATGGAAACTAGCCCCAGTGGTTAATCCCACGTGGCATGAGTGCAACTTTCAAATGTCATGGTAAAGTCGCTTTTGAGCTCTATCTGTAATACAGCACAGCACTCTAGTGGCCACAAGGGTAATAATTGTCTCTCTCGTGTGTGTGTGTGTG
>NW_023339696.1:16069069-16085874 GCF_004916995.1 Morone saxatilis | reverse complement strand
AGAGAGAGAGAGAGAATAAGAGAGGGAGAGAGAGAGAGCGCAAGAATTTGTGACTATGGCGTACACTGAGGCATGAAGGTGCCTTTTTGCCCCCATCCAGCGTCTCCGGTTTTACAAAGCAGATTTAAGGAAAATGTTTCCTCTTTGGCTGATATATTGAAATCACTTATGTCCTAATATTGGGGTAGTTATTATTCAAAAGGTGTGAAGAGAGAAAAATGAGCATGCATGATATGTATTCAGTCTGTACCAAAGAGACTTGATGAGAGAAACACAGCAATGCATCAAATTTGAATGTGAAGATGAAATGCAGGGAGGTGATGGGCAGGAACTGCCTCATCCAAGACATTTTCATTTTGGATAACATTTTGACACAGAGAGCCTGTGTGTGAGACAGATAGACAGATACAGAGAAAATGCTTGACTAGTCATACAGACAGAGATGGGATGTGTTTGTAAAATTGAGAACCCTTAAACACCATCAACTCTTTTGGAAATGTATGACAGTCTAACTTTCTTTTTCTCTGTGTGACACCAACGCTCAACTTGTGGGATAGAGCTGGCGTTTGTAGCATTTTTATTGCCTGAAGAAAGATCATGAAACAATACCTCTAAAGGATGTCTTCCAAGACAGTTTTAACGTGCATCTGGTTCATAAATGTGACATGTCAAAGTCTCATCCAAAGTACAAGTTGATGAGTACAAATATATTTACACACCAATAATTAAAATGAAATGCCATCCCTGCCAAGATATATATAATGTAAAGACTGGGATATCAAGACCCTCCAATGCATATATGTACTGCAATTGCAAGGCTACTATTATCAATATGTCAGATTATTTGAAAAGGTTGGGCTAGCAAGTCACAATGTACAAAAGCCTCTGATCTGAAAAAACATTCATATAATTATTCTCAACCAGGACTATCTTCACATGAATCACATTATAATTAATTAAATTCCTAATTTTCCCTGGAAACAGCTCAAGGACCCTTGAACCCCTGTAACAGCCACTGTAACCATTAGTGTGAGTCTACTGTAACTCATTATGCAAAGCAGGGCCATAGAAATTCACAAAGAAATATTACATGGAAAGAGTAATATGAAAGTAGAACTCATTACAAAGTCTCAGTGGTATTTTCTATTATAAAAATCATGGCCCACTGAAGAAACTTGGTGTAAACTATTTTTCATATGTTCCTGAACAGTGACTGGGATTTGCGAATTAGGCGAAGTTAATAAAAACAATGATTTGGAAAATGTGGGAAAGAAAACAGGATATAACATGTCAGAATCAGCTTCACACATATATGTGTTTTGATACCATATGATGTTTATTAAAACAACAAAGGCCATGAGGACATTTGATTCAATCTAAACGATTAACTAAATGTTCACGAATGTATACAGTAGCTTTAATGAAACTGTCCTGGTGTGTTTTAAACTACAATAAAATGTAAATCTGTGGAAATTTCTACTGTCAAGACAACCTGCCTCATGTAATAATGCCGTTAGATCTTAACCTCGCTGTGGTCTTATTTCAAAAACATTTTATTACTAGTTGACACAAACATGTTTTCTGCCTCTTGTTATTTTTAGAAATCTAAAATTTCACCTTTGAAACGCAACCATATAAAGCGTGACCTTTAATTAAAGAGAAGAGCATGAAAGGATTTCTCACATAGTGTTCCAACAGAGGTGTCATCTTACTGTGTAAAGAATGACAGGTCTAAACAAAAACACTTTTTTTGAATGTGAGAAAATAAAACCGCTGGTTGGCCATGAACTTGAACAGAATAATCTGTGGCTGCTGTGTATAATGTATAATAAGTCTGAACTTGTACATCGGACTTTTATATAAAATGAGGAATATCAGTTCTAAATGTAGTTTTATTCTCTGCTTTCAAAAATGTCCCCATGCTTCTTCTTTGACTCTAGTTGCACTGGTATAGCACCAAATATTGTGTGATGGTATAGCCTGCATTATAAGAAATGCTGAAAAATTACATATTGATATTTGCATTACAATTTTGTTTAGATCAAAATGATCAGTCAAGGACACAGATGGTCAGCCAGGGAGTATAGGGAGCGGTCCAACCAATTTCATACCTACTGCTGCCTACTCAGAGTGCATAACAATTCCGCTGAGCCGGCTCTATTTGACATTGTGGATGTGTCATGTTCATAGGGATGGCTTCTTTTGGATCAGCCTGATGCAGCACTCGCAGACTTCAGTGGAGCCTCACATCCACCTGAAAAAAAAAAAGAGTCATGCAAGCACTTTTGCTAACAGTGAAAATTCCTCAACTGCTTAGCTCTCCTGTAGCTGTAAAAGCAGATGTGACTGCTGTAGTTGTTCAATGTGTAGCCAAAATGTAAAAGTCCTACTAACTTGTCCTTGCATAGCCTACATATAGCATTTAAATATCAGGTCAAAGCTGGGCCCTGAAAACAGATTTTCAGTTGGTTTTCACTACACATACGCAAAAAATTATTACAGCCAGATAGAAGCAGTCAAGAAACATTTATCCGGTCCCATTTGTATTGTTTTTTGTCATAGTGCCATTCACATTTTACATTTCTCCAAGTAAACAACGGGTTTATCCAGCCTATTAAATAAAACTAATGGCTAAAAAAAAGAAAGAGAGAAAAGAAAATGGATAAAAAGCAAGACTTTATCTGCTCCTAAAATGAAAGCTTCATTTACAGTTAATTAAAAAAATGTCTGCTTCTGTGGTTTCTTGCTTTGGAAAAATTGTTTCTGTTACTTAATATTGATTGAAATGTACCAGGGCAGATGATCGGCTTATTTTTTTTTTTAAGAAAATCACTCCTTTTTTAAAGTTTAATTAAATCATGGAACCTTGAATATTATTTATGAGAAAAACAAAGAAACACAAACTGCAAGTAATCGTTAAACCTGTGGTAAACTCCAGGCAAAAACAGAACATTTAACTACAAATTCATTTCATTACTGTGAATTTGTGGTGAACTTGTAAGGAGGTTTTATTGTAAGGATGATGCCAAGGGCAAACAAACAAACACAAAACTACCAGATACAAATCTATCTTAATGGATAGTTTTGCTGTTTTTTCCAACTCAAACTCTACTGAACATAGACCCTCATTAAATATTTTGTGCTGCTGATTCCCCATGGATTAAAAAATGTTATTCTTGACATCAATATGTGCAGGGCTTTCAAAATATATAATCATGTAAATATCAGTGGTTGAGTTTGAAAAGCTAACAAGTATAAAGTGGGAAAATACACATAATCATGTAGTTTCATTTAGTATTTTCAAACTTTAAATTTTATATTCTCAGTTTTTTTTTCAGTTTCATCCAATTGGACATTACTTTGATGTTCTTACCCAAAGAGTGACTGTGAGGATGCTTACAAATAAATGCTCCATCTCACAAAAAACCTTTTGCATTAAAATAGAAATAATAATTGCAAAGTAATTTGCCAAATCTGTCAGAAACAAGTCGGATTTAGTTGGAAACAATCAATAACATGATTTTATTCATCAGCATGTATTACTGAACATGAGTCGTAACCACTGAAAAGCCTCACGGGAGCTGTAGTTCTGAATCAGTTTGGCAATTATGCCGACACATAAAACCCCACATGTCTTGTTTCAGCTTTTCATCATGAAAAAAATTTTAAATTGATGTTTTATGCACCTTATAATATAAGTCACGGTTGCAACCCGCCATAAAACTAAAAGAAGAAGAAAAAGTAAGTAAGGATGTTCAAACTAACCCGGAAGTCAGGCTGTAGCGCTACGTCATCACGCAGCACGTTTGTTTTCGGTGGACGGCGAGCGGCAGGGCGCTACTGAAGTTGCTGTGAAGTGAAGTGTCTCGGTGCAGAAGTAGCTTTTACACTGTGCACAGGCGAACAAACAGGGTGAGGATGTTTTTACTTTATGTTTTTACTTTACACATCTGCTCAGTGTCAATGTAAACCGTGAAGATTACAGCTGGAGCTAACAACAGTAGCTGTTTAGCTATCGTTAGCCTCAGCATGACAGCGACTTCCCCCGTAGCTGAGCATCTCCTCTGCGAAGCTTTATTCTTTCTCTGCCCGCTGGACAGTAATTACATCATCGATCTTCTCTCTGCACATGGTGGGATGTGGATTTTTATTGAGGACACAGATCTTCTGGCGTTTGCTTTCTTTACTCAGCTGCTAACAATATGCTGTATCAGAGTCTGGAAATCTCAATATAACTTGTTGGAGTCGTATGACATCTACGTTTATTTGAGATCTATATGTCGTCTGAAAATGCACAATAGACTTATCTGAAGGATACAGCACAGAGCAGTCCTCTTAATATTAAACATTAGACAGCTCACTGGAGAGGTTTGAGATTTACACTCATGCAATCTAGTGTCATATGTAGATCATTGCATAACAAACCCACACCAATTAATTGTTATTATATAATTATTATTAGTGGATATGGATATTTTTTCTTTGTCATATATGACAGTAAACTGATATGATAGTACGTCTTGGGCTCTGTGAAATCTTTGTTATTTTCTGCCAACATTACAGATCAAATCATTGATTCATCGAGAAAATAATTGGCAGAATAATCAGTAATGAAAATACTGTTTAGCTTCCACGCTATAAATAATCATTATGTACCATCTCCTGTGTCTTTTTCTTCCCCAGGATTAACAAAATGTCTTCTGCTGAGCCCATTATCAGATCGAGACAGACAGAGAAAGACGTCAATGGAATTTCAACACAGGTCATCTGTACAGAGTTCAGCAATTACATATTCGTAGTTCTCACTCAGTACGGCAAAATCGGAACATTGATATCTGTCACACCTGACTCCAGATCTAATGATATCAGCACCCCGACGTTCTCCACCAAAGTACTGCTGGGCAAAGATGAGGTATGCAGGATGAAACTGTTGAAATAAATATTATATTGGTGTGATATAGACTTGTTCACAGGACATCAGACAAGTCTTGTTGCAAACATTTCATGCTGTGAAAGGGCAGATGAGATTGGCTCCGTAACTGCTGTGGTAGATAGGAAGAAAAAAAGTAAAGTAAAGTTTACATATGTAATTTTTTAACTGGCATACAGTGCCAGACATAGATCGTCCATTGAAAAATGGATTATAATTATGTTTGCTTGTGACGTTGACAAGACATACAGTTGCATTTAGTCCCCCCCCGCCCCTCTTCTGGTAATTTTGAATAGATAATACTTGAACTTTGTTTTAGAGTCAGGGACTGATGCAGTGTTGAAGCACTGTCGCACAGACTGAATGAATGACCATGACTGTTGTGTAATGTAATTAAGCTTTATGTCAACAGCCGAGTTTTCATCTCTGTTATTGTCAAGATTACACAGCAGCCCGATAACCTGCTACAACCACATCAGGGTTTCATTAAAATAGAATCAAGTCATATTGCAAATGCTGCGTACTTTGGGAGAACTTCACAAAAATGAATTACCTTTCTCATGATATGGCTGGAATATGGCCCAATCAATAATGCTCCATGGAGGTAACAGCAAGATATAACTGTTAACAACATACGCCGTGGCAACAGCACAGTGTGAGCTGATAAATATAAAACCTCACAGTACATGTACAGAAAAAAACATGTTTATAAAGGATGAAGACTGATTTGTGTTTAAAATGTAAAAGAATATGATTGATGTACATGATATCACATATAGATTAAAGGGGTAGGGTTGTGTGTATGAAAAGTGCTAGAGCTGTAATATCTTCATTCCATCATTGAGGTTTTACAGGCCCAGGCCTTTGCACATTTTAAAAGGACCATAGAAGCCATTTATTTTCTGACAGACATGTTACATTACAATATTTCTATGTGTTATAATCTAATGCCTGAATTGTGCTTCTTTTTTTAGCCACTGACACATGTCTGTGCCAAAAACCTGGCAACGTTTGTGTCGCAAGAAGCCAGCAACAGGCCCATATTACTGGGACTAGCACTCAAGGATTCCTCCATAGATGCAATAAAACAAATGAAAGAGATAATCAAAAGTTGTCAAGTCTGGTAGGACGTCAACAAGATGGACATGAAGCCTGAAGGCTTAATGCAAAACAGACATTCTGGATGCCCCCAATGTCACCTTATTCTTCTTCTGTCTTTTTAGTGAAATTATTTTACTGTTTACTAAAATGCCAATCTGTGACTAAAAGAACCCAGAGGCTTGTGCCCCAAGACAGAAATGTATAAATCCAATTTCATTTACTCTGATCCTTTTGATTTGTTGAGACAGTAAAAAATGTCTTCTGGAAAACATAATTTAGACGTTATCTGGTTGTAAATAAGGATTTTCTGGAAGGCAGTGTGCTCTCAAAAACTGATGAATGTGCATTGAACCCGTTATAGCTTGCAGAATAATGGCCAATAGCTCCAGTTTCATCACCACACAAAATCTGTATTCAACTTATCCTTTGTTTTGTAATTTGTAATACTCAATACTGTCTGTTTGTTTGTATTTTTGAATATTCTAAATTGTTTCATGAAGAGAATTTAAAAATAAAAGTGGTCACTTCTAAAACTTGTCTTTTTTCTGTCTTTGAAAAAAAATGCAACTCAATTATCTCTGCCCCAGTGGATAGCAGTTTAGGCACTGGACAAATATGTTAAGCATCACAAACATTCCCATCAAACGAGGAAATTGGGCTTGGCCTTTTCTAATATTTGTAGCTTTTTCCTGCTTTAAAAAAATCCATTATAGCTGTGTTAATAGAGTTACACAAATGCTGTTAAGTAGTGTTGTAGTCATTTTGTTCTGTACTAGCAGTGTTTTGCTGCAGATCCAAACAGAAAACATTACAGCAATAATCAGTTTTTATTATTTCAGAATTGGCAACTGCGATTAATGCTCTATTTTTTTTTTTTTAATTTGTAATATATGGGACAAATTTGGAATCATTTAGGTGAGGTTGGTTATAATAGTGGCCTTTGGAAAGTTGTTCCAAGTTGTTGTTTGTGTCTCATATGTTGTCTTGTAACACCAAGCTATTAAAGCATTGATATACAGAATAACATGCGTATATGCACCTATTATGAATCTTACATTCCACATTTAACTGTGCTGGAGAGGTGTTGATTCAACTTTATGCAGAAGAGGAGAAAGCAATCAGATATCTAAAGTAGAAGCAGCAAAGTGTAGAAATACTCTGTTACAAGTAAAAGTCATGAATTCAAGATTTTATTTAAAAGTACATTAGCATCAACTATACTTAAAATAACAAAAGTAGAAATACTAATTCCATAAGTGTAAGTAAATTGAATAATGTTCAAATATTTAGATACGTTAGTTTTACTGTAGGCTATACCTAATCTTCGCAGCATAAAGGCAACGTGATGACGAAATACGTGCATCGGTCAACACGTGATCCGTTCACCTGTGCTCAACCTGTTTATCTGTGCTGCTCCTCCGACTCGTCGGTAAGGGATAAATTCCAGTCACCGTCGTTTACACTGAAAGTTTCGTCTTTTCACTGGGTTCACAGAGTTAAACGCTCAGCATACCCTCTCACAGGATTTGTATGTTTTTTTGTTGAAGGTTTTGTTTGAGTTATTTCACTCGCCGACTGCCTGGACTTCGACCTCGGTCAGCTACCTGTTTCAAACAAGGAAGTCCAGCCTGTTCAACCCAACGTTGATGAAGCCGACGGGTCGTTTGTTAATAGTAGTAAATGAGCTCGGTTGGTTCTGAAAGGCGGGTTTATTCGGTAACATTGGCTTGTGACAATCCTGGGCTGTTTGTGGACAGTACCATCTAAACAGGATAAAGCTGCTTCCACCCTCCCTGGCACAAGGTGAGCTGTTTGTTGACGCTAAAGAAGCTTCTTATCATGACGCTGATCATTTGAACACAGTAGGACTGTCTGTCACTTTCCTATACAAAAGTATATGTTCTATTTAATGTATGTTTTAGTATAATAACAACAATAATATCTAGTTAGTTTTGTTTTTTGCCCAACAGGCAGCACTGAACCCACAGGCGAGGTGTTATTACATTTTACACTGACTTTCTGCCTACACTGACTTTTTTTATTCTCTGTCTGTTTCAGATGAACATTTCTTTGGAAGACATGGATTTATCAACTGAAAATAATTCCATTGTTCACCTGGCTGCACCAATTATTCCAGACAAGTCAGACTTTTCCAATATGACACTTATTCGAACCAGGAATGGCTCAATCATAGAGGACCAGATGTTTTTAAACACTCTGGCTGCTCAGGGCCTCTCCGGGATATTTGTCTGGTCCGCCTTGCTCATAACATGCCACCAGGTGAGTTTGTGTCATTTCACAGGAGCCCCAGACAAGAATATGTCTATGCGCCCATGCTATAGGAAACTTAAATCACTGCGTCACAAAAGCAGCAGTAGTGAGTAATACAGCCTCAAAGCATTGTGCACTCAGTGGAGTGGTTAGAGTCTGACAGATTGTACCTCCCTTGCCAGAGGACAGAAACAAGCTCTTATATCCGTAAAGGATTATTACCTTACAGTACTCAGTCTACTTATCTAGTCATAAAGTATTTCTATCTTTTCAGGCAGGTCTTATTCTTTCTACTTTATGCTTGCACTGCCCCACTGCACTGTGGGAAAGTTTTCCTTACTGTATAATTGATAGTTACTATCAAACAAAGATGGAGGAAAATCTTTTAGCTGGTTAAAGGACAATGGATACACATTGAGCTCTCTCTGTGTGGGGGTAAATGATGGTCAGGAAGATTAATGCAGCCTGCGTTTACCCTGAAACCGTTTCATTACTGCTGTAAATGAGTGTTTCCTCTTGAGTTACCCACTGTGTGCTGATGATGGCTTATCATTACAGTTTTATTATTTGCAGAGAATGCGGTAGGGTGCAGTGTATTATCAACAGGGAAATCAATTGATATTGAGATAACATTTAAAGCATCATAAAGGATGAGGGTGTTGTTTTCTTGCTTGCTTTTTTTTTAATGCTGTGCAGCCGTAACAGTTGCCAGATTTATTTGACTGAATATGGATCCATCCTGAGGCTTTAAGTCGTATGCTTTGATTATATTCATGATAACATGCATATGGTCATAACCGTATGTGTTATTTGGTGTAATTAATTAAATATAAAATATCCTCAAAAAGCATCAAAATGATGCATCCTGTGATCCAAAAACAATCCTTGTTTAGGGATTTGTGTCTCAATATCTAGCAAATTGGTTTCTATCTTTTTAATATAGTACTTGTTTGGCCAAACACTTGCCAGCAAGACATTTTAATTGAACAAATAAATAGCAAGTGTACCACAGGGAGAGTGGAGCAGGTTTGCAACTGGCATACCGTCTGTCACACAGGGAGAATAAAATGGTCTGCAGGACTAGTGTTGCAATGCTGGTGGTGTTTCATCTGACTTGGCTCTGGAGGATTGCTATAGACTGTTAAACTCACATTCTGAATACTAAACACAGATAGACAATGACCTTAGATCCTCTTTGCTGTAAAGTCGCCAATGCTTTTCGGCTGGTAATCGGTGGAGTGTGGCTCATTTTTCTCGGTGGGCTTATTGGTCCCTTTGCAACTTGGAGCATTTGGGATTAAGAGGAGCAGACTTGTACTTACCCTGTGCTGTATGACTGTGTCATGTTTGGCACATGTCCAGAACATGTCCCTCTCATTTGCTATTAATTTTTTTTTTTTTTTTCAATTTTGCTTCAGGTTGTATATATGTTTTCAAAAATGTGGGCAGTGATTGTAGAAATAAGGTTTTCTTCAGCTTGAAGCCATTAAACACCATCTATGAATCAACAATGAATTAATGTCAGGTCAGCGTTATGGTGTCAGGAAGGACATAGGTTTTACTGGCTTTTCAGGCAAATGGAGGACATCAGTCTACACTCTGCTTCCCTTCATGTGTAGAGATGGGCATATGAATCACACCCCACCCTCACAGTAATCAGGCTTTAATGCGCAGCCTCTAATGGGCCTTTAATCAAGCTGAATGTGTCGACAAGAGTGAGACTCTAGATGTTGTTTTGCTTGCTCCTACAAATGGAGGGTTTTAAAATTGAGAAATTTGATAATTTGCTGCTTATATATGCTTATATATGCTCATATATGATTATAAATGGAATGTTTGACTGTTGGTCAAATAAAACAAGCAATTTGAATACATCATCTTTGGCTTTAAGAAATTATAGAGTGGAACTTTCACTCATTTCTAAAACTTTATAGACAAAATGATTAATCAAGAAAATTATCTACAGATTAATCGTTAGTGAAAATAGCTGTTGCAACCCTAAACTACTGTATGAGGTTATCAAAAAAATTACAAGTATACAATTGTAATTATAATAATAATACAATGGTATTCAAACAGGTAGAGATTTCAAAAGTTTAAAATGAATATTTCTCACTTAATATTTCTCACAGCACAGTAAAATGCAGTTGGACGCACCCATTACTTTTAACAGTACAAAGAGGTTGTATCTTTATTATTTGTTATTTGAAAGAAGTGATGAACTAGTGTTATGCAGAGAAAGTCCTTAGGATTTGCTTGCTGACCTGACCCAGCTGAAATTAAAATTAAGGCTGACACTAACAATACATTATATTGCAGATCAATCTGCTGATTATTTTCTCAATGAATCGATATTGATAAAATATTAGAAAATACCCATCACAATTACCTAAAGCTAATGTCTTCATAGTCTTGTTTCACCCAGCCAGCAGTCCAAAACCCAAAGATATTCAGTTTACAATCATGTAAGACAAAGAAAAGAAGGGAATCATCACATTTGAGAAACTGGAGGTCATGTGATCAATCGATTATCAGAATAGTTAATTTTCTATCGTTTCAGCAATGAGTTGATCGTCTGTTGAGGTATGATAGTGATTTTATGTTTGTTTTCTTGTTTTTCAGTTATTAGTCAGCAGTGGCTTGAACTTGGTGTGATTACTTGGATTGCCCCCTCGTAATCAATTAGTTGACAAATGGGTCATAAGCATCTTGGTTGACTCATTTTTTTAAATGGTCTTTTTATGAAGAATGAGTCATCAGTCACTTACTAGAAATGTCTGTGCCAACACAATAAGACTCAAAAACATGCTTTGATTTTTAATAAGCTCTACACTTTAATAGTTCTTTCTGCGTGAGTGCAGTCATCTGCAGAGGGACAATAATACTGGAGAAACAATTTGACAGATTTTCCCATTAAATCTACTAATTGTTTATTGAAGAGATCCTACCAGTATTAGTCATACTAGAATTCATTTACTTGAGGATATTATAAACTATAGACACATTTCAATACATTTGTTGGATCAGAGATGTTGCCTGGTAACAGCAGTTACCTTACACCTTTATTTTGCAACAGCTTTGTTTTTGATTTGTTAACATTGGTGAGATTAGCCGCCCTGCAGTCGCCTGCAAGCATTAACTAAGATTCACTTACACAATTGAAAATGTCTCCTTTTATTGACATACAGATCATGCCGTGTTGTATTTGCTTGAGATCAGAATAAGCCATCTCTTACCTCAGACTCACTACAGTGGCAAAAAACCCATTCATCATTTAGATGTGGCTCATGGATGTACAAACTGTTATACCAGGTGTTAGTTTTGTCATGTCTAATAACTAAAGGTCACTGAAAAGAATGATAATCAGATCGTGCCATATGCTGTGTGCACTACATTACCTTTATGGAGGCCTTGTGGAGGAAAATGGGAAGGTTGTGTGTATATATGTGTGTTTAAGATGTTTATCAGCTCAGTTTATTTACTGATCTTATTGTCCACTTCTGTATCTGAAGTTAAAGCTGTTCAATATGATGTGAGACCAGTAAGATTAGAGCTTCACTGTCTTGGAAGGTCATTAAAGTGAGAGTTGGGTGATTTTTTTTCTTTATTCTAGTCAACTCTGCTGCTGCATAGGCAGACCTTTACACTGACAGAGCAGTTGGTGCCAGATAAAATGTAGCTATAGATAATATCCAGAAAAAGAACATATATGATTGCTCAGGTGGTTGATAAATCACGTTGATGACACCCTCGTGGTTTATATTGCTTAAGTGTCAATGCTATAGGAAATTTACTGATAATTTTTCTTTTACAAAGGGTGTCTGATAAACTGTAAGTGTTCATACCAAAACCTGCAAATCACAAAGCCATAATTTAATTTAATCATAACAAATTGCAGTCATATTTGATTTATAATTTGTGAAACGTATTACACACAGATGCAGACTGTCAAGTTTTTTTTGATAATCTGATAATCAGTTAACCTATAGGGACATTTTCAACCAAAATGAAAATATTCTCTTGATTCATCTCTCAAAATGGAAGATTTCTGCTTTATATCTGTGTTAAATTAGTGTAAATGTAATATATTTGGGTTTTAAATGGTGGGTCAGATAAAAAAAAAGAAAACTAGGTTGAAAATATAACCCTAGGCTCTGAGAAATTAAAATGGAAATTTTTTTTTTAACAATGATCTGCTGTTTCACTGCTACATGCAACAAATAATTGATTAATCCCAAAAAAACCCTGTAGATTAAATCAATAATGCAAATAATCATTAGGTGCAGCCCTATTAAAGTTCACTTTTGATATGCGTTGCATATGTTGTTACATATTTTTGTCAAAGCAGAGTTTATTTTCCATGTCAATGTCCATGGGAAATATAGCCTACATTTGACGGGGTTTTCACATGTAGGGTACAGTATATCAAGTTTCCCAGTTATTTAAATTATAACTTTGTTCTATGAATCTGCAACAATGCTCACCAAGATCAGAGAATTAGCATTTTCTTGTTAACTAATGTTTTTCATATTTTCATGGTATTTTCATTGTAGATCTATACACACCTTCGATCCTACACGGTTCCCAATGAGCAGCGCTACATCATCCGCATCCTGTTTATCGTGCCAGTCTATGCCTTTGATTCTTGGCTCAGCCTGCTCTTCATCAGCAACGACCAGTACTATGTCTACTTTGACTCTATTCGAGACTGCTACGAAGGTAGGTAGCACAAGCCCTCTCCCAGGAAAGACAAGAAACTGGCCCAACTGGTTTATTTGCACCACTTATTGTTGTCATGTTGGTAGACCTCATTATTTAAGGTGTTTCCTTTCTGTGAGGAGTAATTTTAGGAGCATCCCTTTTTGTGCACTGGTCTAAAGTGTTTGCTGATGAAACAAACAAACTAGTCTATTTTTTGAGTAGAATAATTTCTAAAAATGTTTTTTAAATGTGGGTGTAATTCTGCATAAATATTACAGAATCCCTCTTCTGTAGATTAAAGTTGAATTCCCTTTATACATTGTAACTGTAATTATATTAAGTTTTAAAACCAAAGCACTTCACCAATGGCAAAGGTGAATCATATGCAAAATGGATTACAAGTAATTTGAGAAAGGGAAAAGTAAGAAATACATTATTCAAGAGATTAGTTTCCAGTTTGCAGGCCAATTTTATGGCTGATTGATAGTGCAGTGCATCAGAAAGCAGGGAGACTGGAATACCACCAGCGGCTACGGCTAAAACATAATGAACCTTCTCTTGACTGGACACCATCTGCATTAGCTTCATTTAATCCCTCCTTAAATAGCAACAAAGGATTAGGAAGGGATTTCCAAGACACAGAACCCTTGGAAGCTTCTTAATGTAAGGACTGAAACATTTATTGTTCCAAAATGTAGGACTAATTATTTTTTATCACGTGGATGTTGTCTCCTCAAAAATAATTTGACCTTTTTGAAATGAAGTTATACTTGAAGGTGATGGGAAATTATTCTACAGTTCAAATCTTGTATGGTACAGGGTTTAAAGAAGTAACTCTTCTCTTTCTGTTACAGCATTTGTCATTTACAATTTCCTGAGCCTGTCCTTTGAGTATCTAGGAGGAGAGAGTGCAATCATGTCAGAGATTCGAGGGAAGCCCATACAGTAAGTACTATCATTCAATTCTCTATTCAGTTGTGGCATACATGTATATTAAAAAAAAGCTAGGAGAGTTGGGATCGGTATCCTTAGTGGGTGGATGAAGCCTCAAAAGCTAGATCTTAGATCATGTGGCTTTTCCAGTAGGTGAGAAACATGTGATCATAGTCCAGTTCCACTCTTCCCTTCCTCCCCAGCTGCTTTTAACATGCTTACCAGAGATCAGACATGCAGAGCAAACATTCTGAATGACTTGAATGTCACAGGTGATGTTAAGATAGTCTCTAAGCTCAGCAATATGCTGAAGAGCCAGCTGGTGTGGTTGCCCTTATTGCTGGTTTAAGGATGCCATGTTGCCTGTGAAAGCGTAATGAGAATTGTTGTTAGAATCAGCAATGGGCAGAGCTTCTTCTAGTTTCAAATGATCCACTAATATCTGGAATTTAAAGCTTTCTGTGGCGTCTCTAGGCAGTTAGTTTCCCTGCTGTCTCTATGCTGGATTCATGTTTCATTTACATCACCTTCTCTTCAGAACAAACTATATATTTTTTTCTTTATGTCTACGATCACAAAAGGGGCAAGGTGCATCTTGCTTCCTTGAGTTAGTACTTAGTGTGAACGACACAGTGAGAGAGCAGGCAATAAACAGTTATCCTTTATCTCAGAGCTTTTGACCAGCCTTAGATAGGCTGTGTTTTATGGCTGACTCAGCCACAGGGCAGCAGCTCTTTGCCAGCTTCTGACAGTGGAGACACTAATGTTGAGCCCTGATAAATGATGGCATTGCTAAACACCAGCCATTGGAAACCAACAATAAATCCTACATGTTGTTTTTTAAAAATCCCTGCTCTGCCATGCTGTAACACGTCCTTAAGGATATCCTTAGACATCCAATATTTTCTTCCTTAAACCAGTGAGAACTCCACATTTCCAGGAAATCATTTTATATTGTATATATATTATTATTATATTATATTGTATTCTTCCACTGGCTTCCCTCACTCCCTGCCTTCAAAACACACAACTGACTTACACTAATAATACAATAAACAATGTAATTATATATGCTGCAACCAGAACTTCAAGAAAAGTCTAATCTTTTGTCAATTTTGTCAGTGTTGTCAGACCAGTCCTGTCTGTTTTGTTGTAGCCCAAGGATATTAGGTCAATCTGCAAAAGACACCAACACCTTTATATCCACTGTCTCACATACAACTTTGATCTACTCTATGTTATATATTAGGCATGCTAAACAACAGCGATATTTATGTATTATTAAGGCTTATAATACCAGTATTCCGAATAACAAATGAATCAAAATAAAGTTTATTGTTTGTGCATCAGAAATGTTCAATAACTGCACACAATATGGTGTAAGCAGCTTGTATTTCAGTTTACATCATTGGCTTTTGTGTATTCCAAAAAAAAACTTTCAATACATTGCAGTGAAATGTAGCACCACCCAGAAGAACAACTGATTAAACATACAATAAACTAAAGCAGTAATGTCAGCTCGGACTGCAACTAACAATTATTTTCATTATTGATTAATCTGCCCATTATTTTCTTGATTTATTGAATTTGTTTGTTTTTGTCTATAAAAGTCAGAAAATAACAAATAATGCCCATTACAGTTTCTCACAGCCCAGTGTGGTGCCTTCAAATGTTTTTGATGAATTGTTTCTTTCTTTCTGTCATCAACTAATTGTTATTAGCTTTAATGTCAACAAAAACGGAACATTTGATTCATTCACTGTTTCCTGTTGTCTTCACAGGTCAAGTTGTCTGTATGGTACCTGCTGCCTCGTTGGAATGAGCTACTCCATCGGCTTTTTAAGATTCTGCAAACAGGTGAGCTTCCATCATCCCCTTAACTCCCCTCTAGCAATGTTCTTTTCGACCACTGAAAATAAATGTACACACAATAAAAATAAGAATACATCAAGTTGTCTTAAAAAACAATACTGCGATGCAAATTACCATTCTGTCCAGATCTCCAGACTGCTTAAAAATGACAGCTGTTATAATTGGCTGTGTGCTTTTCAGAGGATAACATCCACTGGTTTAAAAAAAAAAATAGTGAAAACAAAGGCAATTGAGGCCAGGTGAAAGCAGCTTGATAATAAACACAGAGAGATGATATGAGCTGTCAGCGCAGAGCTCCCTTCCAGTGTCTTGGGATGCTACACAAGCTCCCAGTCTAACGCTGATGGAAATTGGAACTGAGAGTTATGTCTTCAAAACAAAATACATTGTGAATTGAACTTTTTTTTTTTATAAGTGGCAGGTGATAAACACTCAATGTGCCTTCACAGGACTCGTACATGAAGTGTTTTAAAAGAACCTTACAAGTTCTCTCTGGTGGTATAACTGAAAAGAACCTTGGTTAGGGATATTTCTTTGTGAAGGATATTTGAAGACCTGGACAGTAGGTTTTAAAAAGAGAATAGCACATTGTGGCGTTGTTCTAAAACTCCCAACAATTTTGTAGGAGTTTACTGGGTTGTGTTGCAGGGTTGGCTTAGTAAGGACTTAGTTCTCTGCTTGTGAAATAGCCTCATTAACATTCATTCAACACCAGATTTCAGAAATCAATATATCAAACACTTCAGAAATTATTAATAGCTGTTTTGCAGGTCAGCTCCCGCATAGTGTGACCGAGTGACTAACTGGATTCAAAGTATCGATTAACTGCTGTCGTTCATATGAATTTATTCTAACTAGATTACAAAAACACTCGATTATATTGATCACATAATGTTGCCACAAGTGTGTTAGTTTTTGAAAGAAAACTTCAGGTGAGGTAAAGTGGAACCCTGGACTGTCAGACTCGTCACAGCTAAATACTAGAACTAGCAGATTG
>NW_023339696.1:16067813-16069047 GCF_004916995.1 Morone saxatilis | reverse complement strand
GGGCTTGATCCAAGAGGGGTTTTTTGTTGTTGTTGTTGTTGGAAGGCAGGTTATAAACATTAAAATTCTTTGCACATTTTGGGGACACGTCAGTGTGTGATTAGAAGAGAGGTTAACAAATGAATCACTGATATGGAAAAGCAGCCTAGAGTTATGGTGGTTCTATGAGATAAGGTTAGAGGATAAGCTGCTCTTGCATCCTAAACTGTATTTTTGACATTTCCGTTTAAGTCCTTTATCATATTGTAGGACACTTTAGGGTCTTCCTCATACTGGGCAAAAGTGTAATCCTGTGGACCTCAGGGGCAGCTGTTGGCCTGGTGAGAGACATTTGGGAACCAGATAAATAAACAATGAATAAAGTGCAGTGCATGTAGCTAACTCATTTCTGCTGCGGTAGCAGTAATTTCAGAAGCATAAACCAAGCGCTATAGCTGAGACTACATTATTAGTATACATACATTATTATACTATTATACATACAATACATTATTATCAGGGCGAAAACGGAATTGCTGAACTTAAATGACAGCCAAACACGAGCTCCTTTCATCCCCTAGGGTTAAGTGAGTACTCGGCTGAAATGAGTATCCAGTACAGAGTATCATCAGAGTAAAATGTAGTAAAATATCCATACTCAAAAATATAGCAACTTTAATAAAAAAAAAAACCTGTTCTGTAAATAGTTTTCTTACTCTTGTGACCAAAAAACATTGATCTGAAGATCAATTTCGAGGCTGTTCTGTAAATAGTTTTCTAATAAATATAGCAACTTCTGATCAACTCATATCAATTTCAGGCTTAAATGAACAACTTCTGGTCATTTATGCCCAATTCCAGTTTAAGCCCCACTCATTGCAAATATGGATGCAAATACAGATAATTTAGTTGGTTGAACAGATAATGGTGTACTTGCTCATCTCTAATTCATACCTTTAGCTTGTCTACATTCTTTCACTACCTCAATGTAATTATTTTGAAGTGCTTTGATTGTTTTCTTAGTTTTTTTTATATACAGGGAAAAACAGCAGCAAGACGATGTAAGCAGTTGATGTATAAAAATAAATGTTGAGCAGAGGTTTTATCAGAAAGGCCCCTAATAGTGTCCTATTAGTAAAAAATAAAGATACAAGAGTGGGCAGTGGCACAGAGGTGAGAAAAAACAAAAAAAACAACAGCCTTGTGGTCCGATACATGGATTCCATAATTAAACTGTTAACGATTTAGAAAGGTC
>NW_023339696.1:16063283-16067807 GCF_004916995.1 Morone saxatilis | reverse complement strand
AGAGAGGTGTTGCTGTTAATTGGGCCTCAGGAGAAATTTAAAAATCACTTCTGTCGTTAGTTGCCACCAGTAAACTATTGCAGTGAACACTGCAGTGTAGTTATAACAGAAAGAAAATGCTTCAGGTCATTTCAAGCTGTGAATCCGATATGTAACATTATTTAGTTTTTTTTTCTAATGGAAAATACTGGCAGGTTGCTAACAAAATTTGGGGAAAAGTCAAATGTGCTAAACATAACAGATGTGCATGTTATCCTAAATTCCCATAACCCTTTGATGCACTAGTTTACAATAGAGCTGTTATTCAAGCTGTTGACAAATAGGTATAATTCACATAATCCTCTTATCTTGCAATTGTATCGTGCACTGTACACTGACATTAACATTAGTATTCAATATTATTACTAGGTGTGTGTATAGAGCCTGTATGCATGAATGCAGTTACTAAAACCACGGTTGGCTTTTAATCTGCCAGCATTATGAATGAACATTGTGTTTTGAATATCAAGTGTGTCAGGAAGTATCGTGCAAAATTCTTTGCTTTGAGAATATTCAGAGTGACAAGCTGGCACTAGAACAGGCATAGAGAAAGCAAAGGCTGTCAGTACTAAAAGCTTCAAAGTAAATCAGTAATATAAATGATTATTGATGTCATTCTGTCAAGGCCACCACCAACTCCGGCCATTCTAAAAAGCCTCCCTCTGGCTAATCAAGTTGAACACTCCTGGTCTGTTGCTTTCAAGTGCTGCAGCAGCGATGGACGTTTGGAGCAGCCTCTGTCAATTTGGTTGGTTCAGGCTTCAATACACAGCACAGAGGACTTCTGTCCTCCAGTCTTATATTTCATGCAGGTCTACATTCCCCAGCATCCTCTGTTGTCCCAGCCAATCCCTATCCACATCAGCATTAAGGCATCAGCATCAGTATGGTTTACTGTCTAGGACTGAAGACAACTTTAACAAAAGGAGGCATTCCATGTATTTTATGACCTTTTTATTTAAGTCATTTTAAGTATTTAAATTAAAACAATAGTTTGATGTTTTAGGAAATGCAGTTGTTTGCTCTCTTGCCAGGAGTTAGATGAGAAGATCTACTCTCATGTCCGTTACATGCAGCCAGTTAACTTTGCGTAACACAGAGACAGGAAATGGGGAAACAACTAGCCTGGCTCCAAAATCCACCTACCAGCAACTCTAAAGCTTATTAATTAACAGATTATATCTTGTTTGTTTAACCTGTACTAAAAATTGAAGTTTAAGAACGACAATTTTCTGTTTCATGAGGGGTTGTGTGCCAGACCTTTCTTGGCTCTCAACAGTTGCCAGGCAACCAGCAGAGATTCCAGGAAGTTAGTGCTCAGAGCCAAGAAACAGTCCAGCACATAACATAAAATGGCAAACTTCTGGTTCTGTATGGATTAAACAAACAAGATGTAACCTGTTACTGAGGGAGCTTTACATATGCTGGTACTAGCCGGGCTAGCTGTTTCCCCTGGGAGCTAAGCTACGCTAACTGGCTGCTGGCTGTCGTCACACCAAGAGAGACCGATGTGAGAAGGGTATCAATCTTCTTTTAAACGTATTTCCCTAAATGTCAAATTATTTCTTTTTAAATTGTGTCTGTTAAAACAAGACAAAGATGTCAAAACATAGTAGTACTGAAGAGTTATATTTGTGTGTGTGTGTGTGTGTGTGTGTGTGTGTGTGTGTGTGTGTTGGAAAAAATCAAATGTATAGCTGAAATGCGTAAGGTGAGAGATGGCCTCTGGTTAGGAGAAAGTGATGCCGCAGAGACACACCTGCTTACATATCTTTTCCATCTAATTAGATGTACAAACAGATTCTGACGTCCTTCCTCATCCTTGTCCTCCTTCATTGTGTCCTTGCTTGTTTGGGTGTCTCATTCTGAATTTTAATGTGTTCTCCAGGCGACTCTCCAGTTCTGCGTTGTCAAACCCATCATGGCAGTCATCACCATCATCCTGCAGGCCTTTGGCAAATATCATGATGGAGATTTTAAGTGAGCAGCACCATTTTTTTCCATTTCATTCTTTATGTATCTTACATATCCATGTCACAGCCAGCAGGCTTGGTTTGCTGTTTATGTGCACATGGAAACAATTTGCAAAGGGAGATAATTATATCACCTCTTCACAGTTGGCATGATGAAAATGTTCAGAATTAAAGGCTTTCATTTCAGTCAGAGTGCTGGGTTCAAACTTTCCTGTGAGAGTGTGCAGGTACTCTACTGCATGTTGTCCCAGTTGTGTCACTATCGTAGCCATAATCACAGCCTCTTGAGTATTGTTGGTATTGCAAAGAATAATTCACGGATTTTTGAAATATAGACTGAAGACATTATTTCTTTTTTATATTAAGTTTTCCCAAAAAATAGTAAGTGTTCTGAAATGAAGACCCTTAATTCTTATTTTATGTTCCATTCATTGAAGCTCAATGTTGCAAGGGGAAAATGCATTGTTTCATTTAATACTTTTATTTTGGATGTCAAGTGATACAAAGGCGGGGATAAATTGCAGACAGATTTAATTTTAGTGTATTTTCAGTCGTACCAGATGAGCCAATAAGGGTCTCAACAGAATATGGAGAGGGTAATACATTCAATAAAAATGTATTTTGTATGTAATCAAAAGCT
The DNA here is from genome assembly GCF_004916995.1 of Morone saxatilis. Taxonomy (NCBI): domain Eukaryota; kingdom Metazoa; phylum Chordata; class Actinopteri; family Moronidae; genus Morone; species Morone saxatilis. The sequence continues at coordinate 16,065,155 of NW_023339696.1, read as the reverse complement.
ATAAAATCTGCAGCCCATAAACTCTGCCTGGCTTATTTTCAGGTGCTCTTGTCTGCCTCTCAGTACAGTGTCTCTTTCTGAAGGTTCAGCTGTGACAACACTTGTTTCTAAACTACTCAGAAGGAACACAAAGTTCAACAAGGGTTTCAGACAGAAGTCTCCAGTCAGCATCATATCATCACCCTCTTACTGTTGAGCTAAAATATAGACATCATTAAATTATTCCTGCTTATTTCTTCATATACTTAAACAGCAAAATTAGCAGGCAGAAATAACTGTCTTTTTTTCATGTCTTTCTTTAAGCTCTGTAGCAAGACCATGATGATTCACAGATTGTTTACTTATACGCTTTCAGCCAGCCGTGCACTCTATACTGCATGGGAGTAATTAGTGTAGTCACAGCTGAGTCTTCAGGGAGGCTCTCCAGAATGCAAAGAGGGTATAAAGGCAGTCTGACAATGAAATATAGACAAATAGGCCTGTTTATCGATGCATCCTGAAATAAAAAAGGGCATGTACAAACAGGCTTTATTAACTACTTCAAGGAAGAGGGCAAAAAGGCTGTTTCCAGCTGTTTTTGCAATAGAGTATGCCTGAAAATGTCATCAAATTTAAGCTGTAAGTCTTTTACATTCATCACAAAGTAATAAGTGGATTCAAAACATGAACAAATTTATCACAAATGGAAAAATATGTAACTATGTGGCTTTTCCTACTTTGTTTCTTTACAGCATAAATGGAGGATACCTGTATATCACAATCATCTACAACTTCTCAGTCAGCCTGTCTCTCTACGCTCTCTTCCTCTTCTTCTTCGCAACAAGTGACCTGCTCAGGCCGTATGAACCAGTGCTCAAATTCCTCACAATCAAATCTGTGATTTTCTTATCCTTCTGGCAAGGTAAGTTAACCCCCTCTACTTCTTTTTGTTGTATCAGTATCAGTACATAGAAGTATAAATTGCTGATAAAATTGTTGCCTGTTTATAGGAATGGTGCTCGCTATCCTGGAGCGATGCGGTGTCATACCCAATGCACTCTTCATCGATGGACAAGAGGTCGGCGCTGGCACCGTGGCGGCAGGCTGGCAGAACTTTATCATCTGCATTGAAATGTTTTTTGCTGCTATTGCCCTCCGATATGCCTTCACCTGCACCGTCTACCAGGAGAAAAAAAATGAAGTGCCAGGTGAGCTGTAGTCTGCACAGAGAGCTGGCCTAAGCTGCTGAACTGATCATTACCTCTTGTCCTCGCCTTGAAAATATGTTGACGTGTTCCAAGGCTAATTGCCCTTCTCCCCCCACAGAATAAGGACTGACACAGGTTTGAAAGTGTTATCGGTAATAGTAATTGCATAGCTTCGTGCCTTTTGGAGCCATTTAGCTCAGTCAGACTGACTTTTAAAGTTACATTTCACATTCAATCCCTCAATTTTAACTGATACGTCTGCATATTTCCACATTTATGCTTATATTAAATGTAGTGCTGTTGTTATTACAGTGTTGGAAGTCAGCAGGGGCTTCCATTGGCCTAAGGGCACACTCAGAGGGTAGTTGCAAGTAATGTAGGAGAAGATGAAGAGGAATTCAAAGCCACAGTACAGTAACTAGCAGAGAGCGAACAGCACCCCTTTGACGTCAATGCTGCCTGCAAGTAAAAGACAAATGGAAGCCATGGGAAAAGCCGTCCACAGCAATATCAATCATTTTGCCATTTTTTCCTGCTATAGGAAACCCTCTGTCCCCTTGAGCTGCTTAACATGCAGATGCACTGGAAGTGATGAAAAAGAAGATAATGGGATGAAATTAATGGTTTTCATTCTCACCCATTTTTACTGTCCACATTCATCTTCATCCCCCCCCCCCCCCCCCCC
>NW_023339696.1:16062907-16063242 GCF_004916995.1 Morone saxatilis | reverse complement strand
ACACACACACAGACACACACTACTCCACCCAGACAGCACTGCCAGTGACCCTGAAAAAGAAGGCTGTGGGTGTCTGCCGGCTCTCTTTTTTTTGCCTTGGACACCCTTTTAGAACCTGGCTCACAGCTGGGTGCTAAGGGACAATCAGTGGAGACTGTGGCTGTGACTGAATTCTGTTCAGTCCATTTGTAGACTGCAGCCTGAAAAAAAGCCATGATGAAATACAAAATTAATTTGATGCCCATTAAGTCATTTATCCAGCAAACATGCAAAAACATTTTTCCAGCTTCTGGGATATATGAGTATTTTCTGCATTACTTTACTTACACAAGTAA
>NW_023339696.1:16052530-16062896 GCF_004916995.1 Morone saxatilis | reverse complement strand
CTGAATGAATCAATAAAATAATAATCATTAGTTACTTATGTACACTTAAGTCAGCGCATAAAATTTTTTCATAACTACCTTCTTTGGTCTTCAAGACGACTGCGATTGAAAGGATTAGTTCGACATGTTGGGAAAAACACTTATTCACGTTCTTGCAGAAGGTTAAATTAAGAATAAGATAAATAGGCTACCACTTTCACGTCTCTACGCTAAATATGTAGCTGGATTCAGCCAGTTAGCTTAGCTTAGCATGAAGGGGGGGGGGGGGGGATTTGTACAGGGATTTGTACAGGATTTGTAGCTCGGTCTCTTTTTTTTTGGGCCGGGAGCAGTTGCCAGGCAACCAGAGGAAATTCCAGAAGTTCCAGGGAGTTACTGTATTTCTTTTAAAGCTGTAACATTGCAGTCACGTGCATGGTTGTCTAATCGTTCATCTCCGAATGTCCTTGTTCCTTGTCCTATGTTCCTATGCTACAGAGAACATCCCTCCTATGCAGAGCATCTCCAGTGGTCTGAAAGAGAGCATAAACCCAGGTGACATGGTACAAGATGCTATCCACAACTTCTCCCCGGCCTACCAGCAGTACACCCAGCAGTCCACACAGGAGGTGGTGCAGCCCAGCACTAACGGAAAAGTGGCCACAGGCAACAAGAGCTCCCGCAAGTCTGATAAAATCATGCTGATTACCTCTGATGATGAGTTCTAGGCATTTTTCAAGCAAGATCCAGGTGTTTGTGTCCTTGCCACCCCTATCTCTGACCCCCTGGGGAAACAGCTGTATCGGATATCGCACAGAACTGGATTGAATCCAGGTGTTTTAATTTTCATTATCCCAGTATTTAAGATGGACTGCTTACTTCCTGTCCTGTTTAATTAATAATTTAAGTACCAAGAGGAGGATGAAATTAATACTCTTTAGAATTGATAGCTCAGTGACCAGAGAACTGATCTGTTTCCATCTCTGCAGTAAAAATCACAGGAAAACGACATGTCACCTTCACTTTATCAGAGAAGTCTGGAGCTATGCATTTTCTGTAAATGAAGCTGCTGGTTGTTCAGCAGTGTCCCTGATCCTGATCCTTATTCTGTTTCTGTCATTATGTCAGTGCTCGGTCTCTGGCCGTCTGAAGTGTGTTCCCTCTGATTCATGTCGGTTTCAAAGAGGAGATGATTAATATGTGACTCCAGGTGGGAGGCAGGGAAGCCGGTGATGGCTGGGAATGACACTTCATGGACTGTCTCTCGCATCTGCTTGTTTGAAGTATTTGCTGAGCATTCCTCTGCATGGTTTCCTGACAAATGGAAAGATTTGTTCAAAGACGGATTCGTTTTGGAGCAGGCACTTCAAACTGCAGACTATAGCACTTCGCAATCCTTTGTATCTACCGTAACATGGACAAATTGGATAAACCTGTCTCCTACAAAGTGGGAGTTGTATTATTCTCATTAATTTTCCCAGCATGCTAAAGAGTGTAATTCAGTGCAACTAGCCAGCAGTTCAACAGACGCTAACAATTAGTCTTTTTGCAGCTTCTGCATCATTGTAAATTCTTTTGGCAGAACCTTTTTATGTTTTCACAGCACAGTTTCTGTTATAAATCCATGTTCCCAGGATTATGAAATATGTACAGAATTTGTTTGGTGTAAATTGTGGTGTTTAATATGTTATACTTGTGTAAAGAATCTCTTTTTATGAATTAGGAAAATGTTAATGTATTTATGTGTAGTTGAGATGTAGCCAGACAAAAACCAAAATCTGTGTGGGGAAAAGAGAAACAGACATAATTGTGTGACTTGGTAGTTTCTTGTCCCACTTTGTTTTTACTGGAAATGTTATCATCTGTGTTAATGTCAGACGGGAGACCTATAGCTTTCCTAATACAGTAGATATTGAAGTTTAGTTTTGTACATCAAGTCATAAGTTGTTTTCATTTTGATACACTCTTGTGCCAATGATGGCTGCCTTTCTGGAAAAGCAAAAAATTAAATAACAGTTGGGTACAAAGTAATATTTGAACGTATATAAAATAGTTGACTTGTGTGTCTTAGTCCTGTGTGGCACTTCTACGAAATTAAATTGTTTTTGCTTGTGTAACTTGAATTTGTTGAACTGAGTAAACCTGCACTTCTCAATGAGGAAAAAAAAGCTTTATTTGAAAGTACAAAAACAGACACAGCAGACCTATTTATAAGAATAATTTACCATACTTTAAATCAGAGCAGAAACAAATACAGATTTTATTTGTACATGAGGGTAGTTCATTGAGAAAACATGTAAAATAAAAATAATTTAGGTGTTTTTTTTTAATAAAATTACACAATTCAATGAAATAAATATAAAATATATATGAGCAGAGTAATGTCAAGTTGTGAAGGGTACGTAATCAGTTTATGCTGCCTTATTACTGTCCTCGTTTACAGTCACTATTTATTGACAGTCACTAATTAAGCCTCAACATGTAACCACAAGACTAGAACAAGGAAATCAATTTATTCTAAAATACAAACATAAAAACTTAATAACATAACGTAATGCATTTCACCCACAACCATAGCATCCACACACATGCTTAGTTCCTTATATTATGGAACTTCTTCTGAATTTATAGTCCAAACCGCTTCAATCTACAATAATAAAACTGACTTTCTACATGGCTAGAATTAAATACTGTAGCTTGTAGGACTGGCAAAGCTGTGTATGAAAGCTTATTTAATCAATGACATGTTTTCAGGAAGAAATTTTAAATTAACCTTGAATACCTAGTCAATACATATGAGCAACCTAATACATTTGCATTGTTATGGTTCATATAAAAATGTAAAATAACTGCTGATATCTGAAAGTTTCTTTACAGCTCCCTAGTATGACATGATTCAGTCACTTCAACTGTGGGTAAGAAGTAAAAAGGCTGCTGAGACCCAGTAAACATCCTTGGAAGGAAATGGTTATGCCTGTTTTCACCCATAACCGTAACTACATTTCTGTATAATGCTCCCTAAAATGATTGACTGAATAACTTTTTGAAGGTCTCCTTTTATTTAAGAAAACAATGTCTTGTAAAAAAAAAACACAACGCAAATACTTGCTTGTGGTACGCTAACCGAAGAGCAACATGTGTTTGAGAGCATGAATGGACCTCTGCTTGGTCACACTGGATGTAGGATTTACAACAAAGTACTTGTTTCACCTGGATAAAGGTTTGTCTTTTAGAAGATACGGAAATATAAACGTTAACATTTTTTATATTATATATCAATATTAATTTAAGGTGTGCTCTCAAAAAGCAACCAACTCATATCCACATTTAATAATAAGTGCTAAAAAAATTTAAATGCTTAATTTTACAGCATTTTATTTTGAAAGTCTATCATAAGAGGTCACTGTAATGGTTTTGTAAGTTAATGTGATGAAAAATGACTTTTGTAAACATGTTGTATGTATGTATCTATATACTCTTCTGACTCAATCTTAACTCAGGCTTATAACAGACCTTAAACTTAAAAGGGCCTTAGTGGACAGGCTTTAGAATTATTTTCTGGTAAGGTTTCCTAGCGGTTATAAAAGCATTACCATCATCAGAACTGACTAGGTTCATGTGTAGGGTAATACTCCAAAATAAGAGCAAATGTTCTCTTTTTCTAAATGAAATATTCTTTATTTGTTATTTCTAAAGCTAATGAGCCCCTGAAGGCCCAACTGAGAACTGAACATGTAGTCAATATTACACCATTTTAAATCTGATCACATCAGACCAATGTGCTCTTGAATTATGTACAATTGTTTTCAATATTTGAGATCACTGAGTCCATGCTAAAGTAAAGTAAAGTAAATGTTTGGCATACATTTCCATCCAAATGATACAGAAATAATTTTGAATGTGTTACCTTTAAATTCCTTTGACATATATATTTTGACTACCAGCCTCTTAATGAATTACATTTTAATTTGTATTGTTTGTTGCGACACTCAGACATTATAACAGATTTACAAATTATGAAGTAAAATATGGCAGATGCCCATGGGGTCTTTCCTAACAATGTGAATCTGCAGTCAGAATGTAATTTCCCAGTTTATAAGCAATTCATTCTTGACTGTTGATAATTAGCTGCAGCCTGTATGTAACCCTAGACACACCCTGTCCAATTTGTGAATTAGACAAATAGTAAATGTGCTGAGAAGAACTATTCATGGGGTATAAATACTCACAAAGAAGACTTAAGTTATGAGAATAGTTTTCTCATTGTAAATGTGAATACAACTTTTTCAGGAAAAGGTCAGCATCAACATAATTAGACTTCAAAGAATGATTACATAATCACACCACTCCCAGGATAGTAAAAGACATAAATATAGAAAAATATGCAATATATATATTTATATATATTTATATACTGTATATGCATACAAAACTAAGTATCAGAAAGAGGACATGGGATGTATCAACATAGAAACCAAGTGAAAATACAAAATGAGAGTAAGAACACAGCAATGCCCCTGCTTAAAAAATCACAGCAGGTTGTACAGCAGCAAAGTTCCCCATACTGTTCTTTGCAGCTATGGAACAGGGGAAGAACAGTCATGTCCTCTTAGCCAAGAGAGAATCCTGACATGAACAATCTCTATTGACTTCACTCCAAATTAGGAATGGATCCTCGGTAAGAACGGCTTGATTTCAAGTTAATTTCATATTTAAATATCTCAAAATGTACAACAGGAGGAAGGCGTTTACTGCATTTAGTTGTCATGACACCACTGTTTCTAGAGATGGGTGTCAGGAGTTCTCTTGCAGAAGAGTGTGTCAAAAGCAAGGTAAATAGCTACTGTATCAGAGTTACCAACACCAGCAGCAGCACTTCTCGTGACCCAGCAGTAGGAATGATTTCTATTTGGACGGAGTTCTCAATGTAAAGTGACAACGGAGGCAGTGAGAGCTTTGTCATTTCGGTAGTCTGTAATATACAGGAAGTAAGTTGAATTGCATTTCACTTGTAAGGACCTCTCTCATTATCACTATATCCAATATGGATTACCTACCAAAGAGTGGCATATATAAGAAAAGAGGCAAAACATCACCCAATCAGTGCTGCAGCATACATAGACAGTATACCATCCTTAGTTACAATAGGCTTGACCTTGCAGTAAGTGGTCACACCACATTGAATCATCATGCAATTAAGCCCCAGTAACTTAAACAAGGCAAGAACAGTTTTTCTTCGTCATCTTCTGCAATTCTAGGGATGAGTTGCCCTGTGAATTATTTTCTCTTATACTGTATCTTAACAGTTTCCTTTTAAGTGCTATGTAATGATAGGCACTGGGCAATGTCAAATCTTATGAATCCAAACAAATATGGCCCAAAATGCTCCTTAATATTTTTCTAATTTAACATTCCCAAATCTACCTATTTTAACAAGTAGAATTCCTAATATGTGGAAAACAGCTCTTTCAAAATATTAGAAGCATACATTTTGAAAAATATCTTATATTCAAATATTCAAAAGGGCCACAAAGACGCAAACAGGATCACTTGCAGCGCCTGACCAACACCCTGTCTTCAGAAACATGGCTAACTGTAACTGTACACTGTATCACTTTTCAGTCCCACTGACAAATCATTTCTCAACCAAAATACTAGCATCAAGCATTTCTTGGATTAGTTGCCAATAGGAGAGAAAAGGACATACATTGCTATCTATAGTAATATTTTACAAGGGGAGACAATATAGCCCAGCAAGGGCTTGCATACAAATTCTGGCCTAATGGTTGAGTTTTAAACTCTTCAAACACAAATGAAAAATATTACTTCAAAACTGCCAAATTAGACCACCATAAGTACATGTATGGAAGCCCCTAATGGAGTGTACTGACTGCTGTTCTCTAGTATTACTTCCTAAATATGAAATTAGCTATTTGGCTATTTAACTGACCACCAAGTACAACTTTGCATAACTAAAACAGAAATATATTAACAACTGCGCATCACAAATGGAGACCTTTAGCTAAACATTGGTCAGTTATCAAACTGGATAATGCAGTACTCTCCAAACAGGCCACAGACAGCCATGTGTTGGCAGGTTTTCACTCCAACCAAATTCAACAACAGGTGTTTTTTGCTTAGCAAAAAGACAAGAGATACTAATCAGTGAAAACATCTGTTGTTGTGTTTGGCTGGCACTTAAAGGCAACTGGTTTGAAACCACTGGTAACCTCAAAGCTGGAACGATAAATCATCTTGTGTTAAACTACATGCAATTATTAGATAATAATTTATATAGATCACTCACTGATCCTTTTAAGGCAAGAGCTTCAAAGGCTCAATTTACATTGAGACACAAGAAAATGTGATTTGGCATAGGCTTCACAGATAGCTTTACTGTCAAATATGTACTACTTAAATCTCTTATTTTATACTTAATAGCATTAAGTATAAGTGCTGTCCTAGGCCAGTGCGGCCACAGTAAGGCATGTCAAATACTTTTTCACACTGGAGTAAAAGCAAATCTCTGCTATCAGTCATTTTGGAAGGGTCACAGAGGTCCAATACCCTGCCGGTGCTGGGGGTCGGGAAGGGGCGGGGGGGTTTGCACAGTGCACAGACAACGTATATTGTGTAAGAGAGACAGAAGGAGGGAGACAGAGTTGTGAATGCAGCATAACATCAAATAGAGCTTTTGCCACCCCATTCCATCCCTCAGTCTAACTACTGAGCATCCTCTCAGTACAGGATGAGTGGGTTCAGGCTGGGTCAGAACCGGGAAGGACCAGGCAGGAGAAGGAGAGCCCAGTCCTGTCAACACTAGGAGGGAGCTGAGAACGGGGTCGGGCTGGAGTTGTTGTGGTTGGCGGACTTGACGATGGTGATAACGCTGGTGGTGGCCACCTTTCCCGGCGAGAGGGGCCCGCGGGTCACAGTCCGGGCAAAACATTGCAGGGCCTCATACTTGGCTCGCAGGGCATCCAGCTCCAACCTCATGCTGGCATTCTCACGTGCCAGCTTGTCCACCTCTTGCTGCAGCTCTATCTTTTGTCTCTCCAGCTCCTCCTTCTGGGTGACACGTTTGATGCGGCAGCTGGCGGCGTAGCCCCGGTTTTTCAGGGTCCGTCGCCGCTGCTTCAATCGCACAACATCCTCTTTGGTCAACCCACGCAGGTGCTGGTTGAGCTCCCGCACGGACATGGCTACCAACTCATCATCACTGAGCGCCGGGGCATTTTCGCCAGTCTCCCTCTTGACCTGCATGACATGAGCAGTGAATGAAGAACAGCACTATGTCTGGATATACTGTAAATCCAATGAAATGCTTCTCAAACTTCTCACTTACCTTTAAAGCTTTGCTCGTCTTAAAATGAGTCGTCATTCCCTGCATACAGACAACTGTCCAGAATCTCACAGAAGACACACTGAGAAGTGGAAAAAAAACAGTGTAAGTAGTTTGCTGAAATGAAATAAAACAACATTAACAGTGGTGGAAAGTACTTTACTTAAATAAGTGCAAGTATCTCTAAATTGTAGTATTTCTATTTTATACTACTTTATGCTACTTTATGCTTTTCAATCCACCACATTTATTTGACAGCTTTAGCTACAAGTTACTTTATAGATTAAGATTTTATGTACAAAACACATGATAAGTTAAAATATATTGCATTACAGAAGATCCTACCAAAAGCTTATAATGTAGTTTAAATTGGCTCCCTGCTAACCAGTTACAACATTAAAATGCTGCTTATATCTTAATGCATCACTAATAATAATGCAATATGATATGTAATAATATGTCACTGACAGGTGCCATTTGGCTGTACAGTTAGTACTTTTACTTCTGATATTTGAAATGCTTGAGAATACTTATGTATTGTATGCATGTTCATTTTAATACAGCATTGAGTAATGAAATCTTTTTAAATTGTGGGCTTCAGATCTAAATGCATCTGCTACCAGCACATACCTTTGTATGTTGCAGATACTGCATGTACTGCAGTATGACATAATATTGGCACTCCTCCCAGTAAATCTACTTTACAGCAGACATTACAGCAACATTCCAGTGTTGCATCAGTGTATCAATATTTATGTTTACGTCATATTTCCACATATGCCAGCAGAGGGCAGCATGACACCATGAAACACCAGAAATGGAGCCGCCTGTATTTATTTGTGGGAGAAGGAGGGCCTTGACAATGTAGTTCACTAGACCAAGCAAGATTAGAAACAGGCAACCACTCTTCCTCTTCTCTCTTCATAGAACTTTACGTTTAAGCTTTCTGCTCTCGGCTCTCTTTTGAGAAAAGCCTCTCTGTACTCATTACAGTGAGGCACATGCTTTTCAGACTGCTGCCATAGCCAAAGAAAGCGAGAGCGCTGAGGTGTGATCCTGTGAGAGGCACACATCCCCCAAGGCTCCATTTCAGGACCTGCAGACCAGCCTGACTACGAGTGCACTGTTCCATGCTCGACTGCTACCATGGAAACGCCCTGCAAATGGGCGTGGGAGTGTGAGTCACATGGTCACCAAAAGGGTAAACAAGTCTCATTCATAACCGCAACACAGCCTATACATAGTACAAATCAGAAGCAACTTGTGCTGATAACTTAAAGGGATCCTGTGTCAAAAATTCCTCAATTTGTCGATGAGATTTCTCTTTATCTTGTTAACTTCCCTTAAATCCAATCTTGTGTAGATTGTTTATTCCCCTAATCTGATGTCTCTGGGTCTACAGGGACACAGTAAGTCCACTTTCCCTCCCTGTCAGACATTAAAACAGACCATCACATCAGCATAACATTTACAGTTATGCTGAACTTTACAGGGCAGTTAGATACGCATGTGGAAAATTCCTGGAGATAGAGTGTCACAGAGAAATAGTTTCCTTTATAGTCACTGATGTATTTTAGCTGTGAGACAATGTAGTCCATCGATTTAGCGCTGTGTCTCGCTGGTTAGATCCTCTTACACTGGGCTTTCCTGAGCTGCTCTATGCCCTTATTTAACTCTGGCGGATATATTTAGCTCACAGTGCTGACACAAATTTCTGCCAACTAAACAATTTAAGTGAGTGTGCGATAAGTGATACCTCAGTAAGAGGGCAAATATTCTCTGCAGTCCTGTCAGCTGTAGCTTCCATGGAAGAAAATAATCTGGGTGTGGCTGCTCTTTTTGGGATGTTTAGCACGTTTTCACATGCTATGGATATATTGCTAATAAAGCTCTTTGCAACTGTTGATTTACGGTTGCTGATTGCAAAAGAAATTAGCGCAGTCGACATAAAAAACTTGTTGTTGTTACTCTGTCTTTAATACGACCTGAACATTAGTCACTGCTCTTATTATAGCTTTTGTGTTTTTGTTGCAAGCAGATGAACCTCAAAGAAACCTGTTTAGAGATTTAGAGAACAGCTGCTGCTCTCTCTGAGTTCCTTCATTCATTTTGCAAAACAAGCAGCAAAGAATTGCGTAATTGCGATTTCAGAAGCATCAAATAAAGATGAAGAACTAAAATACAACATTCCTCGACATTGCCTAAACAGCCTAATTTTAAGTAGTATTGCGTCAGAGGGGGTCCCTGGGTATATTCCTTGCAAAGATTGTGGAAAAGTGGTGTGGGGCCTCTCTCTCTTTATACAAGAGGCCTTCAGCTTGAACCAAGAGGGCAGGTTGTTTCCCTGAAATTCTTTAGGCATGTGCTTATGTTTCTGCAACTCGCAGAGGGACATGGTTTTCCTGATCAAGATGCCAAAATTTCCTCAGAGGAAAAACAGCTATTATATCACACAGCCAAATCCACTCTTTAGAGAGGAGACAGGCATATTGCACAACAAATCATGGCTTCTTGCCATAGTCAAGAAAACAACTCACATTAGGTTTTTCATAACAGTCAGAAAAGGACTCTGGGAAAATACCTCAAAGAAAAGCCACAGATGGCGGGTAAAGAACAAAAACCACATTCCTGAGTGAACACACATGTGCAAACCTTCACATGTGCAACTCTTTACTGGAGAGGGAGCATTCAGTTTGAATATGTCCTGCGATGCACTCAGCTATGGGGGTGGAGTTCAGACAATCCCACTTGTAAAACAACGGCTGCAAAATTCACAAAATGTCTGGAATTCAAAAGTGTCTCACATCTTTCACTTGCCCAAACAAATCAAAGGCAGCCTGTGTGCACATGTGTGGAAGTCAGGAGTCCACTATCTTCCTTTGTGCCAGTAAACAAAAAGGTCTATTTTCATTTAATTTCCTAACTTTCTCAAACAACAGATAACATGTAATTCCTCAAGATAATCGTCTGATCACTAATAACTACAACTGCACTCATTCATGACTACATGTCACAAAAATGCAGATTAGAGCCAATGGATGACAA
>NW_023339696.1:16048815-16052493 GCF_004916995.1 Morone saxatilis | reverse complement strand
AATTCCATTCACACATTTCATGTCTGTGGTTGTTTTTCAGCGTCTTATTTGATGTGGAAAGCAGAATGTTCTCTGGTAAACCTGCTACTTTGTTCTTTGCATGTACACACTGCTTTGAAGATGAGCTGAGCCTTTCAAGACTATTTTTAAGAATGCCTAAAAAACAAAAAAAAAACATGAAGATTAATTTTCACACGGGCACATAATCAGCCTTTCAACAGCCCTAATGCTTTAGCTCTATATGAACTCTATGTTTGAGACAAAGTCAGTTAAATAGACCTGTGTGTCATTTGCTCACTAATGCTAAATGTTTATGTTTTTAAAGTCAGGCGTCTGGTCAAGTTCAAGGCTGCACTTCGGTTACAGCAGGTAACTGTGGGGCCCAGCCTTCTCCTAAAATAAACAGCATATCAAAGACTTCATCCTTATGCTCCAGTGATAAATGCAGAGTTGGCTTGTCTGGACTCTTTGTTTTTCTTCTCTTTTTGTTTCAATTTGGGAGTAGGTAAAGCAGAAAGCGGACTTGTTGCTGCCCTTGACAGCCTGAAACGCTGCTATGAGAAAGGTCTTGCTTTTCTTGCATTTTTCTCAGGGAGGTGGAGAGATTTCTTCACAGACTGGTGCGCGCGGCACTCTGCTCTTTCTCCAGCGCAGCACATTTGGTGGGATATTATGTGAAGGAAATGGAGAGCATAGCTGAGCGGTGAGTCATGCTGTTTACTGGTAAAAGCGACGACCAGCGGCAGGGAATCACACCCTCCCGATCTGACGTTTCCTGGAAAATCCCGTTGTTTCACGGGGAGGAAGGAAAAGTAAAGAGAACCTTGGAAATGGTTGGCATGACCACCGGAACCTTTGTGCGGAAAAGGAGGAGAACTCGCAGAATATCTGAGCAAAGATATTCTCCCAACCGTGGACACTGGGATTCTAAGAAATGTGAAGAATGCAAAAAAGGACAAGGGACCACCTGTCCCACTTTCTATAGCTGGGAGTCAATAAAGTGTGAATGATAAGATAAATATTAATATTCTGTTTCCCACAAAAGCATACATTACATCACATCTCCCATTTGCCAACAAGATATATGAAAACAAGGCAAGGCTCTCTAGTTGAAAGTACTGTTCATAATAATAACAGTTAATAATACAGTGCTTTCCATATTTCAGTGCTTCTCCTTCAAAACAGCGAGCTGAGGCCCGAGGCTAGACAAGATCTGACAGCAAAACATACATTTTGAATGCTGTGAAGCTTCAAAGTGTGTGTTTGTGTTGGTGCGAACATGCAATTTGAGTCACGGTGGAATCAGGAAGTTGCCAAGGAAAGATATCAGCACTTAAATCAGCAAGTCAGCCCCACTGAAAAAGCAATAAGGAATTCCCAATAACACAATCCCACAAAATAAATAAATGAGTAAACTTGCCACACCTCTGACCATAATGAGGTGAACGCAGCTGGTTGAAACTGGCAAATAAGCAGCAAAAGGCAGGATACAAATCACTGTGGGTGGCCTCAGACACTATGTAACTGTCAGGGAGTCACTTTAGACGGAGGCACCACAGGCCTGTTCACACATTCATCTGTTATTGCCTGTATGCACTCTGCTTGGCATGTTCAGCTGTGGATAAAATCACTTGCTTCCAGAGTCAATAATCAAAACTTGAGCAAAACACATCATAGCGAACGTGAGTCATCGCTTCACCGACCACAGCTATTTTACTTTCACAATACTTCACCACAAAAACATTTTGCATTCTGTGTCGCTTTCATCCATCAGCACTGACCAGTGAAATGAGAAATCGTTCATGTCTGGTGATAATTAAACTCTCTCCTGTGTTTTTCTGGGGAATTTCTCCCAATGTGCCTTGTCACGGTCACAGGCTGCTGCAGTGGTGAGATGAGTCAGCCGCTGATACTTCTCTATCCGGGGGAAGACATCATCACTTTGGTGATTGAACCACATGTTAACCTCATGACAGAAGAGTGCACCCGCTCCCACTGCCTCTCTGAAAGCAGCAGACACTGTGCACCCACCAGAAACAACAGTGAATCAGAAAAGCCTCTCGGCACAAATCTGTGACCATCAAAGTGGAACAAGACAAATATTTTCCATATATTAATCACAATGGCCTTAAAAGGTCACGAGTCCAAGTTAATCAATAACAGACAAAGGACAAACTAAAATGTGGACACAGGAGACAGACGAGCGGGTATTATTTCTCAGGTAAATTGTGTTATTATTCTAATTATAAAAACTAATCTAACTGTACTTTCAGGACACCGTTTCCTTATCTTTGCCCAGGTCCTAAAGATTTATGTGGCCCAGAAATGAAAGCTAATCAGAAAGATAAGATAAAAGGCCTTTCTTCTTCCAGAGTGATTTATGGGTTGTGGAAATATGCTCTCCTCCTGCTGTTTAGTGACTGTTTGTTTCTCCTGTGTAGGCCAGTCAGCCCTGGTGGTCCAACTTCTCATCGTGCCCTTTGTCCCACATGTCTAAAATGCAGACCACGTGTTGTTTCCAATGTCAAAGCAGGCTGGTATTTGCATTATAGCAGCCTTTATTAAATCCCGCGTTGAAATGCAAAAGAGGGCCAGGGTTAAAGGGGATGTGAAAATGTCTTGTAGGAATTTGTTTAAACGGGACAATCACAGAGTTTATTTCACTTCCACCTTCCCCAAAAAGCTCATTCGAGTGACAGAAAATAGGCTATAAATAAACAAACCCCGACAGACAGACATCATTTGTATCTCATGATAATTGATAATAATGGTTGTGTAGCGCTCAGTAATAATAAACATATAAGGACGTCTAGTATTGTAACATTAACTTTAACAACATTCAGTGGCATTATAACCGGAAAATTAACTTTAATCTGGCTAGGCAAAATTTGATTTCTACAGCCTACATAATATGTGTTATCTGTTCTCCTTATCGACTTTGTACATTTTATTAACAGTTTTAAAGTGATAGCCTAGAATATTTCACTCACTGTTACAATTACTTACACTTAAATTCACTTTTAAAACTGCCAAGCAGAAATTCGGCAGGACAAAATAAAATAAAAATAGAAACAAAAATAGTTCCATGTTATTATACTAGTTTTGCCTTTTCCCTCCACTTCCTATCCTACCTCACCGAGCTCTCAGACACTTTTGGGGGGCATTGTGTTATGTTACTCCAACACTACACGTGTCCACTCCACTGAAACAATCCACAAAAAGTCAACACCAACTTTCAGAACCGGGACCCAAAAAAACTCATCCTACATGACGGACGCATACGTGGCCAACATATATGCCATGTCTGCGCTAATATGTCACCGGGACAACTTCAGCAAAAAAAAAAGAAATGTCAAAACAAGTTTCCCCCCCCCCGAAAAAAATAAACATAGAAAAACAACCTCACCTCTGTGGACGCGAATATCTGTGGACCGGAATGCGTAAAATCCGTCGGAGTAGGTTTCCAATACAGGCGACGAAGTAACCTGACACAGTCGGTGTAAAGCGTCCAGCGGACGGGCAGCGGGGGATCCTACGTTCCAAATTAACTACAAAACAACAACAATGTACCAACATTCCACGCTCTGCTTCCGCAAGCGCTCACGTCACCATTCCTCGTGACCGCCCCCTCCATTCATGAAAATAACTTTCTGCTGACGTCAGTCTGGGAAGGGAGGT
>NW_023339696.1:16046168-16048715 GCF_004916995.1 Morone saxatilis | reverse complement strand
AAAAAAACCCCAATCTGCTGCCCCCCCCCCAGCTCACCCCCTTTCTCTAGGTAGTATTTTAATGCTCTACACTACAAGGTATTCAAAAATGTGCATTAGCTGAGAGAAAACAGTGACCTCCTCCCTCCGTCTGACTTGGGATCAGCCAGTAGCATTCCATTCCTGAGGAAAGTATGCGGTGTAGTAGTCCAGCAGTCACAGGATTTCTCTTTAATTTTAACTGCGCTGCTGCCAGTAACGTCACAGGTTATTCTGGGTAATTAAGTACTGAATGTAAATATGTTAAGTCAGTAGCCTTTTAAGGGCTGCACTCTTATGGGTTTCCCTGTTCGTTTGTGTGATATGAGGAGACCTCGGCTCTTCAGACTGTTAAAGACAGTGTGTTTACCGATAAACACTGTAGGTTACACAGTTCAAACGAGGCTTAAAAGAGGATGAAAATGCACTTTTTTTCTGCTGACTGGACCAACATGGCTTGGAGTTTTTTTTCAATGACTAAAGGTTTCTTGCGGGACATAGGCCTACTGCCTGGTTAATGTCAGTTACTTTATATCAAAGCTTAGAGGAGTAATAATATGTGGGATTTGCGCTTTTGAAACATTGTTCAAGATCATAAATGTCAACACCTATAGGAAAGGATCATAAGGAACATCTGGATCTGGAGCCTGTGTGGCAGAAATGATGAAATTACACACTAATTTTATGAGGAGCCATATCCATTATTAAATTTAGTTAATAGACTTCATTTATTCATGTCAGCTGTTTTATGTTGAAAAGGTGCAGACAAACGCTGACATAAATGTTAAAACAGCTTCTTTTAAAAGCATAAATAGACAGAAAAATACCATCATAATAAACATAAAGGTCTATTTGGCAGATATAGACAACGACTGTATGAAGTTGAAGCTTTTTTAATCGGCCATCGAGCCAAAAGTAGCTTCATTATTGAATCATTGCTGCTCCTGTGATGGTCTCTGTTTAACAGTTCTATGTTTAGCCACTGGAGACACACAAGAGGAAACAAGAGAGACACACAAATAAAAGGCACACATTGTCTTGGTTGCATGATGTAATTTTGACCTTTAGATAATGTGTGACTAGTCGATGAGTTGTGAATAAATGATTGAGTAAGATTTTGCTAGTGGGACTGTTTAGGCCAAATGACTTAAGTACTTTTACTGTACAAACGTCCCACTATTGTCTGGAGGCTTTTTTACTTTGACTGTTTTTCCAAAGAGTTGACGAGAGACAAAAAACATTTAATATTAAGTGGACGTTCCTTATAGGAAACACAAAGACTCGCTTCCAACACTGACTAAACTCCTAAGAATTCATCTCGTTTATCGAAGCTTTGTGCCAGATAACCACATTGCCTTAGATTTATGCTACTGTCATAGTTCACTCCTGGTGACTCAACAGATTAAGCTCTTCCTCCGAATCGCACCTGGAATCAATTGCTTCCTAGAAGTGGTGGGCTCGATCCTTTCATCAGCACTGGAGCATGTTTTTCGAATAAAAAAGCAAATAAACTTCATCGGATAAGAAAGCAGCGTTGTGTCACCGCACCACAAGAAACACTGTTTCCTTTCTGAAGCCTTCCAGTAATGAATTAAACGTAAGCATCGTTTAGAGAACCAGTTCTCGTCAGCTTCTGCAAGTAAAATAAAACTGCTTTGTCAGGAAGGGATTGGATGAGATGGGTCGGATTACATGGTGGAATGTAGTGTAGTAATGCTGCTTTATACTCATTTATACATTTTAGAGGCAATGATTGTACTTTACTCCACACTAATTGATTCAATAGCTTTAGTTACTCATTACTTTGCAGATTCAGGTGGTTAATATGTTAATACATTCTGATATGTTGTTATGGATTAGGATACTCAGGAGTTACAATTAGCTCCTTACACATTAATGCATCACTAATTATAATCCAGTAATATGTATTTTTCAAATTCTTTAAATATATTTTGATGCTAATATGTATGAACTTCATGAACTTTGACTTAAGTAAGATTTGAAATGCAGGTCTTTGTAACAGAGTGCCTCTACGATGTAGTATTACTACTTTTACTCAAATATCCGAATATTTCTTCCAACCCTGAATAAATTAGAGATTATATGATACAATTAGACAAGATTACATTAATTTAGAACAGATTTGGATATTTCAGATAATCTTAGATTAGAGGTGAGATTAAATGAAAAGAGATGAGATGAGATTATATGAGATTACATTACATTATGGATTTGATGAGAATAATGAGATTGTATTACTTTAGAAGAGTAATTAGATGTGATCAGATAGAGTTAGAGAGGAATGTTGCAACAGAGTGAATTAATTTAAAACAGATTTGAGATGAGGTTGGTTTACATCATTTTAGAATAGAGATGAGATGAGATTTAATTAAATGAGATGAGACTTGGTTACATTATTATATGGTATACATGAGATGAGTTAAGATTACACTAGAATAGAATTGAATTTCATTACCATATAGATGAGATAAGATTTATTGTGATGAGATGAGATTATTAATGTATTGG
>NW_023339696.1:16043590-16046148 GCF_004916995.1 Morone saxatilis | reverse complement strand
AAATTGGATTGCAATATTTAGGATAGAGATGAGATTGGATGAGATTGGGTCAGATTACGTTAAAGTAGAAGAGAGATGGGATCAGATTAGATGAGGTATAATTATATAACCTTAGAGAATGAGTTTCAGTTACATTAAAGTAGGGACGAAATGGGCTCAAATGAGATTAGAGATACATTACATTGGAGATAGTGAGAGAGTGAGATGTGATGAAACTGGATTATATGAAATTACAAATGGGATAAAATGGCTCTAGTACTTGAGATGAGTTTATTTGAGATGACTTTAGATAGAACGGGAATAGATTAGATTAGACATGAATAAAAATAAATGGGATGACTTTACATTACCGATTAGATGAGTTTAGATTACATTTAATTAGAGATTACTTTAAATGAGATGGGATGAGTAGATTGGATTACATTACATTACATTACAGAGCTCAAATTAGATCAGATTACATTAGAAAACACAGAATAGAAACAAGACTATGGGTACTGGTAAACTGTCTATATGTTGTTTGTTTCCCGCAGAATCTGCCAGCAGTCGACAAAGAGAAAGAAGAATTGGTGAGACAAAGTCTCTGCAGGACCACCGCTGATGGTCTAGATCAATCAGACATCCAGCTGCTCAGTCAGTGCCATACCACCCAATTACTGTCCATCTGGTAACAGCGTCCAGAGATGACCTGAAGTACACCCAGTGTGTCTGACAAAACAAAAACAGCGGACAATGTGCGGCAGGTTTTTGGTTAGATCAACGAGCTGTGGGGTCTCGGTTCTTACAGGCAGTTTTGGATTACAGGAAGTAACACTGAGTCACTAATCTTGCTTCTCTCTGACTCAGACTGTTGAACTCAGAAATCTGATCTGGCACAAAGAGGCCTCCTGTTGTAAGGGATCATTTTTTTCTTCCAAATGCTCCAAATTATTAGTGAGTAAAAAGCTGATATTCATCATGCAGAATTTAGGTAATAGCACTACTAATGAGCCGAGTAAATCAAACTGGATAAAACATTCAATTATTAATCACCTTTTCTCCCTCCGAGTGTTCAGGGATATCTAACTAAGAATGCCTGACACATTAGATAGCCGCCTCTGGCTCAGGTTGGGCCGTACGTAACTTATGAAGAAAAGGGATTGTTTTTGCCGGTTTGTAGACTTCCCTTATGACACAAGATTTAATTTGGAACATTGACTGGACATTCCACTGACTTCACCAAAATGTGTTTCATATGAAAACACTTTACGTAATCAGCTGGCAGATTCGGGGCTGCATGGAAACGAACATGCTGAAGTTACAGTAGTAGTGGTGGCAGCAGCTGGAGCAGGCCGCGGTGGTCTGTTTACAACCTTAACAGTCGCCAGAGTTGTGTAACATTCTCCTACAGCTTCACCATATTGAAAACTATATGATTACCAAAATAAAAGTTGGGGATTTTGAGAGCAGCTTATAGTCATAGTAGCTGAGAGTTACCTCTTCTACTGGATAGTTCTGTCAGTGCTTAGCAGGGTTTGAGGAATGAACAAATCACTGCCGCTGACCATGGGTGGGACTAAATATGGACATTATTAAGGGTGGTAAAGCTTTGATGCTCTAACTTTGTTTTCCTTGAGGCGTGGACATTTTTATAGACAGAAAACAGTCATCGGGATGAAAAATTACGTATTGTAATTTCTCAGAAAACCTGGCATCTAAAGTGCTCCAATGTGTGACTCACTGTCATGACCTTTCTTGATGACTTAAGACTGAAAAATGTGTATCTCTTTCCCTTTGGGTTTTGATCTGATGGTGTATTCTGTGGCTGCTGCGTCATTGAATGGCATTTTAATATTTTGTATCACCTGTATTGAAATGTGGAGAGTTACAATAAAGTTGCTCTTTGTCTTGGTGCTGCTCCTTTTTTACGTGTGTGGCGATAAACTTATCAATGTGGATTATTCTGTTTGGATTGGTTTTCATTAATGTTCATGCATTTATTCACAAATGTAAAGTTCAGGCTCACCCAGTGATTTGAATAAATGGTACAATTTTAATGCAGCAGTGCCACCTTGTGTTAATGTTGTGGTATTCAAAGGAAGTGGGCAAATGTAAAGTTGTCGACTTTGCTTTTCTAGGCAAGAAAGTGAATCTAGTGTAAAAAAAAAAAAAAGTGAATATAAAAAAATTAGATATCTTTGTCTTTTGTTATTTTTCTACTTTTATTTTTATTTAATTCATCCATAAGTCTAATTATATATGGAGATGAGCTTCGCCATAAACAACACATCTGAGGTTTATCATAAATAATGAGTCATTATTTTCTTATAGTGATTATCAGAATATTTAATGAGGTTATCCCTTATTTTAACATAAAGGTCCAAAAACATTTTTTTTTTTTTTTTAGAATCTTTATTTAAAGGTAACTGCAATTTTCCTTGCAGTGGACTTTGTCCAAAATGTAATTTTAAAATAGATTATTTGTGCATTATGAGATGGCAAAATATCTAATGAACCTGACCCGACTGAACCACAACAAAGTGATAGTGCTTAAAATGATTCATTGCTTTGAGCCAATT
>NW_023339696.1:16034220-16043490 GCF_004916995.1 Morone saxatilis | reverse complement strand
TATTACAGGCCCTGTGCAGCCTCCTGCGTCGGGATGCTTCGATCAACTTTAAAGCAAAGGGGAACAGCCTGGTGTCTGTTCTTGCTTGCAATCTGCTGATGGCGGCCTACGAGGAGGACGAGAACTGGCCCGAGATCTTTGTCAAAGTAAGAATCTCCTTAACACTGAAAACAGTTTTATACATTCCTTTTTTAACGATGTTTTATTACAGCCACGTAGGAACTCTTGCAGTTTAACTATCTACACTGTACTTTCAGGTGTACATTGAGGACTCCCTGGGGGAAAGAATCTGGGTGGACAGTTCTCACTGCAAGAATTTTGTTGACAACATCCAGACTGCTTTTGGGACAAAGATGCCTCCTAAGAGTATGCTTCTGCAGGCTGACACTGGCCGCTCTGGTGGAGATCTCAGTGCAGGTTCGGTTACATTGAACACTGGCTTGAGTGTCAGTATTGCTGATGCAGGAAAAAGTGCTGATTGTGCGGCGTTTGGGTTTCTTCATGTTGTTTTTAGGTAGCAGCCCTCATCCCTCAACCCCCGATGAGGATGACAGCCAGACTGAACTGCTGATAGCAGAGGAGAAACTCAGCCCGGAGGACGAAGGGCAGGTGATGCCGAGGTATGAAAACTACCCAAATAGATAGTTTTGAGGGATGCTACCGTGCACAGTCCGACAGAAACCAGCCGAAATTGTTCAATTTATGTTAGATACAGTTCAGATTTACATTTGGAAATTAATTTATCCCAATTAAACTGAATTCCTGGACCATTTTGTCTTTTGTCTCCCCCTGTGGCGTCCTGTAGGTATGAGGAACTGGCAGAGAGCGTGGAGGACTATGTGCTTGACGTCCTCAGGGATCAGTTGAACCGCAGGCAGCCGATGGACAACGTGTCACGCAACCTGCTGCGTCTGCTCACAGCCACGTGTGGCTACAAAGAGGCGCGGCTCATGGCTGTGCAGAGGCTGGAGATGTGGCTACAGAACCCAAAGGTGAGAAATCCTGGAATAAACCACTGGCAATGCTCCATTTCCTGATAGCTCACTCACCATATTATCTGTTATTTGCGTTTGGTGCGTGAATGGCATCATTTGTGTTCATGGTTTGCATTTGAATGTTAACTCCTGTAATTAATGAGTATTAACGTTGTTTGTGCACAGCTGACTCGACCAGCTCAAGACCTCCTCATGTCCTTATGCATGAACTGCAACTCCCACGGAGCAGATGACATGGAGGTGATCTCCAACCTGATCAAGATCAGACTCAAACCCAAAGTCCTCCTCAACCACTACATGCTGTGTGTCAGGTCTGTGGACTCTCTGTTTGTTTTACTTCTAACTTGTTGATACACGCAGGGACTTACACTTAACTGTTGCTCTGTCGCTCATTCTCCAGGGAGCTGCTCAATGCACACAGAGACAACCTGGCCACTATGGTGAAGCTGGTGATCTTCAATGAGCTGTCCAATGCCAGAAATCCTAACAACATGCAAGTCCTCCACACAGTGCTTCAGCACAGCCCAGAGCAGGCTCCGAAGGTGAAACTAGAGATTTTTTGAATTGTCAGGATAGTGGATTGGAAATAATGTTACTGTCATTAGTATCTTGTATCTTTAGTTTGATTTTTTTAGCTCATGAAATCTGTTTGAATTCTTTTGTTTTCTCAATATCAACCCTCTCCCTGTCTTCTGTTGTGTCTGCAGTTCTTGGCGATGGTGTTCCAGGACCTGCTAACCAATAAGGACGATTACCTCCGCGCCTCCCGAGCTTTGCTAAGAGAAATCATCAAACAGACCAAGCATGAGATTAACTTCCAGTCCTTCTGCTTCGGTTTAATGCAGGAGAGAAAGGAGGCCAGCTATGTTGACATGGAGTTCAAAGTAAGTATCAAAGAAAATCCCTCAGTCATTTCAGCTTTCATCTTCGTGTGTTTACACTTGACTTTAAACTGTTCTCTCCTCATCCGTCCCACAGGAGCGCTTTGTTATCCAGGTGACTGATTTACTGACGGTCTCCATGATGTTGGGAATCACTGCTCAGGTCAAAGAAGCTGGCATTGCGTGGGACAAAGGGGAAAAGAAGAGTGCGTGCTTTGTTCTAATGGTGTATTTATTACCCATAATATATACACAATATGCACGATTAGCTTTTCCTGAAACATGTGTCTGGTTTGTTTCAGATCTTGAAGTCCTGAGGTCGTTCCAGAATCAGATAGCTTCCATCCAGAGAGACGCTGTGTGGTGGCTTCACACCGTGGTTCCTACCATCAGCAAAACTGGCGCCAAAGACTACGTCCACTGGTCCGTGACTGTATCTGTTGTGTTTATTGTTCCGACTGCACAAGCTAATCCTGTTTTCAGCTACTTTAAACATGAATGATCTGTTTTTATGTCTGCAGCCTTCACAAAGTGCTTTTCACAGAGCAACCAGAGACATATTACAAGTGGGACAACTGGCCTCCAGAGAGTGACAGGAAGTGAGTTTTTTTTTTTTCCTCCATTCTTCAAAATGAATCATGTTTTCTTTTGACTGTATCAAGCACCGTCACCTTACTAAGCTGCTTTTTTTTTTTTATTCCTCAGTTTCTTCCTTCGTCTCTGCTCTGAGGTGCCTTTGTTGGAGGACACACTGATGCGCATTCTGGTCATCGGGCTGTCACGTGATCTGCCCCTGGGCCCAGCCGATGCCATGGAGCTCGCAGATCACCTGGTTAAGAGGGCTGCTGGAGTTCAGTCTGATGGTGTGTGCTGATCCACTTAGGCTGGAACTGTTTATGATCACAGTGTGTATAATACTCTCTGGCAGACTATTTGGACATTTGGTAAACACATGTGCCTCAGGTTAATGAGCAGCCAACTCTCTCAAAGTCTCTCAAGGGGCAACTGCTTATTCACATCTTATCCTCATAGATCAGCAAAACGCATAATAGGAAAGTATGAACAAAAAATATGGTTGTAATTGCAGTTGTGTAAATATTTGTTGACATGTTTCTTGACATATCCGTTTGAATCCGTGGAGCTGACCGACTGTTTCTCTTTAAACAGATCTGGAGGTACTGAAAGTGGAGAGGATCCAACTCATTGATGCAGTGCTGAATCTGTGTACATACCACCACCCAGAGAACATTCAGCTGCCCGCAGGGTACTTCAGCTGTCTTTACTGGCTTTTTAAACACTTTCAGGTCGTTCAGTTTACAGGCTCAAATAACAAATGAGTCTTAATGTTTCAGGTACCAACCACCAAATTTGGCAATATCCACACTGTATTGGAAGGCATGGCTGCTGCTGCTTGTGGTGGCTGCGTTCAATCCTCAGAAAATAGGTACAGAACTCAGTTTTCTATGTTACATACATGTATATGTGGCTCAGGAGGTAGAGCGGGTTGTCCACTAATCAGGGGTTGGTGGTTCGATCCCTGGCTCCTCCCGCTGCATGTCATTTGCCAAATTGCATCTGTGTGTGAATGTGAATGAATAAATTAGTTTCTGTGTGAATGTGGCATGTAGTGTAAAAGTGCTGTGAGTGGTTGGAAGACTAGAAAGGCGCAATACAAATGCAGTCCATTTACCATTTATTTATTCTAAGCTATTAAATATTTTGTATCAATAATATTGTCTGACTTTTTGTTCCTTTTAGGTTTGGCTGCCTGGGATGGCTATCCTACACTGAAAATGCTCATGGAGATGGTTATGACAAAGTAGGTGAAGGATATCATTTCAATTAAAGTGGTTCTGAGATAAAAATGCGCAGCAACTAACTTGTCTCTCTATGCTTCCATAGTAACTACACTTATCCTCCATGCACCGTTGCGGATGAGGACACAAAGACGGAGATGATCAACCGGGAGCTGCAGATCTCTCAGAGGGAGAAGCAAGAGATCCTGGCCTTTGAGAGCCACTTGGCAGCAGCCTCCACCAAACAGACCATCACAGAGAGCAACAGCTTGCTGTTGTCTCAGCTTACCAGTCTTGACCCACAGTAAGAGAACAAGAGGAATTACGTAGCGTACCTGCAACTAAATGATTAACGAATTATTTTGTCCACGTAAATCCCTCAGAAGGTGAAAAAGTTATTCAAATTGGATCTTGAAACTTGGATCACGATGCAAATCCTCCATTTTCTTTAGATTGGAATGACATTAAACTTACACTGTCGTACTTTTAATACAGTAGATTGTTCATTACATTACTTTTATTTAGCTGACGCTTTTGAAAGCAATTTACAATAAGTGCAATCAGCTATATGCATACAACCCAACAATTGCAAGAATCAAGCAAGCACACCAAACTTATTTTAATCTAGCTATTTACCACTTGAAAATCAGTCCATAATTTAATGCTGTATTAATCTATTAGAACCTTTTTTTGAAACTTGATACGTGTTCTTACAGTTGTGAGACTGGAAGATTGAATGATATTTTCTTGTTTGTGTTCAGGGGTCCTCCTCGTCGACCTCCTCCTCAAGTTCAGGAGCAGGTAAAAACCCTCAACCAGTCTCTGCGTCTGGGACATCTCCTCTGCCGCAGCCGCAACCCAGACTTCCTCCTCAACATCATCCAAAGACAGGTAATGGCCCTGTACACACTGCTACACACTACACAACTACACAAAAGGTAATACAACATCTTGCCACTGCTCATAGTGCAAAATGTCTGTCACTGCTCAGAGACTTTGTCAGACTAAAAAATGATAAAAACAGATGCAGGTGATGGCTATTTTTGTTTGTGTAAGCTTTTATCTCTGTACTGTACTGGAAAAAAAACATTGGTCAAGAACATAAATGGAGCCTGACTTAAAGAGGAAGAAATAACACATTGTTGTTAGGCTTTTGTCTTTGGTGTGTGTCCTGTAACTGTACTGCATTTCAAATCCTTCACAGGCTTCCTCTCAGTCCATGCCGTGGCTGGCTGATTTGGTCCAGTCCAGCGAGGGGTCCTTGGATGTACTGCCAGTGCAGTGCCTGTGTGAATTCCTTCTGCATGATGCTGCGGATGACAGTCTGCCAATAGAGGATGATGAAGAGGGAGAGAGCAAAGAGCAGAAAGCCAAGAAGAGACAAGTATGTTGATTACAACACCATACCTTACTGTTGGCAGACAGCAATTAATGAAATAGTTTTGGGATTTTTTTCTTAATGAAAGGTTTTTTGTCTTTGGTCTCAAATGTACATTATAAATTTGTGCTTATTTATACTTAGTTTAAGTTTGGTATTATTGACTCTTGACTAACCCAGAATTATTATCTCTCTTCCTGTTAGAGACAACAAAAGCAAAGGCAGCTACTTGGACGGCTCCAGGATCTTTTGTTAGGTCCTAAGGCTGACGAACAGACAACATGTGAAGTGCTGGACTACTTTCTGCGTCGTCTCAGCTCCTCTCAGGTGGCATCGAGAGTCCTGGCCATGAAGGTACGCCCAAAAACATCATCTCTGGTAGCATTGTGTTACTGTTACAAAATAATCCCATTTACATTATGTATTTGTGTGTAGGGTTTGTCGTTGGTGCTGAGCGAAGGAGGCTTGAAGGATGGAGAGGAGCGCGACCAGCCCATGGAAGAAGACTCTGCAGATGCTGAGCTCTTGCCAGGGTACCAGTGGCTGTTACAAGACCTCCCAAAGCTCCCCTTGTTTGACAGCGTCAGAGGCATGACGTCTACTGCTCTGCAGCAGGTGAGTGTCTGACTCAACAGTGAACTGTCAATAATTAAACCTTTTAGGAAGATCAGTGAGTAGAAGTCTGAACTTGAAAAGTCTGTCTTGTCTGCCTGCTCCCTTAAAGGCTATTCACATGGAGACAGATCCACAGACGATAAGTGCCTATCTCATCTACCTATCCCAGCATGCACCAGTGGAGGAGCAGGCTTCTCATAATGACCTGGCTCTGGTAATCACGGCGAGTTGCATAAATTACATTTACATTACACACTTTTATTTAACCAGTTTTGTTTTCATGGAGCAGTGCTGACATAAATCTTATCCCCAATCACCTATATAGGATGTTGCCCGGCTAATCGTCGAGCGTTCCACCATCATGAACAGCCTGTTCTCCAAACATTCCTGCAGGCCTGAGTCTGATGCTGTGCTCAGTGCTTTCCTTACCATCTTCTCTGCATACATCCGGAGGATGAGGAAGACCAAAGAGGGAGAGGATCTTTACAGCTGGGTGAGCACTAGTTAGCATTCCTAACTGAACTGCATTGTCATTTACATTATGGTTAACTTTTTATTGATCCTCAGTGGGTCAAAGTGAGTGAAGCATTTAAAAAATAAGCAGCGAGTTCCACACCCTCTGTAATCTTTGTGCAATGACCAAGTGCTTGCTCATGGTGGTACTGTTGGGTCGCTGTAAATGTTAAAAGGAGTTCGGTCTATATTTGAAAAGTGTCCTGAGATAACTTCTGTTATGAATTGGCGCTATACAAATAAAATTGAATTGACCTGACAATTTTTCAGTGATGAAATATGCTTTGAGTCTGAACCTGATTTCCAACCTGACTGCACCAGATGTTATAGTTACACAGAACCATCTCTGAAGTCGTCGTTAGACACTGTTTGAAAAAGGGCAGTCACCTTCAAAACATACCAGCCAGATAATTGAATGAGCCATCTGTCTATCACTGTCTATCATGAACAAACTTCAACCAGATCAGATCAACAAACCAAATAACATAGTCAAACGTGTACCAAAGCCAGTCGGGAGAAGAATAATGGACCTTTGAAAAAGGGGGGGAATTGCACGATAAGATTTGTTTGACAAACTTTGTTTTTTTTTTTAGTCAGAATCTCAGGACCAGGTGTTTCTGCGTTGGACCACGGGAGAGACTGCTACAATGCACATTCTTGTAGTCCATGCCATGGTTATCCTGCTGACCCTGGGGCCACCCAAAGGTAGTCCTGTTCACTTTACAGTCTGTGTAAATGTTTGCAATGTTAAAGGGGCTGTAAGAACATTTTTACTATTGTGCATTCTTACAGGAGAGAGTGATTTCTACGCTCTTTTGGACATTTGGTTTCCTGACAAGAAACCCCTACCCACTGCCTTCCTGGTTGACACCTCAGAGGAGGCCCTTCTCCTGCCGGATTGGTTGAAACTCAGGATGATCCGATCAGAGGTTGCTCGATTGGTTGATGCAGGTACAACTTGTTATAGTACAGTAACACGTTTGTTTTCTTACAATGCAAATAACTGTTTACCTTTTAACGGAACAATACATGTTTCCCTCAGCTTTGCAAGACCTGGAGCCTCAGCAGCTGCTGTTGTTTGTACAGTCCTTCGGCATTCCAGTATCCAGCATGAGTAAACTGCTGCAGTACTTGGACCAGGCCGTCTCCCATGATCCACAGTCATTGGAAGAGAACATCATGGACAAGCGTAAGATACAGTTATCCATCCTTTTGAAATGGTTTAAAATTTTGAGATTTGTCTTATATTTAGGATCTATATGAATTTGTATTTATCCTGAAATAGACTACATGGCCCACCTGGTTGAAGTGCAGCATGAGCGAGGTGCCACTGGGGGGCACACTTTCCATACATTATTGAGCTCCTCCCTTCCTCCAGACAGAGGTTGGTGACTTAAGCCTCCAAATGGTTGTTTGTGTGCAATTTCAGCTTTTATTATATGGCACTTCAAATCTCAATTACACGTTTTAATTACTCACAATAATATAAATGAAACTTTTTCTTTCATACTGAGACATCATTTTAGATAACGTAGTTATACAAATCTTAAATTGTAAAATTCTACCAGATGATCTAAATTAATCCATGTCTTGTCTACGCCCCTTCTAAAAGATTCTGCTGAAACAAGTAAGGCCAAAGTTACTGTGGAAACCCCCCACAGCTCTGTGAAGATGAGAGCAGCCAGTCAGCTTCCTGCAGTCGGGCCTGACGATGATCTCACTGGCATGTTGCTGCAGGTGGGATTTATTAGCTTTTTTTTTCTCATTTCTTTGTGGTATTGTTATTCCAATAATTTATTTTTGGTTAACGTGGGGTGAAAACATACTTCTGACCTGTTTCTGTTTCTTTTGCTTCCACAGATATTCCCCTTAAAGGTTGACCCTCGCTGGCACGGCCCCCCTCCCAGCCAGATATCTCTGGCTTTGCAGCAGGCCCTGGCTAAAGAGCTGATGCGGGCTAAGCAGGGCCAGATTCAGCAGGGTGGCTTGGCGTTTCGGCTCCTACAGGCCATTGCAGCCCTCCTCACCTCTGCTCACGCTGGGCCTATTGTCATGTCAATGCACCGCAGCCATGCCCTCTCCTGTCCTCTCATGCGCCAACTTCACCTCTACCAGGTAAGGCTTGGTGACAATCTGTGCATAATTCCATGTTGACTGACATTTGAGTAAAATATTTTTCTTTTTTCTCCCGCTTGATGTCTGTTTCTTCCAGCGTCTTGTGTCCCAGGACATTGCTTTCTCCTCACTCTTCCTTAAGGTCGTTGTTGAGATGTTAATCTGGTTAGACAACCCAACTGTGGAGGGAGGACCACTAAAGACTCTACTCAAATCCTTTGCCGGTCAGAACTCTCACAAACACAGGCACAATGATGGTGAGCACCTAAGCTATACATCTTTTATCTTTTCAAGTGTTGACTAATTATTTTTTATATAAACAGTAAGTCACAAGTCTCTCTGCTCTGCAGTACGTACAGGTTTCCTGCACCTGGCTGAGGCTTTGGCATACCACACAGATACTGAAGTGCCACTGAGAGCTGTCATTGCAATGCTGAAAGCTGGAGACAGGTGTAATGCTGAAGCAGAGCTCATTGGAAAAGGTATTAATGGAGTCATGGTATGGATGTGGATGTGTGTGATTTTGTTTGACCTGAGCACCAGATTTAGTGTTTAAATATAATTCAAATATAGGGTTGATTGACAGAGTTAATTTATCACTGTCTTGAGCTCGATTTAATTTTTTATCAGGTTTTTCATTTATTAACTATACATGCCAACTGTTATGCTTTTTTTTTTTTATCTGACTGACAGTTGTCTCTTAACTTAGATATATCCATTATTGTTACAGTGTACATGGTTTGGTATGTTTTCAGTAAAGCAAAACTTAACAAGTTCCAGTTTCAAATCATTTTTATTGAAGTATAGACCTTAACACTTTAAACGTAAGCAGTGGACTTCTCACAGCAGCACATATAACACAAGATAACAAGTACTTTCCAATAAAAACAACAATATTCTCAGACCCCCGGCCTCTTTCCCTCCCCATCTGTACTCAACTGCTTTCTGTAACTCCCTGATGTCCTTTTTTAATCAGA
>NW_023339696.1:16011460-16034120 GCF_004916995.1 Morone saxatilis | reverse complement strand
AAGTACTTTCCAATAAAAAGAAAACAAGCTGAGTTGGTGACAAATACAGTAGCTTGAAGTGAAAAAGAAACCTGTAGTGAATTATTTGATAGACCATGTGAACTGAATCTCTGTAATTCATGTAATACAATGTATTGTTACACCCATAGGTGGCTGCCACTAAAACACAAAAGCTAGTGCAACATTTCACTTTTTGTTTTGTTACATAAGGATGTATAGTAGCAGCCCAAAGCCTATCACTAAGCATGCTGTTTTTTTATTATATTCCAGTGTTACAAGGGCTGATGGAGGTGAGGTCGCCGTATTTGGAAGAGCTACTGTCTCTGTTGATGACTGTTGGTACACAGAATGGTACGGCTGGCCCTGTTGCCACGGTGATTTCCTTGCTGCTTCAGGAAAGTGAGGAGCGAGCTGTGAAAAAGGAAGTGGATTCTAACAAGTGAGTACTGCAATTCTATTTCCCTCTCAAGTCATGCAAGAAACATTTATATTTGACAGGACTAAATGACAAACACGGCTGCCTGTGACAAAAATAGCAAAGCGCCGCATGCTGTCTGTGGCCTTGTACTCGGAAACTGCCATTGGATTTGGTTCTGAAAGGTTTAATTGGTTTTGCAGCTTCACATTGGCTTTACAGATTCACTTGCTGTGCAAATCGCAGAACACTTTACAGAATCGTTTATATGTTGGGTTTAAGCCACACTCTCGGTGAGGCAGGTGCATACTCAAAAGTTGGTCCAAGGAGTGCAAGTAGATTGAGTGATAGCAAGTATTTATGCACCATAAGAGGCACATGAAGCATATAAACATTGAGCATCAGATCTTTAGCTCAGTTGTATTTGAATGTATTGCACATTATCTTTCTGAGGTCTTGATTACGGCTATAGGGATTAAATATACGTTCAATCACATCTCCATAGAATAACCTTTCAGTTTCACCTTTGCCAGCAGCTCTGAGGTGACAAAGTCAGGACTGAGCTCCGGACTGCTGGTTGATTGGCTGGAGCATCTTGACCCTGAGGTCACTTCAGTGTGTCCAGACCTTCAACAGAAACTGCTGTTTGCCCTCAACAAGGTAAGATAAGCATTGCCTGCAGGTAATGTACTTCTCTTGTCTTATCACAGTGGTGGTAAATCTTTGCATTACTGCTACATCCTTTCTGCTTATTTCTCTTATTTCAGGCCCGAGGAACTCCTGCCTACAGACCTTACCTTTTGGCCTTGCTTACACATCAGTCAAACTGGTCCACCCTCCTGCAGTGTATCAGTGCTCTTCTTAGCAAGCGCAGAGACTATAAGTATGTCGTTTAAAAAAACATTTTGTCACTGTTTTGCATAACTTTAGTAGATTAACATACTGTAGTTACTCAGCAATAGTTTTGTCTGGTTCTGATTTTATTGAGAATATTACATCTTGCTGTGAGAGATTATTTTAATTGCCTGTGTAACATTTTTTAGACTTGACCCATCATCGGCCCTGGATTTCCTGTGGGCGTGCAGCCACATCCCGCGTATCTGGCAAGGACGTGACCAGAAGATCCCTCAAGTAAGATCAAAAACCCACATACAAAGTCCCCAGTCAAAGTCACCCTTTTTTCTGTGTTTTTTATGAGACCGAAGTTAGAGAGTTCATTCTGCTGAAGCTGATGACTGGTGTATTTTTCTGTTTGTCTGTGCAGAAGAAAACAGAGAAGTTTGTGTTACGACTCAGCTCAGAGGAGCTCATCAGCCTGGTGGACCTCATTTTGTCA
Source organism: Morone saxatilis (assembly GCF_004916995.1). Taxonomy (NCBI): domain Eukaryota; kingdom Metazoa; phylum Chordata; class Actinopteri; family Moronidae; genus Morone; species Morone saxatilis. The sequence goes on along the minus strand of NW_023339696.1, from coordinate 16,032,369 downwards.
GAGTCGGAGCTCCACAGTCGTGACTCACCCCACGATGACAAAAGCAGCTTGGACCAAGCATCCTGCTCCCTCATCCAGTCCAGGCTGCCCCTCCTTCACTCCTACTGCAATGGAGATCTAGAAAACATCAAAAAAGTTTCAGAGTACCTCATCAACTGCACAAAGAAATGGGAGGACAGGTATGGTGTTTATTAATTTGCTTCTACTCTTTTACCTCTATCCCATCCCTCCATATTCAAAGACACATATGCTCATCGCAGTTTTTAGTGCAAGGTTCATTAAAGCGCTCATCCTATCCATTTCAACACATTGTATTGTTCTTTCTAATTAGCCCAAATACGAAGAGTCATTTTTATGTTATGGTGTGCTGATAAACTTAGGGTAAATCACACTAGATTTTCCTTCTTGGTGCAGATGAACTTTTTAGACTTCCTCTGTCAGCCACAATGCTGTGGACCAGGGAAAGCTCGATAATTAGGTCTATTGGTGTGAAATTAAAACCAGCAGAAGTCGTCTGTACTGTGATCTCTTTAAAAGCTCACTGTATTATAATGAAGCCAAGAGGATTAAGGCTGAAGCTCTAAACTTGCCTGTGTTGTGAATTCCTGCTCTGACTTAGCTGTCAGAGATCAGGGTGCAACTCTTTGTGGAGGCAAACCCTCCTTTCATGAATATGTCTCTGGTTATTAAACCACTTTAATGAGGAAACTTTGGCCAAGGTCAAGCAAAATTAGCTTCCGAATTACAGTATTTTAAGTACAGCTAAGCTGTCTGGTAAAATGGTTGCTAGTGAAAATATGGCAGGATAAAAACATGTTGAAAGTAAAGGGTTTTGGCCTTGTGTTGAATAAACACTTGATTGTATGTTGAGCATTCTTCTTGTGAACCCTCGCTTTCAGATAAGCTGGTGTTTATTCCAATTACACACAGACTATTGAACAACGAGCGGACTCTTTACTCTTGGTCAAGGTCGCTCTGATTTGCTTCAGTTAGTAGAAAGTACATCATTTGAGCCGGGCAAGAGCTTTAGAGGATTTTATGCAACCGCGATACTTAAAGGCAAATGCGTCAGAATTACATTATGCTATTCATGTGCCTAGTTGTATTAATGTACATTAATTAATGCCGATTTGTAGATAGAAACAATAGACACATGCTTTACCATGCTCTCTAATCTGTGATCTCATATTAGTTCTGTTGATAATGAATAAAGTGAATGTGACACAACCCAAGGTGATTTTTCTTTGAAACTGGGAACATTGTTTGCTTTATGTTAGTCCCACTATAGAATAAAGCTCGAGTTGAAAAGCTCTGGCAAACTTTGTATGGCTGCACAAAATTGGTCAACCAGTCACTGTCAATTACATAGCTTCAAGCTACACAACTCAATAACATCAGGGATTACAGTCTTGATTATTTTTTACTAAGCTTCCAGCTTTACCATGGCCAGCAGAACGATCCTCTTAAGCCAATAATAAAATGTATTTTCCCTAAAGTGAATGACATATTATATTATATTATATATATATATATATATATAATATACAATCTTGTATATTTTGTCTTTCAGTGCGATGAGTAAGCGGTGCCAGAACTTACTGCTGCAGATCTATCTGCACTTCCCTGAGGTCATCCAGCACATTACCCTGCCTGAAGGCACCTTCAGCAGTGGTGGGGCTGCATACGGCAGCAGCTGCAAGGTAAAGATGTCTGATTCATAGATCACATAGTTCTCACCATATACATTTGACTTGTGACATTTGAATTTCTATGCCCTGCTACCATGATATAATGAAATGTTTATTCTTCTTGTGAATATAATAGAGAAGTCATACTTTACTTAGACTAGGGGTCCTTTTAGATAAAAGTAAAAAATATCTGGTTAATTTTAGATTCAGATTCAGATTCAGATTCAGAAATGCTTTAATAATCCCAGAGGGAAATTATTTAATTAATAAATTAATAAATAATTTAGTAGGAGCTTCCTAAATAAAGTTGGATATTACAAAGTAAAAACTGATTTTGTAATTGCTGTAAAAACAGGACAAGCAACAGTAACACATACCCATTGCTTACCACGAAATGGGTCACAAGTCATGACCTACAGCATCTACAAAGCCCCATAAACTGCACACTCCACTGCACTCCACAGGAAGTGATCATAATGCTGAAAATTGGGATCTGATGTCATGGCCATCTTATATTCATGAAATACAAAAAATATTTGGTCTGTAGTTGACAACTCAAGAAACAAATGGCTTTTGCGTTTTATTTATATTATAAAATTATGTATTTTTCTTCAGCTTGATGTCCTGGTGCATCGCCTGGTCACACTGCTTGCTGATATAGGAGACTCAAAGTCAGCTGAGAACCGCGTGTCTGATGCAAACCTTGCATGTAGGAAGCTGGCTGTGTCGCACCCTGTCCTTTTGCTCAGGTGAAAAAAATGCACAAGTATTTTGGGGTTTAGTCTTCAAACCTGACATTTTCCATCTATTGACAGTTTTTCCTCTCTTTTCCAGACACCTGCCCATGATTGCAGGTCTCTTACACGGTCGCGTTCACCTAAACATGCAGGAGTTTCGGCAACAAAACCACATGACGTTCTTCAGCAATGTGCTCGCCATCCTGGAGCTGCTGCAGCCACTTGTTTTCCACAGCGGCCACCAGAGGGCGCTTCAAGACTGCCTTCTCTCCTTTATGAAGGTCCTTCAGGTGGGCGGATCACACACTGTCAAATCTTCACCATAGGATTTAGAATTGAGATCAGGCATAACGACTGGTTTAATAAGCTACAAATCAGTTTTCCAATACCTGTTTGTGCATCTTTCCTCTCGTAGAACTTCCAGAGGACTCGTTCTCCGTTGGTCTTCATCAACAAATTTTTGCAGTTCACACAGAAATACATCACCCATGATGCAGTAGCTGCCATTCCTTATTTACAGAAGCACTCTAACATCTTGCAGTAAGTATATTGTGGCAAAAACTACTTTTGAATGATATGTTTTTTCACTGTTAAATAGTATACCATGAATGAGTTTACTGCATTTACAGCAACAATGGCTTTGTTAGAGGTTTTGTTTTGCTGTTTCTCTCATTAGGGTTCTGTGTGCTGAAAACCCAGACCTGGTTCAGCTGAAATCTCTGCTGGCTGGACTCACTTTGCCAGTGAAAAGTTCTTCTGCAGAGGTTGCGCCAGAAGAGAGAGATGGTAAACACAGGAGGATCTTCTAAGTTGGAGTTGAAACATAAAACCTTGCAATAATTTATATATGTCTAGATACATGGTGACTTTTAATGTATTTAGTCTAAACAGCCACTGTTGCACTCTTTCCTTGCAAACTGCAGTTTTGCTAAACAATTGTTTTTGCTCTTTACCAGACGACATGTCCACCGGTTCCCTGCCGCTAGTCAACATATCTGCCTCAGTTTCACTGAGTGCAGCTGACATGACCTTGTACCTGAAAAAGATGTCCAGAGGAGAGGCAGTCGAGGGTAACAAACGTACTGCTGCAGCAATTTCACACGTATAAATCCTGTATCATAATGAGTAATATGCAGTTTTTTCACCCGTCTGTATAGATGTGCTGGAGGTGTTGACAGAGGTGGATGAGAAATCAAGGAGGAGCCCAGAGATCATCCAGTACTTCACTGTGAGTCATAAACAACAGAAACAAAACAAGAGGTCAAGTGTAGAACCTGTCAGTGTGTAACTTGTCAGTCACCACCTTTTGTCACTGTTTGTAGAACGATCTGCAGAGACTCATGGTTTCCTCTGAGGAATTGTGTCGGAACATGGCCTTCAGTCTGGCCCTGCGCTGCATCCAGAATAATCCCTGGTAGGTTTACAGCACTCCGGGACAAACCACAGACGGAAACAAAAAAAAGAAGACAATGGTTCAAAAAAAAAAAAAAGATGTATTGATACTGATCTGTCAATCAATCTTCAATCCATCTGTCTGCATACTTTTGTTTGTTTCTATTTACTTTTCACAATCTAATGCATGTTTTCTCTGCTGCAGCCTGGCAACAGACTTCCTGCCAACATTCATGTACTGTATGGGCAGTGGGAACTTTGACGTGGTACAGACTGCTCTCAGGAATCTTCCAGAATATGTTCTTCTCTGTCAAGGTAAGAGGATACCTTTTAGTCACATTCTTTTTGACAGTGATCTGGTAAGGAGGAAGCAGTCGGTCCTCTGTCTGTCTTGTCTTTTAGTCTCATGACCACGCTGTATTTTTTTTTTTTTTTTGCAAAAAAAGTGATTTAATGAAGCATGCAACCAAAGTCCTAGTCAGTCACACATCCATAGCTGCATGTTGTAATGTGATTTATTTTTTTTTTTCCTCACAGAACATGCAGACATCTTGCTCCACAAGGCGTTTTTAGTGGGTATCTACGGACAAATTGACACCAGTTCAATGATTGCGGAGTCTATGAAGGTCCTTCACATGGAAGCAACAACGTAACAACAAAGCATACAACTCCACATCTGATTGGAAATAGTGTCATTCATTTTCTGCATTCCAGAGCTGGATTTTTTCTTTATTGCCTTTAATTCACATTGCTCTAATTTCAATATGATAGATTAGCAAACTGTGGCTCTCCAATAGTACAGATTAAAGGATCCTGCAATGATCTGGTAGCTACCAGTAATATAATAACTTCTGGATAATTTAGTGACTTCAAAGAACGCATTAGAATTCCCTCTAAATTACTTAAAAATGTAATAATTAACTGTAAAATTACTGTTGGTGTAATAATGCCACAATTAGTGGATTTATTACTTCTTAGAGGATGTAAGTTATTTTTAACTGATGATGTAATGATACATTAACCAGTAATTAAAAAAAGATAACACAAATTGGAATATTATTTGGTGATATTATTATATAAATGGTTTAAGACAACAGAATATACAAAATTGGAGTCAGTCAATAACTTAAAAATGAATATTATTATAATAAATATATTATAATTGTTTAAAAATATATTTAATTAAATTGAATTTGAAATTTTTATTGCATTTTCAGACAATTTAGAGGGAGTGTTTGCACTTCTGCAGTCATTAAATTACTAATAGAGCTCAATTCGTGTTTGGATAACGGTGCACTAGTTATTGTACAGTAACAAAGCTTACTGTTTGATTCATAGTTTTTAATCAACATCTGAAAAAATCCACAAGTTGGCAAATTTGCTATAGTTTCCCTCTGAATTTTGCCCAAAATCTAAAAGTCAGTAGAATCTGACTGAATACCAAACACTATTGGAATGCCTCACTGTATTACACAAAGGTGGTAATTAAGTAACGTGTTTATCCCAAGCAACAGTGAATCACCAAACAAGACTCTGTTGTTTGACTCTTTAAAATTAAGACTAAGATGTCAAAATGCGTCATTGCCTGAATACAATATTAAATGTGAATTCTTTAAATAGCTAAAAAGAACCGGTCATTTTTTTGGAGCTACTATGCTTTACTGTTACCATAACGTCATCTGTAAGCCACCTTGATGAAAACTGAATAAAATTACTTTTGGAATATCCTTTTTTTTATGTTTCATTCAGCTTTACTGGACAGAGTGAATAGTGTAACATATTTCATCAGGAAACCACTGTAGTTCAGGAATTCAATGGAGACATTTACCACTGTTTAATTGGAAAGCAGTTTAATGTTGAAATTGTAAAAACACAAATTTCACAAGAACCAATTATTACCTTTCAGAATAATATTTTAGCACCTCAAACAAGATGGAATTGGGGGGGGGGGAAATAAGTGATGCAAGGTTTGTGGCTTTTCATTTCATTCCAATAATTCTTGGATCCTGATAAAACTGGAAACAGCCGCCATAGGTACGCTTGCTCTTCACTGGCGTGTAACAGACAAATTAAAGGCGTGATGCACATGCTGTGATGGAAACCATTTTGCCATGAAAGTGTGAGTTGTTTTGCCCAGTGCCACTGACTTCATCTAAAAACCTCTTGATGGAGTCAAACGGATAAGTTAAATAACATGTAGGCATGCCAGTACACTAGGAAAGTGGAAGTCCCCATTGATAGTAAATTAACCATGGCGGTAATTGTTCAATCACACAGACCAAAGGGTGCTTTGAAGACGTGATGTGGGTAGGCCATTTTACAGCAGAGACTGCTGCTGGTGTTTTGTTACATGGGAGGATATGAAGATGAAGCCACAGCATGGTTAAGGATCCTCAGTGAGGGTTAGACATGCCCACACTGGCGGGTCAGTGGACTCTGTCATTCACAAATAACAGGCATTCAATAAGATACCTGGGTTGGATGGCTGAAAGCAGGTTGTCTCAGACTACATTAATGCAGATTTTTTCTAAAGGTGAACACAAAAACAAGACTCGAGGTCAGTTTTGAAGATGAGAAATAATGAAAATCATGTTTCTTTTACCTCTTTGGGCAACAAAATGTATAAATAGGCTGAGTTGTGAGTATCATGTACAGAATTCAAACCCAAGACATTGTGGGTTCATTATATATGTACCTTTGTCTTATGAACCCTCATGATGCCTCCAAATCCCCTTTAATGAATATGTATTCACACATCCATTCTTATAATTAACTTGTTCATATGTAAACCCAATCATGTCCTACCCATCAAGCCTCATACCTACTCATCTCTCTCTGCTGGCTCTGTCTGATGTGTTAATTGCACCTGTATGGTGTCCTATAACTAGCCGAAAGCTCTGTTTATGGTTATCAATCAACTTACAACACAAGTCTTAGCAGCCTGGGCTCTTGGTCCGGCGCCAGCATCCTATTGGCTGGGCAGCAGTGAGGCGGAACAGAGATGAATGACAGCTAACGAGGAAGTGGTGGGAGGGAGAAGGGGGGGCTGGCCTGTTGCTGAATAGTCTGACGGACCACTGACAAGTTAACAACCTCTGCCTTTATTCATCATACCAGGCTGGATGCCCTCAAATGCAGCTGTTAGAAGCTAACTGCTCATTTGTCCATGCTGAACATTTTCCTTAATGGTAATAAAATATTTTCATGGTACACATTTATTAACCATGGGCAGTGGGGGAAAGTAACATTTACTGAGGTACAGTTTTTAGGTATTTGTATTTTAAGTATTTCTTTCATGATACTTTATGCCACCACATTTCAAAGGGAAATATTATACTTTTTACTGTATCTTAATAACTATTTACTTTTCACATTTTAAAAAAAGAAAACAGCAAGTTCATAGAATAAAATACATTGTTAAAGACTAAATCAGTAGTTTCCAACCTTTTTGGTTTGAGACCCCTTACAAGTTAAGGGTCCCTTGTCCCGTTTCAGATATCTGTGTTAGCAAATCCAACTTTAGCAGTTCCATAAAAGATTTATCTTCTAAACTTCTCAGATGAGTTCATTTAAATAACTGTTTGAGAATCAAGATGTTCAAATGATCCAATAGTTCACAAATAAATAGCAAAGCAAATACTTAATACTTAATTAATATGTGTAGCAGAACTTTATTTACAACAAACAAAGTTTAGCTTGTGACCCTATGGAGGGGGCCCAACCCCTGTGGAACCACTGTACCAAACTCCTGAACTGTATAGAAAGTAGTTGTTAAAATTAGTTCCTCCTTTAAGTTTTATCTATACATCTTTTCATTAGTATGTCACTCAGAAGTAGACGTTTCTATGTATAACATGTCGTTTTAACTACTTTTGGTACGTTAAGTGCTTTCAGCTACAGGAGGGGCCCCGATGTGCTGCTACCTGCCCATGCACATCTGTCTGCTCTCCGTCTTCCTCTCAATGGCACCCTTGCCTTAGATCATCTCTTCCTCCACGCTTGAGTTGCACTTGGCTTGCGTGGAAAAAATGTGGACCGTCTCTCGCCTCTCTTCTCCCTGGCACTTTGATGTCTCAAGTGTGATTGCTCTTGGATTGTGGCCGCTTTCCCTTGAAGGTTTTGACATGAAAAGCAGGCTGGGCTCTCAGGTTTATCCCATGGCCAGTGATCCAGGACTAAAACAATCAGCCTGCTCACTGTGGGATACTATTACCAGGGAGAGTGAGGCACCAAGCATAGGGGCTTCCTCAGCCATGAAATACACTTTTCTTCCAAGTTACAAACACATTTTAGGTGTGTTGATTGAATTATGCCAATCCACGCTCCCATTAATAGATTTTAGTTTGAAGTTTGTGCAAGCAGTTGACACTAAAATACATAGGCAAGCAGCCAGCGAATACATTCCCAATGTGTTTGCACAGGGGTGGACGACTGAAATGATTCAACATTTGTAATGAATTAAAAAGAAATGAGGCCAGTAATTGCAGTTAAGATTGACCCAATCTGATAAGTATGATAATGTGACATGTCATTAACAGCAGAGGCATAAGTGACAACCCTTAAGCTTCACTTACACTTTCATTAAATATTGATCTTATCTATGCTCATTGCTGTTCCAGCCTGCAAATTACACCAGATAGATATATTCCCATGACAGTGGAGCTGACGATAATCATCCATCTTCGCATGACATTTGGCAGAACTCTTGTTTTATGAGCTAAAGTGCCATTGTAGTGGATGAGAAAGAATAATAATGTGCAGTGTTCACAATCTCCATTATGTTAGATCAGATCTTATCACACTGAGGGCAGAGAGTGTTATAGTTAATCCACTTCAGCCATGTCTATCAAGGAAAAAAGCCAAATAGTCCGCATCATTTAATTCAAATTTCAACTCATTGAAAGTTTTTTTTCTGCAAAAAAAATACCATGAGATAGAAAGATTTGTGGGATATATCTTATGCACAATTAAAGTTATATCTGTTTTTTGAATATTCTGATCTTTATTCCCCTCCCTTTAAAGAGGCTATAATTGTTATTGTTTTGGTTCACTTTCACAGCACTCACAGCCTTGTTTTTGGCCACACCTCTGTTTTCAATGAAAAAGCTCTAAAAACCCACTGAACACTCCTTGCTCAGCACCAAACAGCAGACACAATTCCAAATGAGTAGCGCTGTCTATGCTTGATGTGTTGTTTGCTAAAATGTTTCCCATAAACAGGTGATATGTCAATGTTGTGTTCTAACTTTGTTTCCGCTGCCCCCAAGTAGCCAAAAAATCATTAATGGCCCCCTCAGACATGTTTTAAAACAAAAATATTCAGCTGTAAATACCTGTGATAATTTGTGTTCAATATGGTTTTTCCACAAATAAATTGTATAGGAGGCTTCAAGTTTCTACATCACACTTCTATAAGTTGCACATTGGATCACTATTGGCTTCCAAACTAATTGTGGTGTCACAAAATGATGCTTGTATGTACACATCTTAAACTCAGATGTAAGCATGAAGAAAGTTTCCTTCAGCAGGGAAATGTGAAAGCAGTCTTCTTTTGTCACATTCTGCACATTATTCTGCACAGCGAAGGTCAAAATATCCAAATGAAGAAACAATAAGGTGGAGGAGGAATTTCAAGGTCAAATGCGTAACTTTTACGAGGATCTATTGGCAGAAAGGGAGTATAATATTCATGTATGGTATGTTTTCATTGGTAAGTAATCCGAAAATAAGAATTGTTGTGGTTCCATAATCTTAGAATGAGCCGTTTTTATCTACAAAAGGAGCGGGCCCTCTTTTACTGCCATGTTGAACCGCCATGTTTCTACAGTAGGCCAGAACAAAAACCAAACACTGGCACAAGATAGGGCCATCCAATTCCTCCTACACGCTTGGAAGGTGAACGGTATTTAGTTAATTCCAATCTGCAACTTCACCACTAGATGCCTCTAAATCCCACACACTGGTGTTTTCAAATTTGAGAATCATCATGTTTTTTGAGCTCCAAAAACTCACATTTAAGGCAGATTTCAGATGTTCCTTTCCCTTTACTTTGCAATGAATGAATGCAAGCTTGAACAAGTCCATTTCAAAGCTATCTGAAGGGCATCCGGTTGGGGGCTTTCTAAACCCACAGATAAAGAACATTCTGTCCCTGCTGTTTAAGGTCTGCTAATGATACAATGATTGCCATTTTAGCTGTGGATCTCCAGTGTTTCCTTGTCATCCAGAGAGCAAGAAATACCTGAGAGACCAATAAGGCCTGGCATTAGCCATTACTATTGTTGTCTTAATGCCTCCTTCAATTATCCACAAGCAGCTCTTTTGAGCTACTACTGTCAGAACCTCCCCCACCGGTTTTTCACCAATTTTGTCCCTGATTATCTGGATCAATGGGCATTAAAGGACCCAGGCAAAGACAAACACAGTAGTTTGAGGGGGTGGAAGAAGGGGGTCTACTTTCAAACAGACCAGAAATCCCTGTAACTACCTGTGTGCCAGGGACAAACGGAGATGGCTATTCAGTCCTCAGTCCCACCGCACACAGTGTTTATTTAGCCACAGCTCAAACTAGACACTTTTAATCTATTTTGCTTCCCCTCACAGAACTTGCAAACCCAAGAAATGATTTCTTTCAATCTCTGTCTGTTTCTTCACACACACATTCACGCACACACACAAACTGACTGAAGTGCTAAAAGTTGTTTTTAATTGGCTGGTTATATCATCCACCATTGTAGTGGTTCTCCCTGATTACACCTTTAAAGCAATGTAGAGCCTGAATTATTTATATTAATAATTCAACATACCATTTCACCTTTTTAATATGTATTTTGAGGTAATTATAGACGAGTTGTAGTGCAAAAGAAAGTTTTTTCACTTCTCACTGGAGAGTTCAAGTGACCCATAATGTTCTTAATGCTATTAAATAGATTTTATTTCACAGTGTCAGTAATAAAATAATGTGCAAATCTTTTTTAACATAAATGAAACAAAATATCGGCTTTCAGTCTCAACATGAGCTTTAAATAAATCCAACATCAGCATCAGTTAAAAAAAGTGTTTAAACAGGTGCAGATGAAAGGGCCACAGGTGAGGGCGTTGCGGTGCTTGGTGCTTGCAGACGAATGACCATCCTGTGACTCACCTCAGTTCTGACCAGCTGCCTCCTGCAGAGGTCCTGGGCTGATCAAAGCCGCCTCAGCCCGCCAGTTCAGCAGCGGTGACAACACTGACAGCTGAATGTTTTCACCGCAGACTGAGCTGATGAGATGTGTTGTTAGGTGATATGTATCTTCGGATTAATTGACACACCTGTGTTTAATTCACATAGACAGTGCTGGTGATCATCTCATCAGAGATCCATCAACACTAAGCTACAGCTGCCTTGCTCAAAGAAAAAAAGTGTTAATAATCTTCCTGTCTCGGCTGTTAATGTGTTGATGTGTATGCTTTGATCTGAGATGGAAAAATCCAAAAAGTATTCGGCAACACTGACTACTGTCGACATACTTTACAACGATGGTAAGTAGTGTATCATCACTAATTATTGCAGTATATCGGTTATTAAACACAGGATATAACATGAATAACAAGCAAGAACATCTAGGAGTGAAGGTTAAAGGAGACTCAAGCATGTTACCAAATATCAAAAAGTGGTATTCCAGGTAAGTTTGGCACAAATCATAAGTTCAACTAGAAATGTACTCAGAGAGCCCAGACCTCTGCTACACTGTTTTCTTTCTACAGTAATGTTTGAGGCAGCTTTTATGTTAGGTCACGGCACACCATTCACTTTAAATACGACAAGTTTGCGTAATGCGCAATGAATTTAGTTCATAGACACCAGTGTTACAATTAACCTCTCTCACAATGTTAACTAAAATGAAAAAGTACAGAGGGGTGACAAATTAAAGGAAAAACATGCTGGAAATCCAAATGCTTTCATACAGGACATAAGTGGGCCTTGAACCCTATACGAGGTTTGTGTTGGTTTTTCTTTTAAATTGTTACCCATCTGTAGTCTGCGTATCCGTCCTGTGATTCGAAACTGCTCCAAAATTTAATCGGGCCCATACTACACCCTTCCACAAAGTTTAATGAAAATTGGGCTAGTCGTTTTTTCTGTAATCCTGTTGACAAAAATCAATCAAACGGTACGGAAAACTGAGGTAATATGTTTGAATTGACTGTTTAACTTTTACCCCAGGCCTGTGCTAAAGTACACACATACGTACACGTACATCTATTAGCATTACATTTAAGTCAAAAAATACTTTAACCTATTTCTCAAGTTGCAATTCTGTTCTAATCCAAACAATATGGTAGCCAGTGGCTACTTTAGAGAGTTTTTTAAAATACAGATGGTCCAGGACAGTATTAGAGGAGGCTGAACATCCTTTGTTTTAATCTTTGCAATATCTTTTAGAGAAACTGATGCTTGACTTGAATGTAACGCTAATGCTAATACATGAGAGGTACAAACTGGGGCTTCCTTGCATTATTCTATTTTACAAGTTTATTTGACAGCTACAGTTGAAAGTATTTGCATTTTTAATGGGATGCTTTTTCACATTTTTTGCAAAAAGGAAAAAAAAGGCATCAATCAGTATAAATGTTTGAGGAGGTCTTATGAGGATTAAAATCACATTTGTACTATTGTAGTACAATAATTTAGTTGTTTGTTAGTGTCAGGTTTTTACTGCACCTGGTTTACCTTGTTTAATATTTCATTAGTGGATTTCTACTGTAATTGTAAAGAAGGGATTTGCATACACTGCTACTACCCATTAAGTTGACTGCTATAAAGATTAACAGACATGATCATTTCTGCACAGCTTGTCTTGGTGATGTGGAAAAAAAAACGTCAACTTAAGAAAAAAAACAATAAAATTAAATCCACAATAGCGTAAACACTAGGTTGCTAGGAGGGATTAAAAACATTGAGCAAATGAGCTTTCAGGTTTGTCACTTTGTTGTCAGGAAGTGTGTGTTTATCCTGGAACCTGCTGTTCAGGGTCTGCTGCCCTTGTGCTTGTTTTCATCCCTCAGGACTGAACAACTTGTGTTTTCATTATGTCTCCATTGCAGTAATTTGTTCTTATTATATTGACAGCTGTTTAACCAGTCAGATAAGAGTTGTGCAAATTGTTTAGGTGGATTAGTTTAAATGGATATACGTACACGTATTCACATATGAGTTTTTACAGACTGAGCTGCTGTCCATCTCACTGATTGAAATTTCAGAAGCCAAAGATGTTGCAACTTGTCCCAGGTAGGCAGAGAGAGAGAGAGAGAGAGAGAGAGAGAGAGAAACATACCCTTTCACTAAAATGTAAGAAACAGATTGTAGGACATACAGTATGTGATTGGGAAAGAAATGACGAATACAGCACACACTGGAGTAATACTGATAATCCACTGAGAGATGAATCACAGGTTGGATTTTCACCTCTGTGCTATAAACCAAGCCCTGCTGTCTGTTTGGAGGTCATGTGACCGGGAAAGGAGGTGGGGAGGATTGGAGGAGAAGAGCAGAAAGCTAAGGTGAGACCACCTCTACTACTCAAGTCCTACCTTTATTCTTCAGGCAACACCTGAAGCTGTGCGCCTCAGCCACATACAGCAGCTCTAACAACCAACTGGATACATCTGGTGGACAATCATCATTTATTTTCTATTCTTTTTTTACTCAGGACATTGGGATGCATTTTACCACTCCACAAGCATCCCTATAGGAGTCAATCTGGCCCTTTTCAGTGGACTGACACTAAATATTGGGCTCTTAATAGCTTGGATATGTTTGGCCCAAGGCAGCTGGTATCTACTCTCCTGCCTGCAGTTTTCCATTCACCTGCAGCTCACTTTTTCCCTGCATTCCCAACCAGACTGGGCTCTCAACCTCAGATCCTGATCCCGGGGCCCTTTATCAGCTATGAATCCTTGAGGAATTATCTGCAGCCAGAGCCATGCAAGGAAGCTTTGCTTCTGGCCACACAGGCGGTTGGGATGGGGCCACTCACAGATGGCATAGGTGAGTTCAAACCACGGCTGCTGTGGCCAAAAAGGGACTGATTGTATGATACAGGACTTGTGCCGATGCACAGCCAAACTGGCACTGTATGACCACAGTTTCTAAGACAGTCAGTGAGTACCATCTGATTGCAGTGTAAATGTTTACAAAAGATTAGCTAACAGCTCGTAACTAACAATCAATTATCAAGCAGTGTTAAAGTGGGCCTAATGATTTCTGCGCTAATTATCCAATCTAGAGCCATTAGTTCGTTGTCACCCGTTGGCGATTGTGTAATTGGTGCTTGCGCTGTGCTTTCCAGATGAACAGAGGCCAGTGAAGCAACGTCGTGCACGAGCCAACTACAGCAGCTGGCAGCTGGAGGAGCTGGAGAAGGCCTTCGAGACCACCCACTACCCAGACATCTTCATGAGGGAAGCCCTGGCCGTCAGACTGGACCTCATCGAAGCCAGAGTACAGGTAATTGGCACACTGAACTCCTCCTGGAAATGTTCATTTCATACTCCTTCAAATACCATTAATTTTTCTGTACAGTGTGCAAATTAATCTATTTAGCCCTACAGACTCTTTTGCAGGTCCATCAATACCAGCTTGTGTTGACAGACGTTATTTAATTATTTCACAGACCTACTTCTCCATTCAGTTCTATTCAAGATGTCAAAGTACCAATATTAATGTAATATGGCTTGGTTAGTTTCACATTTTTGGAGTCTGTCTGAAAACAACACTCACAGACCTGCACATTGAAACAGTCATTGGTTTCTGTACTTTTTCCTCCTGTTTGTACTGACCATGAAGAGATTCTTGATACTGTAAGAGATGGGGGTCAAAAACTATAGTACTTGTTCCATATGAGGCCTGAGCAGTCAGGGTCAGTCAAATAAAGTTTGATGTCATAAAGTTTGATGCCAGTTTATGGTATGGTTACAGTGGAATCCCATTAAAAAAGGATGTCTTTACGGCTATGGACGGGGGAATGACTACAGCAACTAATTTCAATGTGTACATACAGGCATGCAAGTTGACATGAACAAATGTATCCTTTAATAAAGTGCTGAAAAAAACAAGATTCAGAAGTTACTTTTTTAAATATGAAAAATTAAAAAATAAATTAAAAACTTTTTTCTAATTTTGAAAGAATTTCAGCAAAATATCTTATATTATATATTCTATTTATATTTAGTATTTCTTCATTTGTTTCCAGGTTTGGTTTCAAAACCGCCGTGCAAAGATGAGACGACAGCTGAAACTCCAGGGCCAACTTGCAGGGCCTTATGTAAACAAAGACAATGATGAAAAGTCTGAGAAAGAGAGCTTAAAACAGCACACAGAAAGTTCTGATGGTGAGCACTGTGAGAGACGACAGGAAGGAGATAAAAACTATCCATGGACAAATGCTGCGACTGCTGCGCTGAGCATACGTATGCAGCCTGTGACCCAGAGGTCCGGGAAATGGGAGAGGCCGGAGGGGCCAAGTTCAGAGGAGCTCCGCTCCTGCAGCATCGCCAAGCTGAGGGCCAAAGCCAGAGAGCATGAGGCTGAGATCCACAGCACGGTAAACATGTCAGGAGGCGACAAACAGTCACAAACACAGGAAGCTGATGCCGTGCACAATGATTGATCATTTTCCTTCTTCCTGTTTGTACAGATAATCATAACCAAAAAAAAAAAACTGTGTGCTTTTTGAACCTTTTTGGGATGTGGAGCTTTGTTTTTTAGCCATCATTAATTAAATATTTCTTGCTTTTTTACAGTATAAAATGTTCAAAATTTTCAAAGAAATTATAAACAAATGGTCACCTGGTTTCTTTTTTAAATTTCATTTTCAGGGTATATTACAACTAACATCATTTTCTGGATGTTCTTGTTTAAACAGAGTTTCTTTGGAAGTTTGGGTGGTTCCATGAATCACTTTTTAGTCTATTTTTATAAATATGTAGAACTGTAAAAAGTTTCCATACCCACATTATTTTCAGTTAATGTCTGGACATTTCTTAACATCACATGCATGTGCTGTTTATGTCTCTTTCTGAACGAGATTGTTATCACATCTTTGAAGGGTTTAGGTTGTCAACACTAAATAATGGCACAGACTATATGCCCGTTCAGATAACAGTGACAAATGACAAATGCTGCCACCTTATCGTATCAGTGTATCAGGGTGCAGCTGAAATGCGATACAGTAAGATCATTTCTACATGATTTTACTAATGACAAGCTCATCCCTGACCTCTCCGGTTACTTTCTCAGACAGGCAGGATGTCTGCATGCAGCCACACGTCCTCACAGGAAACAATGGAAATAGCTGAAAAATGAAATCATCAAAACTGAGTCTATATACATGATGCATGTCTAGTATTTGCATCAAAGACATAGGATACTGTTTTTTTTTTAATTTTCTTTGATAGTGACACAGATTACACAAAGGCCTGTGAAAATCGAAAGAGAAGAACATTTGAGGGCTCGTTTTAAGGGAGGTAAATGACCAACAAATATAAAATGATAACATCAGCTGTGGTAAATAAATTATGAAGTCACAAACTATGACATAATGTATAACTTTAGTTTTTTTTTATGTTTGGTCCGACAAACACTGTTGTTTTTCTAAATTCATGTTATGAAAGCCATCTCAACTGTCTTCAAACTGCAGACAAAATTAATCTGAGCCATATAAGAGTGAATTATTAGTGGACTTCACCTTGTTAAACATATTTTAAAAAAAACACCCAGCAGTGAGTCTGGAAGCATTTTTATAATCCTGTGTGTTTACAACAACTGCACACAGTATTTTATATCATACAGTGATAATAAACAGGATAAGATTATATTGGTTTGAAACGTCAGAGTTTCAAGTTAATGTTTTAAACCGTTTTGTATGTTTAATCTTCTGATAATATAAAACCATAACAATTGATACTATAATATAGTATTAGATAATACAAGTATTGGATGGTTTAACTGCCTTTTTTCATAACTTTGACTGTTTGTTCTGAATGCACACATTGTATAATTTGTGTGCTGGCATAATCCAATAAGGTTTGTTACATACTTCTTCATAGAAATTATACTAGCACTGTTTATTTACATGCTTTATTTATGTATTTGACAACAAGTTTGGCGTGGTGAGATTGTCCTCTATGAGTGCAGTGTGAGGCTGCCCCCTTCTGGACATGAAGATGTCCTCAGACAGGACAGATGAGATAGTTCAGACAAGGCAACATGCAGTATTTGTGTTTACAATCCAACTAATGCATAGCCTACGTTTCCTTTTTACTGCTGTCACACATCTCTTATTAGTTGTGTGGACCACAGTGAAACTTTTAAAGCTGTGTTAATGTGTTTAATTTTGTTGGAGACCCTGTTGTTGTGACAAATAAACAATTTATGTCTTACAGTGAAAGATGTCAGTGTGGTTTGCTCGCAAAGACTCAAGTTCAACTCTGGTCACACACTAATTACATTTGCCATGTCAGAGCTTTGAAAACTCACTGATGAGGTCTCTGGCTCAAATGTGAAACTTCAGAAAAGCACATTGGAAGAGTTTAGTTGTTTTGTTTTATGTTTAGGTGGAATGACTCTTCAAGCTTTCTCACAAATCTCTCTACAAACTTTACAAGTATAATTCTTCATATTCAGTTTACTACGTGAAAGTTGCTGAGAAATCAAGTTCTGAGTTTTCCCTAAAATTTTGTGGGACACCATAATATGGGCTAATTAGGTCAGAATTCTTATATGACAATAGTTGGCCTCAATTAGTCCCCAATTAGGCCCCACACAAAGATGACTGAGGTAAAAAAAAAAGAAGCACAACACAGACTCTGTTCTTGGTTCTCATACTGCACACTGACCCCGCTGCTGGCTCAGATAGCAAGTCTGCTGTTTAATTAACATACTTCAGAAATCCTAGAGCATACAACTCAACAAATATTAATTTCATGAGGCATTACATGAAAATATTGTAAATGTTCAAATAGGCCTGACCTTTATGGAAAAAGAAAAAATGCACAGCAGCATTACAATACAGCCCCACCATAAAATAAAAACATTTGCTCCTTTCCAGTTTGAATTTAACAGTATGGACACTGCATGTTGTATTTAATTTCCCCCAAATCAAGATGGCTACTCCAGAAGCACAAATATAACATTTTATCTTCAGGTAACATTTAACATTTTATAGTGATTTTGGAATGACAACCCCAGCCTCTGTCAAGAATTAGTGGTATAGGATAAAGCATACAGGGTGGACTATGTGTAATTTTACCTTCTTTTTTTGGCTACTTCAAAAATGTATGATTGACATTCTGATTGGGGATCAGAATTCAGCTCTAATTCAGTTTCCATAATTCACTTTTGGGATTGAGAACTAAACTCCAAACACAAGAAAAACTATTATTTACCCTCCTGGCAGGGTTTTATTCAACTGCTGTGAATGACGAATCAGCAGTCGGTGTCAATTAGTGTAATGAGCGCAGAAACACACACCACTGGCTCGTCCCGGAGACTCGGCGCTCATTCAGGTAAGGAAACAGGACGCAGCTGCTGCTCCGCAGTTCACGGCCAAATCCTGAACGGAGACATTTGTTTTTATCTCTCTTTCCTCCGGCTCCACCACACTGAAAACCTCTGCCTGTTGCACACTTACTCTGTACTGAGTGTACGGTTTCTGTGTCGCGCTGGCAGCATGGCTGCTATCAAGGCTTTGGAGCAGTGGTGTAAAATGCATTGTGAGGGCTACCGAGATGTGGCCATCACCAACATGACGACTTCTTTCAGAAACGGATTGGCTTTTTGTGCGCTTATACACAAGTACAGACCGGACCTGATGTAAGTATTTAACTTTTATTTATTTTTTTGCCGGGGTTTGGTGGAATACTTAAAGTCTTAGCTTTGACAACAGTGATGTGTCCTGGGGCAGCCTGTCCAAAATGCAATATCTGTTTTGTTTTCTACAAGGCATACCCATGTACCCTTGTTTTTTGGTACTCAGTATTGACCTAATTGTTTTTCTCCTAAAATCAATAATGTTTTTTTTCAGTGGTCCTTTTTTAGTTATATGTGTTAGTTCTGCTGTTACACGTTTTATTTTTAAGGAAACTCACCATGTATAAGAAATATGCTGCTTCCATCAATATAACTTTTTTTCAGTTGAACTCCTCAGAGTCAAGATCTTAAGTCTTATGAGGTTCTAACTTCCCTCTCTCTGTTCATTGTATTCCTGTTTTTCCCAGAGACTATGACTCACTCAGAAAGGAGGATGTGTTTGAGAACAACAGACTGGTAAGATGTCAAGTTGTTGAACCTTTGTCACATTGAGTGGAACTGACTTCATACTGGAACAACAAAATATGATGTAGCATAAAACATCCGCTTCATTAACCCCGGACACGTGAAGACATATCCAGCAAATGTACTATATTTCTTCTTGCCTTGGCATTTATGCAGCAGATTGGTTAAATATTTAGCTGTTTTAACATTTTAACAGCACAACAGTTTAAGCAAAAGCTACACACTACCAATTTTAGACTTCTCTCAAAAGAGTCTTTTCTCTGCCTCTGTCCACTTGACCTCATTTATTTTGTTAACCCGTACGTGACCTGAGCAGCACAGCCGAGACCTCTACATTATTTAGTCTCCTTCCATTTTACCGGCTTCCTCTGAGGATTACAGGCCCTGCAGAGTGCTACAGTATGCACTCTGTACAACTTCCTTTGCTGTCTTGGATGATCCTGGCAGTGTCAGCAACAAACCTGAGCTCAAGGGAGAGGCTCTCCGGGGTTATTCATTTTGAATGAGGCTGGCTGTCATCTGCCACTCGATCCTCATGATGACGGTTCACTTGAAGCCCCTTTTGCTGTGTACTTCTTGAATGTGACACAAGAACAACTTTGAACCATATATGTCGCCAGAGAATAGTGTGTTTTGATCAGCTGTTGAAGATGCTCCCTGTAACGAAACATGAGAATGTGACTAGTGTGGTAATTCACACCCTTCTATATTTCATGAATAGTGTCATGTTTCTTACAGGTGGTTATTTCACCAGTTGTTAAATAAGAAATTGTCTCTGTGTTTGTAGCTTTAGTTTTCAGCTTTCAGTGTTTTTCTTTTACTTTGACAGAGTTGGTATTCAGTAAGACTTTGCTTTCAATTTAATGAGCATATCCAGGCTGATCCTAAACAATGACCCGATATCCTTCTCCCTCCATCCTTTTTCTTATCCTTACGAGCTCACAGGAAGTGCACTATTCATTATACAGTCCTTTTCAGACCTCTCTGGGCCGAGCAGCAGTCTGTGGCTCTATTTAAAGGAGATTGTATTGTCTGACATTTTTACACATGCTGTAATTGTAGCTGACATTACTACGCCCAGTGAATACCCTGTTTTTATACGGCAAAAATGCTTTGAATTTGTGTCCTTGGTCCTTCATACACTACCATTAAATGTTGTCTTGGCAGAAGTTGATGGCTGTTGGTTAAACTGCGTATTTGTTTTTTTCCTGTCAAGGCTTTTCAGGTTGCAGAGGAGAAGTTGGGGATCCCAGCTTTGTTAGATGCAGAAGACATGGTGGCCTTAAGGATTCCAGACAGGCTAAGCATTCTTACCTACGTCTCCCAGTACTACAATTACTTCAAAGGACGGCCTCCCAGTGAGAATATTGCTGGTTCAAATACCCTTAGAAACTGTATAGCTCAGATTGAGTTGTCCATGCTCCAAACAAATAAGATTTTCTTTCATTCAGAGCATATTTCTTTTTTAGGTTTTCTTCTTTGTTTCCTGTGCAAGGGTGTGATGTTTGACACTAAAAGGTGTTTACTTTTCCTCAGTGGGAGGTGTAAAAAGGCCAGCAGAGGGCTCCAAGGAGGAGCCATCAGAGAAGAAAAATCTCCCAGTGGTTGCCAAAACCTTTGTGTCTAAAACCGCCATTGAGAATCGTTTACCTTCCATTCTCACTGCTCAGCCCTCACCCAAGTTGGCCAGGGCTGTTGTTCAGGTCAGTACTCATGTCAGAACACAAAATAAAAATATTTTAAATTATGATTGTGTTTACAATACGTGGTTGTCTG
>NW_023339696.1:15966121-16011451 GCF_004916995.1 Morone saxatilis | reverse complement strand
TTATTATTATTATTATTGTTTTAAAAAACAAAGAGGACTTATCTTTTTTCTGTGGGTTAAGTAAATGTTACTTCAGTTTTAGTTTTCTTTCACAGAACACGGTTCTGGCAGAAAACGCCAACAAAAATGGGACTCTCAATAGCAAATGTGTTGCATGCAAGAGTCACGTTCATCTGGTTCAGAGGCACTTTGTTGAAGGCAAGCTCTATCACAGAAGCTGTTTCAAGTAAGAATTAAACCTATATTCATTGACACTTTCTTGTCATGCACTGTTTTTATTGCATTCTTAATTTTATGTCAATAAACTTCGGCCAGATGCAGTGAATGCTCCAGCGTGCTTTATGCAGGAGGCTACAAACCTGGGAAGAATCCAGACACTTTTATCTGTAACCAGAGCAGTTGCAAAACTTCCTCTTCCGAACTTGGGTTTAAAAACGGACCCACCAGTTCAGCTGGGCAATTGAACAGTGCCAGCCAGACCCAGTCTGCACCACGCCCCTCTTCTGTGCTGTCAGCCCCACTGGATATCGTTGTGAAGCCAGTCAGTCCTACTTCACCTTCCAAGTCCTGGACAGCCTCAGCCCAGAAGACGCAGTCAGCGCGGCAGAGGTTTTTCCAGGCTGCACCACCAGTCACAGAGGCCTCAACAGGTAACAGGAAGCCCACAGAGGTTTCAAGTGTTTTAGGAAGGCTGAAGGTCCCACCGAGTCCTGATGATGAGAAGAGCAGAGCCAGGACAACCATTGGAAAGAAATTTGCAGAAGAAAACTGCAACAACAACAACAAGCGCCCATTTACCATTCGATCAGCAGAGAGACGGTGAGTAGTGCACTCTGTATAATGTTTGTGGACATGAACAGATTCTGTATGGTTTTGTAATGACTTTTGTTATTAAGACTGATGGTGAGGGCTTTCTCTCTCTGCAGGTTTGGAGATGAGCCAAGTTCAGCTGACAGCCCCGGTTTCAGAAAAGATAAATGTAGCCAAGACCCAGCAGGAAACTGGGCAGGACAGCCATCCACCAGCCAGACTAACAATAAGGAATCGCCATGTCTGAAGGCCATCAACAAAGACCGCACAAGGCCAACAACTGTACACACAACCGCCAAAGGCAAGCACTGCTAAATTCATTTCAGTTGTTCTTGATCCATTATTTGACATCCAGCCAACATCCAACCCCCACCTCCTCCTCATTGTCTCTGTCTGTCTTAGAACGCATTCATAGAAAACAAAGCCCTTTTGTCATTTTTGCCCTATTTATTCAGCCAGTGCATTTAGCATGATAGGAACTCAATGTTGGATGCTGACATTTTAATTTCTGTCTCTATACACTTGTAATGAACTTTCATAGTTGAACTGTCATTCTCTTCGGATGGATGTGCATGCATCCTGACAGTCAGTAGCTTTTCAGACAGAAACACAATTACTGTTGGTTTTTAATATAAATGGTCTTTTGATAGAAGTTTCTCTATCATGGAAAGTAATTATGTTGCTTGCTAATATGGACCACATATTGACCATGAACAACACAAGAGGTTGTGCATTTATCAGAAGACAGTTTATGTCATACACATATTAGGATCATTTGAGTCTTTCATACAGATGTGCAGTTGAAGATCAGTCAGTGCATTACTGTTAGAGACTAAATAATGAAACCAGTAGCTTCACTCATTATCAGCTGTTCAGGTGAGTGTGACACGAACAGTCAAGGAACTTCAACTTCTTTGAGTGCGCACTTCATTGCTCAAGCAGACTTCAAATAAGTCATTGTGATAATGTGTCCCTGGATTTGAAATTTAGAATGATTTCAACAGTTGCTTGTGTGACAGATTAAGTAGTGATAAGCTTTCCTTTGCCATCATGCTTTTATTTTCATCAGTTACTCACTCAACTTTTTTTGTCTAAATCATTTGCAGATCAAGTCTATGAGTGGCAATCAAAACTCAAACCTTTGAAAACAGAGATGGGTCTAAAGTAAGTATCCTCAACCATCTTAATAATCACTTTTAACTCAATTAGGTGGAAGTGGGAAGGCCGCACAGGTGAACAAAAACGTCTTGAAAAATGTCTTTTAACGTCCCTGACTATTAGGCTTATTCACTCTCCACAATGCAGAATCATCGAACTTCGTCCGACTCTTTTAATGTTGACTGGCTCAGAGTGCAGCCGCTAGCTCTGTCTCCCATCCTAACAAGCCCCAAGGAGTGCCAGGCCTGAACTTTTCCCACCTACTCTAACACTAGATTCTATCATTTCTAATCCCTGCTGATGATTCCTCAATTGTTTTCACCACCTTTGTCGGTACAAAATTAAAAAGGTGAGGCCTTTTCTTATATTTCCGTTCTTTATATTCAGTCCATAGGTACTTCTGTAGTTTTTACACTGTATTTAAATGGTGACATACTTCAAGAATCATCTCATTGTGTCTTCTTACAGAGATGCTGGAGTTGATGCCTGTACTGAGCAACAGAAGCCTAGATTCATCTCTGCAACTTCCTTTAACGTCTCTATCAGTACAAGGCCTCCTTCAGCTCCAGCACCAGTACCTCCAGTTAGCTTTGCTCGGTCTGATCCTGCACACTTTAGAGAAGTCTTTCCCCAGAAACCTCAACTTGGCTCTGGTAACCCAGGTAAGTTGATTAAGTCAAAAAGGTGCATTGTGGCACAGAATATTATTATTATTATTTTAATTATTATTTTTATTTTTATTTTTTTTATTTATTTTTTTTAGCTTGTCAAAATTCAGTGTGCGCTGTGTAATGTCACAATCGCTATATGTAAAGTGTGTTAAATAGACATCAACAGTTTTTGGTGTCTACCACCAAAGTTGTGGGCTAGATGAATAAACAATATGTTGAAACGCCCAAGTTATTTGGCTTCACTCTCAGGGGACCATGGATGTTTTGATGACAATCCATCCAAAAGTTGAGATAGTTGAGTCTGAAAGACAGCCCAAGATGGCCACCCTGCCACACCGCTAGCGTGGCTAAAAATTCACAGAGCAACATCCACACACATTGATTCCTAGATAGATCGTGCATGCTTTTGTAACAGAAAAATACATACAGATTGAACTTTATGCATATCTACAGCATGAAAACCCTCCTGTCCTTATTTTAGGTTTTAAACATGGGAGTCACTCACCTGTGAAATCCCCACCCAGACGGCCAGCTATGGAATCTATTAGCACTCCAGCGACTGCTCCAGCCAATCACGGAAATCCGTCAGGTTGAATAAAAATATCATCATCAAAGCCACACATACATGGCCTCAGCCATCTTGTTGATTTCCTATGAGCAGTCATTTTTCACTGAAAATAAATCAGGTGAAGTCATATGTGACAATGCTTTTCTGAAAAGCTGCCATGAAAGGACTATCTAATCCTATTTTATCTACCTCTTAGGCGCTAAAAAGGGAAAGTATTTGTCACCCACCAACGCCTCCAGGACTGAAATGAGGTCACCCTCTGTAAGTTCCCTCCATTAAGTCTCTTAAGAGATTAATTAACAGCTCTACAAATATGCTTTCATTACATTCCCAGGAAAAAAAAATGGACGACCTTCTTTACATTTAAGTGGCCAAAGTATGAATTTTCAAATTAAAGTTATCTATACTTGACTGTGACTCTTAAGTTCTTCTGTTTTTTGTCAGGTGAACTCTTATCATATTCCAGTGGAGCAGATTGAGAGGGAGTTGAATGATATTGAGACAAACTTGGCTCAGTTGGAGAAGGAGGGCGTGGAGCTGGAAAAGAAACTCCGCAGCTGTGAGGAAGGTACTTTCTTCCTGTCACTGTACCCCTGCAACAAATATTCCTTCCTTTTCTTTGTTTGGAGGTGCAAATAAAATTGAATGTTTACATTTCAGAAACAATCTGTGCAATTTTTAAAATGACCAGTCCCTCAAACAACTTATTCTGAGGCAGAGGATGTCAATGCAACGGCCAAATTTTCCCTCTTGCAGTGAACAACCTCAACACAAACTTTGATATTGTATTTGTGCAAACTGCTGAATCCCACTGCTGCTTCAGTGAGAGTGTCTCTGGTGCAGAGTTAGGTCCGGGTTGCTTCACACAGGACACACACACATTCACTCATCGTCAGCTGGAGCTTGGTGTATGTGTTCCAGGGATTTACCTGCCATTTCTATTACTGTTTCTGCAGCCAAATGAGGTGAGAGGCACAGACGGCCCACAGGGATGTTGCTTCTCTTTTGAGGTAGTGGGAGTAGGGGGCCTGATTGCTTTGCTCAAGGTCAACATGACTTGGGTATAGTAATATATATTCTGGTCGATTGCGTACTTTCTTTCCTATGCACCACCCAGGAAGCCTGAGCATGCAATTGCTTGGCCAGAATTTGACATCAATTGCACACCACCTAGGAGATCATCAACTTCCCAACTGGAATTTTGTCGTTGTAAAAACTAAACCCTGGCACTCTAGTTCAGTTCAGAATAAAATCACATTTGCTCTGGTAATGGCAGGATCTAGACTGCCTTGTCCTCAGTCCCTGTCCCTATCAGTTATTATTGTAAATGTGGCTTTGGTGTGTTTTTTTCACTGATTTGGGATTGGCAAATATTCAGTCTTAAATATCTATTGATCCACCTATTAAGGTAATACAGTCTTACTTTTTGAAGCAGAAATCGCATGCAATGTTGCAGTGCATATTATAATACTGTGGTGGACCAAAGGAATCCCTAAACCATAAACATACTGCTTTAGGAACATATTAAACCTGCCATTAACATTTCAGATTTAGACATTAATCACTGTCTTTGTCACACACCGCTTTGCTGTGCTTCTGGTGTTCAGTATTTGGCAGGGACTTTGAGCATAATCTTTTCCTTTTAGAGTCCAAAACATATTTAAGAAATAAATTAAAAAAAGGAGAGCCAATCCCCACTGGATTTTTTGCTAAATCATTATTAAATAAGTGATGAAGACGAGTCTGTACTTCATCATGTATTCCCTCTGTGTTGCTCTACATCCACTGCATGTTAAAGCGTGCATATTAAACCAATGTTTGAGGGTAGCATTTAGATAAGGAATTATATTATAGATGGCAATGCAATGCCTGTGTATTTACTGCAGAGCTGCAACTGATGATTATTGATTAATCTGCCGATTTAATACATTTGTTTTTTTTTACATGAAATGTCAGGAAATTATAATGAGCATTTCTCATGATTTCCTAAGATGACATTTAAAAATGCTTGTTTTGTGCGACCATCAAAACTCTAAAACCCAAAAATGGTGAATTTCCTTTATTATTTGACAAAGAAAAGCAACAGATCCTCACAGCTGAGAAACTAAACTGATTATCAAAATCTCATAGACTAATCGTTTTATCGCTAATTTAGTGTTTTAGAAATTAAATGTAACCCAGTGAGATAAAGGGATGTTGTGATCCTATTGGAAGTATATGCAACACCAGGGTTGTCTAATAATGTTAACCAAACAGTTAATGAAGACAATGAAGGCAATTATATTCCAAACTGTTAAACATATCTTTGTTCTGCAGCATGTGACAAGTTCAGAAGTTTAAAATGTCAGATTTAAGATAATGTACGCCTGAGCTGCAGGGCTATGCATTATTGGCTGCTACAGTCCCTTAAGTGAAGTGTTGACATGGTCCCAGGAGGTGAGTCACCCTCCATCTCAACAAATCTGCACCCTGCTGATCCGTACCAGCCAAATTATCCAAAAACCTAATTTGATATCACACTTAATTGTATTATTGTATAACTACAGTTCTATGAAAACAAAGAGTTGATCTGGTGAAAATAAAATGAGCCATGATTCTGGTTGAGGAGAGGCTTCTTGGTTGTTATATTAAATAGGATGATGTAAAATGTCTTTTTATTTTTTTTTTTATAAACAACCAAAATATATAATGTGCAAACAGAATTATTCTCCAGCTGTTCAATCTCAGCCACAGCATTATTTGTATTTAAAGAGTGCCTGCATTATATGTGTTGTTGAGTACTTTAAATCTACACATCATGATTGATTCATGAACCTTTACCCAATATGTACACATCAGTGTTTATACATTATACCATGACCCTTATTGATGACTATTATACTGTGTCATGAATATTATCTTGTGTATCACAAACATAGTTTTAAACTTATGTCTTTTAGAGGGGGAGGGGGACATATTGATGGACCCACTGATGGTTGACTGGTTCAATCTCATTCGAAAAAAGCAGATGTACATTAGAAAGGAATCCGAGCTTGTATACACGTGAGTACTTGTTTTACAGCTTAACTTGAAGGGCAGATGCACAGTGAAATTGTTAATTGATCATTAATCATCCATGATTGTATCTGAACTTATTTGTTAGTTTGCTTTCAATTCTGGTTGTAATTGTTTACCTCAGAAAGACTTACAACAGTCCGCCTTTTACTTTGTGGTAATAAAAGCAATTTCTAATTATATTAAATACGCCATACCTTGAAATATTTTCATATATTCCTGTCTGATAGTGAAACCTGTTATAATTGTCATTATTCCTATACAATTTTATAACACTGGGAGGAATTCAAACTTCGTAACTGTCAAACCAAATATATTTGCTCAGGATTGTTGCTTAATTTTTAAAATGTTAATGATTGCATATTTCAGAGCCAGGACTCAAGAGCTGGAGCAGCAGCAGCCAGGTGTGGAGGGGGAACTTCGCAGGCTGCTGGAGAAGCCAGGTAAGCGATCACTGACCCTCAGCTCTGTAACGTTCTTTTTCCAACACTAAAGTCTGTCAACTTTTTATCACAGATCATGTAAAATCTAGAGAGGAGCGACAGCGAGAGAAGAAGTTGATGCAGAGACTGATGGAGATTGTGGATGGCAGAAATGCAATTGTGGAGGGTCTGGATGAAGACAGGCTGAGGTAACACAATGCATCTTATAATTAATGTTTAATGTGATAACTACTGTAATGTTTACAGAGTAATACTGGTATTATAACAACTGGATATGCAAACAAGACAAAATGCTTAACTAGAGTTTCTTTTGATCAATTTCAGGGAAGTGGAGGAGGATCAGCAGCTGAATGAAATGATGAAAAATCTTGGTAAGTATTGTATAAAATGCTTTTCTTTTAGATTAGATTTTCCAATTTGAATGCATCATTCTAATAATAATCTAATATTTTTTGGTGCATAGGAGTAAAGAAAGCCAAAAATAAGAGGAAATCCTCCATCTCAAAACTGTTCAGGCGAAGAAGTAAAAGACTAGTGGAATGATCTTCAAGGCAACTTTTACTAAACTTTGATGCATTCTTGTCTTATTGTCTTATGTTTAATTTTTTTAAATGTTTTTATATTTTAGTACTTCAGTACATAGTGTGTTAATGAGAAGGCAAATAAAGAAATGTCAAATCTAGAAGCATAATGGATCAAGTCATGTAGTCATGTGTTTCTAGTTGGTTCAGAATATTTCAACATAATGGTTCAGTTAAAATGTTAGTTTTGTTCAACGTTGACCTTATTAAGTGAGAATTTCAAAATAGTTTAATCTTTGCTTTTTTCACAAGGAGTATCCTGTTTTTTTCACAATGTTTTTTCACTGTTGGTGGTGCTTAATTATGTTTTATAATGTTTGATTAGACCGCAGTAGATGAGTGTCACAAGAAGAAATTGCATAGTTTAATGTTTAATGTTTGTTAAGTAAAGATACTGTTGAGTGATGTATTTAATAATTTTAGCAAATCAACACAGGGTCAAAAAAATTGGATGTTGGGAGTTAAAAACAGAAAATATGATTTATTAATTACATACGGAACATAGCTGTTCCACATTCAAATAGAAATGAACAGAATAGATGTATAATCCTTCAACAGTCTTGATCCAAAATGAAATTATTTCAGTGTTTATTTAATAATAGTTTTTAACAAATTTCCCGTAAGGATATTAGCAGGAGAAAAAGCCTTGACAATTAAGTTTTGAATGGCTGTGGAGTGGAAAATGGAGAGCCACACATGTTGAACTGCCTTGTTGCAGACTGTAGTTCCTCTCTCACACTGTACTGTAGGTGGCAGCCTGGGTATGCTGTATCACAAGGCAAGAACTTGGAAATCCAATTTGCCACAGTACGGACAGTTAATTTCTTTGCTAATTTTATAAATGCTGCAAAAATGTTCAGCTGTGCTGATGCAATAATGTTATGTGAAAGAGGATTAGGTTGAGCAGTAGCTTATGGCCAGGGAAGGCTTATAAACTATAGGTTGTATTGAGCTCTTTATCTTCAAACCGGGTTTAATTAAACATTACTCTTTACTAATATCTGCATCAGAAATGCTCCGTACCTGAGTTATTAAAATGTTCAAACGACATGTGGAGTCTCTCATGTGTGAAAATGGCATTCCCAGTGTTTATAAGGAATGTACTGTAATGTTGCATTTTATTGAATGGTATGTACTTTTACTCTATTTATAGTATTTTTAAACTTGAAATCTGTTGTCCAATAAATCCTTTGAAGATTAGTGTGTATGAGAGGACGAATTATTTACTTAATAACAGCTTCCTTTGGCACACATCTTTCTATTTAAACACATCACTGAACTTTTTTATCACTCCACTTCCCATGTTACAAGCTTCACAAATGACTGTTGATTCAGCGACTGCCAAGATCAGACGTTGCTTTCAGTTAGAAACCAACAATGCTGTGACTCCTTTGCATTAAAGCCGTGCAGTAATCACAGAGCTGCATCAATGTATGCCTTTTTAATAAGGTTTTTTTTTTTTTTGTAAGGATGGCATCAAGATAATTCATTGGCGTCAATATATTGCAGCTACTTATAAACTACATATCCCTCATTTTGAGATGCATGAAATTGTGATCATGAACTTGGAACACAATCTTTCTAGCTGAGCAGAGTTGGGGATGATATTGGTACAAAATGCCATGCGTGATGTGGGTGACAGTCGAGACTGAATGTGTGATATTAGAGTTAATTAAAGCTTTGCGCCCCATCTACTGCAAATGCTTGCACTTCTGCAATTAAGAATCAAAGGCGAGGGCTTAGTGTCAGGGGGGTGTCTAATACATGGTTTTAACAGGAATGGGACCTGATTTGCCAAGCTCCTAGCGACAAGCATTAACAACAGCCTCAAATTAGAGGGACATTAATATTCATAAGTAAAACAATTCATCCTGTGAATGTGTGATGAAATGGAATCCTCTGAGGTGAGCTCTTGTGTCCAGGCTGCCATCGTTCATTAAAATATGCCATTACCCATGAAGTGCTTAATCTTTATGAAAGGGTGGTAAAAATCAGTTTGAACTGCTTTGACAGAAAGGTGGAAATTGTAATATTGTTCAGCACCTTACATTATGTTAATCCTGTACATTTTCTAAATGTGATGATGTCAAACAGTATAGGTTTCTATGTGTCTCATTAGCTGGATTGTTTAGGCTTCCGGATGAAAATGTACAATGTATAATCGTGTGCTTGTGCACACTGATATTAGTCTGTTATTCTATTAATAAGACGTGAGTGCTTTGTGATGTTTTAGGTTAGCTCTTGTATGCTGCCACTTGCAACACAATCTAAATTCTGTGTGTGTGTTTCTGTGTCTGTGTCTGTGTGTGTGTCTGTGTGTTTCTGTGTGTGTTTCTGTGTGTCTGTGTGTGTGTGTGTGTGTGTCGTCTTATTCCAGTCCCTGCCAGAGTCTCTGCCACTAGCCTGTAATTATGATCCTCGAGGTAATTTTATCAGGCTCATTAGCTCTGATGAGTAAACGAGAAGCGTGCCTCTAATTTATTGGCCATCCAGGCTGGAGACTTAATTCTCATCAGAGAGATCATAATATTTATATAGAGAGACAGATATACAGTACATATACTCAGTTACAAGGCTCCTAGACCAACAGTGAGGCCGAGACTTTTATGACTTAAAATTAGTAATTACGCTCAAAACATGAAGTCTGTTTGGATAATTGGGCATGTGCTAAAATTATTGCCATAGATGTTATTTTGATGAGCAGGGCTACGTTTTCTCTTTTTGATTCAGGCATGATTTAAAATGAAAGCTATTGTTCGTATTCTACAGAGTCTTGTGACTTTATCCCCCTGCACAAAATTAGATTCTCAAACCTCTGCAAACAAAATTGCATTGTTTTGTTCCCTGTTCAATAGAGATGATCCATTTTCTGTGTCAGAGAATGTGTTAAGGGAGCGGGGTAAATATGCTCACAATTTTCAGTGTGTAGAAATTTG
Organism: Morone saxatilis; assembly: GCF_004916995.1. Classification (NCBI taxonomy): domain Eukaryota; kingdom Metazoa; phylum Chordata; class Actinopteri; family Moronidae; genus Morone; species Morone saxatilis. The sequence continues at coordinate 16,001,230 of NW_023339696.1, read as the reverse complement.
CATTGAGGGGAAATTATGCATGCTGGCTAGTGGAAATGAAATGTATAAAGTGCATGACTGGTAGACTTGACAAGTGCAGCTTTCATCCATCTCAAATGAATAATTTTCACTTCCCTTAAACATCCTTAATCCAACCATGTTATCAGCGGGCATGCAGGATTCTGCCAGACTTTCTCCTTAACGGCACAGCAACTTTAAACTTGCCTGAGATTCTGCACTGCAGTTGCTTACCACATGGTCTTAGGGACTCACTCTTATCCTTTTCCTGCTGGTTTTGTGGATCAGTAAAATTCCTTCAAAACACAATATATACATAACGCAAGACTTAATAGATAGCAGAATGTCTCACTCTACCCTCCTCTGTGCTGCCTCAGAGGTCGACTTAATGCACTGTATTTTACCTCTGATTCACATTGGCAGAGAACTCAGAGGATGGTGTCTAAAAAACCTATTTGCTCGGTGGCCCTTTGTCCTCTATTTCAAATTTTAGTGACAGTCTTCCATGCTAGTATAATGTGGTTGGGAAATTCATATTGTCGTAAAGGGATACAGAAGGATATTCGTGGTAAATTACTCATTTACAGCCCAGCATTCAGCAGTTTGACTTGTTATTTTAGGGACATTTCCTTGTCTTCTTCACTGAAATACATACTTATGAGGATTCTAGATTGTAGCAAATCCCCCCCATCCCAATCCTTTTAATTTATGCACTGTAGCATGTTTTCTAAATACTTCTGACAATAAACAATTAAATGTGTAATTGGTGTTTATGCTGCTAATCCTTCTGATAGCCTCTAATATGAAGGGTTACCTGGCTATTTTCAATATCCACTTTCACAGAAGCCTCAGTTAGCGATAAGAATATTAACCTCATCAATTTCAGGTAACTTTCAACGCTTTAACATCTTGTCTTAAAGACCTACGTGTTAGCAGGAGTCTCAGCCTTGGCATTTAGTGACATTTTAAGCCTTTTAACAGAATCCAGACAGGGATTTGCAGTTTCCACCAAAGGAAAATAATTTATATCCTCCTTTCTGAGAAACTGTGGGTAGAGGGATTAAATGCACCAGAGAGATTTGTATGTGGTGCAAGTAAAACAATATTGTGACTCAGTTAATACATTTCCTACCATCTACTTTCATGCTTTGAGGAAGTCAGGAGTTGTTACTCATCGGGCTGAAGTTGGCTTTGATGCCTTTCTTGTTTAATTTTCTAATTTTCAAGGTTTTAAGTGTATAGGTCATAGTGATGACAGTGCTGTGTACCTGAACTCTTACAGTGCTGCGATGAGACACCTTAAATAAGTGTCTGCAGTTTCTAAGTCAATGAAGAGCCTGACCCAGGCCAATTATTTTGCATTCCCTCCCAATCAAAGTCCCTTAAAACCTTTGGAACAAGCAAATGTTTTCACCCCATTTAGAATTTATATTTAAAACATGATGATGTCCAGTGCACAAAAAAAAAAAAATAATATCTGAATGACAGTTTGGAACACAAAAGGTCTTTTCTGCATGTTGGATGGGTTGTGGACTGTGTATCTGCCAGTGTGTGTGAAGGCTGCTGTGTAGTGGAGACATGCAGGGCTCTGTTCTCTCTGTGGGCAGGCAGCTTTGATGCACTGCTTCTCTTATCTCATGCCTGGCAAGGTTAATGAAGTGGTGGCACTTTTGGAGGAAGTAGAAATGGGATGAGTAGCAAAGACCAGAGGAAGCTTGGAGATGAAACGTCCTGCTCTTAGCGGCTGTAAGTGGCAATTTTGGTGAATTACATAGACAATAAGAAAGGGGGTTGTCATCCTCTTAAACACAACAGTCGTCTGAATCAGGAATGGTTGATTGCATCTCTTTTAGCCTGGTTCATATGAAATTACATTAGCATTTAGGCATCACTTGTAACTTGATCTGTCAAACATCTCCTTATAAGGCCAAGTTAGTGTTTCTATGCAACATTAAATTCAGGTTTTGTGCTCTGTAATGTTATGAATTCTATTCTGAGGCACAAAAGAACATTGTGAAATGCTAAACAGTCTAAGTTGTTTTGTGGCTTTGAACATTAGATCATTCCTCATTTGAATCAGGAGAGCTCATATGGTTTTCAGCAGGGTGTAGTCTGCTCTAGTCCTTTGAAGGACCTTTTGAAAACCCACTGTGCCTTTGTCAGGGGCAACAAGTCTCACTTAAGAGATGGAGTTGGCTTATTTTATTTGTAATAAGTGTCTTGGAAGTTGGCTTGTGGTTACAGCTTAAACAAAGGGCAGAAATGCCACCGTAATATAAATATAATAACAGGTGATGTACTGCTAATGCTCTGTATTCCTTAGCTTTTTGGTTTTAATATTCCAATTCCCTTTGCATCTATAAGAGCTAATAGGTAAACAGTCCTGAATGGAAGAAATGAAGCAGGTCTACATGCCAATGAATTAGCATATAGATGAGTTCATCTCATACAAATAGTGCTCTTTTGCCCAGAACTCCCCGTGCTGAGCAAAGATCATGTATGTAAAGTATGCATGCAAAAAATGTAAATTAATCCATTTCAATCATCATTCAATCTAATAAGATTTTTTCTCTCCCTTCTCTCGTTTGTCCCTTGTTGCTCAAATGTCCAGAAATATTGAGAGGGCAGTCAAAATATTCCCCCGTAGCAGCTTAATTGTTTAACGTGAAAAAACAAAAGAACAACATACACACAAAAACGTAGAAGATTAGGAGATATAAAATTCATGTCAATTACAAATAAGCACCAGGATCATTTGCATGTATGTGAGGATAAGACAAAGGCTTGATTGAGTTTTACATATAGAAAAGTGCCTCAGTATGGCTGAACTCAAATAATGCTTTGATTTTCCAAAGCAGAGATTCCACAAAAGGAGTGCTATTGACCGTATGTTTTGTATTTGATCCTAATTATTGTAATTCCATAAACACCACCTCTGTGAAACACAAGTATTTGTTACATAGCTCTTGTTAATATGCTAAAAGAAGCTTATAGAATTGGGTCAGCTAATTAAGCAATTAGCTTATTTCAGCTCTGTGGTCAGGCTGTTACTAATCTATGGCATTATGAGCCCAGATCTGCCAAAACGTTGAGACTTGTGTGTCTGTGTCTCCCATCCCATCTGACAAAGGATCATGTTTGAAGTCATCCTTTCCCTCAGCTAAAAGGCAAAAGACTTGTCTCTGTTCACTAATGCTCACGTTTCTCATGCAAATCCCTGGAATTGAATAGGTTGTTTATTGTCTAGTTAATATATTGAGACATTTATGTAGTGCTGTTGAAGTGTTTGCTCTCTGAATTTGTAGCTGTGTTAACACACATGAAATCCCAGACAGATTAGAGTTTGATAGCATTAAAGCCATGATGAATGTTGGTGGCTTTTAGCAGAGCCTATCACATGGCTTCTTACCAGACGAGAGCAAAGTTAGGCAGTGCGACTATGGAATGTTAAATACATCAGTGGTATAATTTGATAAAACTTTTTGTTATCTAGCAAGTTAAATATTCTGAAGCTTCCCTTTCTAGAAGAAACTGCCATTACTGTAGGCTGTCACTTCCTGGTATATTGGCTGTATTTAAAATTTAAAGTGATTGTCCTATGTTCAAGCTAATATTTCCCAATTATCCAGACTGAAAAAAATGTACAGATCGATTTATAGCTTAGCTTAGCTAAGTGATGTCTGTGGGATCAGTAGCAGCTCTGCTAAAAAACACGGTGGCCTCCATAGAAGGTGACCTGTGTTTTCTGTATAAAACTATAAAAACAATTCATTCCAAGGTAACGCAATCACAACAATTCCAATTTTCAGGTGATTATATACTAATGAAATTATATATGAATATTATATTCAATTTCTGACAATAGATCCTCCTAAATGTTACACACTGGACCTTTTTATTGTGTCTTTTTCCTGAGATGTTAAGTAAGTCTTATGAGTTTGTCCTAGACACCAAGCTATCCTATAATACACTATCCCAAGTTTAAAATGAAATGTATTTTAATGATTGTGGTGATCATGTTTGTAGGTTGCATTTGTCTGGCAAAACGTCATCACTGCAGTCACGATGAAATATAATACATTTTCATTTATGGTACCTGGTCAGTTGATGAGATGTTTGCAAATGAACCACCATCAGGAGGAACATAAATGTCACATGAAGGGCTCTACCATCTTTGCTGTGGTTTGACTGTAGAAAACGTTACAGCTTTAATGTGTGCTTCATGTCCACTGTTAACAGTGCATCATTCAGAATTAATTTTAGAGCTTGTACTTGGGCAAAGTAAAAACAATGTGTGCCTTTTTAAAATGATATGACAAGTTTGGTAACAAACACTCATTTACACATCCAGCAGGAGTGCTGTGTCTTGGTGGACGTAAGACTGATATTCACTGTTCTTTCAGCTCTGCTTTTGGTCTCTACCAATATCTGAAATATGTAGCTCTTTAGCTTTACTTTGGGCAGGTTGAGAACAGTTTATCTAAGCATTTTCACTGGAAATAGCAACCTCCTGGATCTGACAAACATGCTGTTGATAGCAGTGAGAACAAACCAAAGCAGTAAACTTATGGGCCAGAAATCTAAATGATAAGGTGAAACACACTGGAAAGCTCTGTTGAGCTGGGCGAAAGTGCAGTTGAGGTAAAGTCATCAATACAAGCAATCACTTTCCCATAAGACACAGTAATGTGATACATTGTTTTTATAAAAATATTGATCATAGCTGCTTTAAAGCTTTATATATTTGAACTTTTGGTTTCAGTTTATATATCAATGACACTTGAGAACAACATATTAACTGTCTATGAAGGCACTACTTGGCTCTTCCTGATTCTCATCTGCACTGTTACAAATAATAAATTTGTCATTTACAATAGTTAAAAGGCTATGATACTAAAGAAGTCTACTATATTTTTATACTATAGTACGCTAATAGCATTTTGATGAGCAAAATCTGAGTGAGAAGTGTACCTAATTGAAGGAAAAGGCTTGAAATGCATTGTTAACGGGTCAGAGAGACACCACTTATGGCCATGATGATGATATGCAAGGTGTGGAAATGCATTTCCAATCTCCCTGGCTTGAGCCCATCAGTTTCCATTCAGAAGTGTGTGCACTTGTTCATTAAGCTTATGCGTATCATCAACTGGTGCACTCATTCTATCAGGCAGATATGGCAGGGATAAAACGATGTGAAGGATGGAAATTCAAACAACCATTCTCATTTGCAAAGGTCATTAAAGCCTGGCATACATTAGAAAATCTGCTAATTATGAAATGGCTTAACTCCACATTCAGTGGGATTATGTCTACTCATTTAGAATATGTTGATCCCCTCCCTTACTCGTCACAAGACAGTTGATGTATGGGACTTGTGGCACAGAACTAATGTTCCCAGTGCTTGTCGGTCATCTTAACTGACTGTAAGAAGTCCATAAAAGTGGCCGCCTTGTTCTGAATTAATATCTGCATCAACACCACAAGACAGACACAAGTTTTACAGCTGCTGGGAAAATATGATGATATTTGGCTCAGCCACTTCATCTTCTTTATTTTACATTAGACTCATTGAGTAAAGAAACTATCAACAAATAAGATTCACAGTTAGGTTAGCTAATGATTAAAACCTTCAAGTATAGAGATTCTCTGGGTTTTCATCTGGGTTTGAATACAGGAAAATATAGTAATTTTCACATGCAGTTATAATCTAATAAAAAAAACACTGATGCTGCAAGGCATATAATATGATACAGAGTCAAATAATTAATGTGACTTTAAAAATGTAAACAGAATGAGAAAGACACACGCATCCCTAAGTCCACTTAGGTGGAAGCTGAATCAAAAAAATGTTGTACAAAAATTGTCTGAGGAAAATCCTTGAGCTCAAACATCACTTGGAAATAAAAAGAATCTACAAGACATGTTTGGTGTGCAGATCTATCTGTTACAATGTAGCTATTGTGAGCTACTGATAGTATACAATTGAATGCACTATTATTGCACAATTATCAAAACATTTGTGTTGTGTTGAAAAGTTTTTGAAAAATAAGTGTACCTTTATTAATAAATGAATTATTTTCCAGCACCACAAATAAGCTGAAGATTTGTTTTCAGTTTCATATATGTGAAATATATCAGCCATAACATTATGACCACCTGAGCACCCTGACTGGTCTGTAGCTAAGCAGCCCCATATGCAACAGACTGTGATGCACTGTGTCTGTGTGCTTCTGACAACTTCTACTCAGAACCAGCATTAACCGTTTTTCAGCAATTTGAGTTACAAGTAGCTCGTCTCTTTGCAACGGACACATGGCAGCTTCAGTCACATTCGCATAGTTAGCCATGACCTTTGTGGTTCAACCACTTTCTCCTTCCCTTGGACACCTTTTGATAGGCTCACTCGACCCCACTGCATTGGGAACACCACAAGAACCCTGCAGTTTGGAGAATGCCTCGTGACCCAGTTGGTCTAGCCATCACCATGCTGGCCCTTGACACAAAGTAATCCTCACGCTGCCCATTTTTCCTGCTTCTAACACATCAACTTTGAGGACAAAATGTTCACTTGCTGCCTAATATATCCCACCCACTGACAGGTGCCATGATAACGAGATTATTCATTTCAGTGTTCACCAGTCAGTGGTTATACTGTTATGGCTGATTGGTGTATTTGTTTAAAGTCCAGTGTGTAAAATTCAGGAGGACCTATTGGCATGTTGAATTTCCATGTTTTTGCAGTAGCCCAGAAGGCACAAATGAAACACTTACTCTAGAAAGACCTGTTTGCGTAGTTTCTTCTTCACTCTTGGAAGTGGAGGGCGAAGTGAGGGAGTTGCAATCTGGAACTACCCTGCTAGATGCCACAAAATCCTACACACTAGACATTTAAAGGCCTTAGTATACTTTTTGTTTCTATGGTGGGAACATCACTTTTATGGTCACATCACTTTTGCAATTCACTTATACTTAAATAAGTTAAATTTTAAAAAGTATACAATTCTGTATGAAATTAAACCATCAGCAAAGAAAACATATTATTAAACTGAACAAAATTGTATTTGTACTTTGTCTAAGTCACTGTAATTGGTAATTATAATTGTAATTTTAATTGTAATTGTAAAGTGAGGAATAACTTGTAGTTGCACTGCAAAGAAAAACTTTCATTCAGACATAGTTATACGTGGTCAATGCAATTTCCATAATTTATCTGTCTTCTTCTCTTATGACATAGATTTTTTCTCTGACTTATAGAACTGATTCAAGCACTGTACTATCAATAGTATAATTCACAGTTAACCTAATGACTTACCTCCAATAACGCTTGTTGCAATCCTATAATTGACTGAGAATCTTCCCAGAGAATTTACTTTACAAGACTGAACCTCTACATGGATTGGATGCACACATTGTCACAGACCGGACCTTTCAAAATAGCCTCCACATTGTAGACCTTGTTGGATCAAATCACTCTGAATTTGGTCTATTTAATAATCCAATTGCCAATTAAGACAGGCGGCAGTGCTTAGATCTATAAAAGGTTAATAAGCCTCAGCTGCAGTGTGTTTCTCTTGGGTAAATGTCACTTAGACGTAGGCCACCATGGGTCAAGATCTCCCTCCAGATCTAAATTTAATCACATAGCATCGCCTGGCCCCGTCCTCACCCTCATTAGTCCTTGGCTTGTGCAGGAGTACGATCTGCCCTGTTTTCGCCCTGGCACTCTCCTTCCAGCCCCCGACTCTGACCCAGACGTGCCATCAGCCAGCAGCATCCACACATTCGCAAACTCAAAGCTGAGATCTAGAAGTCCAACAACTCTGTAGATCTACAGTAGATTTTCATGACATGTGGGTCTGCAGGAGTGTCTTGTACCAAGGGATGCTATGAAATTTGCCCATACCATCATATGGTGCGATCTGTTGGCTGAGCTGTCACCTGATGCAGGCCTGTGCCACCTGTCGGCCTGCCCCAGATAATGACAGAATGACCGGAGTGATTCAAGCAGCCGCCTCATCTTAATTATCTCCTCAGAGTTTAATTAACTAGCTCATCTATTGGCCAAAAGGAAAAAAAAAGCAGCCTTGAATCACTTCAAATCACAGCCACCGAGACAGAACGGATCATCGTAAGATTATTGTTTTGTCTAAAGCTGTTCAGCTGCATGAGGTGCATCATGACGAATAAATCCTGAGAGACTGTGCATGATTAGAATGGATACATTTCCATATTGTTTGTGTGAGTACCAGAGGGAAAGCACTGTCATGCGCTATGTGTGGTATGTGTTATGAGTATGTCACTTATTTTACTACTGTATGCTGAAAAGATGTCATGGTGTAAGGAGTCCATATGGAACAGAATGCAAAATCATTTAGTTCTAAATGTTAATACGAATTACGTACAAAATGGATAATAATTCTTCTGCCCTACAGAAATGATTAACATAATTCTGATAAATAGGCAGATGGCAGAATGTGTGAATTGAGGTAGATTTATCTTAATTAATATCTTGAACCTACTTGGAGAAAGGTAAATGGCTCCACCGGGGCCAGAGATGTTCCTCTGTCTTGTGTGTGTATCTTTCTCATGGCCTGACATGTAGTAGTGGCCTGAGGATATTAAGTTGCTCTCCAGGTATGCATCAAACCCAGGCAGCCTGCTGATAATGAACATATACCCAGGCAAGTGAGCAAGCAAAGACACACACACACGCACACACAGATGAACACACACCCCATCACATCCCCCACTTTAGTCCACAAAAAAGACATTTAAACAGTTTTTCCTTCTCTCAATTGCAATGGACTGTATGAGGCTAACATTCATCATAATTTTCTTGCAAACATATTCCTGTGAGCTCAAATTTCTTGCTTTATTGCTGGTGACGAATATAGTGTGAATTTCTTTTACTCATCACAAATTAAGGCAATTAAAATGTTAATTATTACAAGTAGAAAAGGGACAAAGGAATTCAAATAAATTGATGTATTGACGTTTTTTTAATTAATTCATTCGGGTTCCTACTGTGTTGGATAATTATGCTTAAGTGTTTAATTACATATTTTGATGGGATCCTCAATTACTCTGGCTTAATAAAATATCATTAGCCTGTCTCTCAGGTTCTAAGCTGTGGAGACATACAGTATTAGTCGATGTATTTAAATAAAATATTAGATTACAGGCTGCCTGGGATATGTGGCAGGTCTCCAGCCCTCAATCTCCACTAAATCTCTGTTAACCTGGAAGCCGCTCCTCACATCAAAGTTTGACATAGCAGCAAACAAACAACGTTAAATTTACATATTAATTAGTGGCAGGCTATCAGCACGGGTGATGAATTCAAATGTGTGGCCCTTTGCTGAGGCTTTGCAGCGATCCACTGCCACAGTGCCGCCTTGCGGGAGGCTCAGCACTCAGCCCAGCAGAACAATGAGAAATTACCTAGACCTAAAGGCCAACGAAACCCTTCCCATCACAGACAGGTTTTATTACATGGCGAGTGTAAATATTCAATATCTTTTCACTGACTGCGTGTCTTACAAATCAATTTGCAGTGTCACGACATCAACTGCAAAATATGCAAAGCACAGATAAGTACCTAGTTGTCACCCATCCAGTGTTTCTCAGTCAACCTCCTCTGTCAAAATGCACATAAGGAAACAATAGCTGCCATCTGGTTGCTGTGTGAAATTATCTTGTTTAAATCCTCCAAAGGTTATTGCAGTTATGCAAGTGATCCTTCAGTTTTTCAGCTCTGTGTTACAGAGCAGTGGGAGCACAGAACATGTTTTCACTGTGTATTCTGTAGGCTTTACCACTTCAACATGTACTTTTTTTAATGTGTTTTACATCTTCTTGCTGGGAACAAGGATCCTTGGCAATAGCTCAGAGGCAAGATCCTATAATTAGAACACAGTTCAGTTGGTTAGCAGGTAATTTACCTTTAGGGGGAGAAGTCTAATTATTGTCTTTGAAAAGCTAATTTAGCGTCAAACACTTCAGGTGTCTTTTCCCCTCTCTTCAGCAAAGGGAAAGGTATCCTGGAGCACTGTGGGGTCTGAGCCATCTCTTGTGCCTGGTTCTTTTACTGTTTTATGTTTACATGGCTGATTCCTAAAAAAGAAATTAGGAGCTACAAAAGCAGTGCAAAGCACCTTATCCCTTTGTTCTCTTTAGCAGGTGTGTGGTTTTTTGAGAGGAAGGCACCACTCCTTGACCCGCCGATAAATGCTCTAAGCAGGCAGACCTGTTCTATGGCAGATGGTGTTTGTGAGTGACACTGGTTCCCAGCAGAAGCAGGCCCAGGGAAATGATCACAGTGGAGTCTCTATAGAGCAAACCAGCCTGGTTACCTGACGGCATATGCTCTGCTGTGGCCTACACCTGCTGAAGGATGGCGTTTACACCACAGTCCCTGGACTCCACCTCCAAGAAGACTGTTAATCACAGCTCACCACTCATTCAGGCACTTTTAAAACCAGAAAATAACTGAGTAGCCAGGGTTGTTCCTCACTTTGAACTTTTTGTTAGTTAGAAATAAGATCTTGTTTTCTGTTGGTATCATTATAAAGCTGTTACTTATCAGTGGAATAAAAAGATCCCACAATTTGGACACCACTTAAGTGTTTCTGCATTTATTAGTTCCTCTGACAACATCCCAGGAAATCTACTGTCAGCGCTGAAGAAACATGAGCTGTGTCCCAGTTCATCAATATGCAAGATACAAAAGGTTAGATTGTTAAAAGTACTTTTGATGGACACTAGTATCCCACAATGCAATGCACAAAGAAAAATAGAGGACCTACTCACAGCTGCAACATATTAAAAGAAATTTGGACTAGTGTTTGCATTTCATGAAAAAATATATTAAAGTAGGTTGATTTCTTCTATACTAACTGAAAAAGCAAAAACAGTTATACTAGGTATACTAGTACTATATACAATTATTATAATTATTCACTTTGATTTATATAACGCCAAATCATAACAAAAGTTATCTCAGGACACTTTTCAAATAGAGCAGGTAGACCATACTGTACCCAACAATTCCCACCATGAGCAAGGAAAAACGTACTTTTAAGAGGTAGAAACCTTGAGGAGACCCCAGCTCTAGGTGGGCTGCCATCTGCCTCGACCTCTAGGACAACAAATTAGCCCAAAGTATTCCAATAAGACACCCACTTTGTGTTAGCTATAAGTTTAGTTTTTTTATTATTAAATTCATCAAATTTATTGAAAATGTAAATATAAAACTACAGCCACTTTCTTCCTCTGGCTCTCAGACTACTTATCCCTCATTGCTGGTAAATTCCAGCCATACCAGCAGGGACTGACGGACAACAGTGTCCACAGCCACAGGGATCAGTAACAGGTCCACTGCTGAAATATGTGCAAAGTGTCAATAGTCTGGAGCTCCTCTGTCCAACTGGAAGCCATTGAGCTACTAAAACAGAACTGGTGATTAGGACACAGTCACCCTAGTCAGTGCCAATTCAGATGTCTTAGCTACCCTGGGCACGGCAGTTTGATCTGCCTTGCTGTCATTGATTCACAAGGCTTCCAGCTGGAGCAAAGATCCCCATTGAAGCGTGAGATAGAAACCTCTCCATCTTGGCACATCTTGGCTGGCTCAATCCCCTGCAGGCCATTAGGGATAGAATATGTTGTTTTCTATTTTTTTCCTCCAGAAGAAAAATACAGTCTGTCTTCATGCTATAACAGCCATTACTTAATTGTGCCGGATTTTCCGAGCAGAGTGTTGCTTTAATTAAGCAGCTAATTGCAATGTAGCTCTTGATTAGCTTTGGGGGATGGGAATGTTCAGACAGGCTGATACGTTGTGCACACTTCAGAATCATTTACAGAAATTGAAGCTAATTTCGCTCTCTGTCTATTGCTGCATTAATTTAATTTGGGTTGCTTTTAGCTCATTAACACTTCTAATTAATACGTTGACATCACTATTAAGATGTCTCTTTGAAATTGGTGTCTCCTGATAATCAGGATGGAGCAGGCTGACGGATGGAGTGAGAAGCTGACTAGGGGAAATGTAGAATGCTCCTTCAGACTGAAGGGGAGGAAGGCACTGTCCTCATTTATAAACCTCTAATATTGTATCATGGTGGACACTAATAGGAAGCTGTGGCAGGTGACTAAATTGGAAATGAAAGGAATGCTGATTGTTTTAAAATTTGATTGGGGTATTTCCGTGTGTGTTTGTATGTGCATGCGTGTGTGTGTCTGCGAGTGTGTGTGTATTTGTGTGTGATGCTCTAGGGAGTTGGGGGCGGAGGTGCGTCAGGGCCAGATGCCATACACAGCTGAAGATCACGCCTGAGTAACCGTGTGTTTGGGTTTGTCATTTTAATGAGCAGAATTTAGTGACTGTGGGCTGGTAACGCTGCGTGAGAAGCCCCATTACATTACCATCACTTTAACCAACATCCACTGACTAGTACGAATTATGTAGTATGTTTTTTTTTCTTGTGTCATTTTTGAAATAAAAAAGTGTTTTTTGGAATTAAATTCATGTGTGAATTTTGGTATGGTCTGTATTCTAATTCTTTACATTTTCCTGTGTGGCCCAGTGTAATCCATGTATTGTAAATATCTAACTCAAAGCATCTTACACAAGAAGATATCCCATAAAAAATTATCAACAAATTAACCATTTTAAAAATCCAAAATAATATAGAGCCTCAGAATTTTCCCTAAATAATAATTCCACCCATGAAACTGTCAGTGAAATTACAGCTGAATTATTGGGACCATTACCATGAAGAGGTTAAAAACTGCAGTGTTTTTTCTCCACATGACAACCACACACTCAGTCATTTGCCCTAAACAATATAATGCCTTCCTGATTGACTTTCTCTCACATTGTCTTCTATTAGGTTCCATAAGTTGAGAAATAAGCATTGATTGGGAAAGGATTCAGTTATTTGGCATGACAATCAATAGGGGACCTTGTTTTCCTGTGAAGTGCTTTCTTTGCCGAGTATTCCTGAGGACAGGCCACACTGTAGGAAAGCCTTCTGTTTAGCACTTCATTAAAACTGCCTCTAATAGGAGCCACCGGGGAGATGCTCCCTGCATCGTGTGTAAAAGCGATCAACATCTGCATCAATTAACCCCTTCGTCCCCACGGGGCCCATTAGGAAGAGGAACACCCTTTAAAGCTGCATATGGTTTTAACTCACAATGGAGAATGAACAAATATAATTGCTTGTTTGCTTTAACAATTTTTTTTGGCTGTTTGTGTATTTCACAAATATGCTCTAATATTTTTCTAAATTGGGCAAAGGCTACATATAGAATTGGAGCAGTTTTACAGTCACAACTGTTGTAGTTCACTGTCTCTCAAGTGGTGAACTAAATAAAGAACAACGGATATGAGTTGAGTAAATAAAAATTCAAACTTGAGGTAAAACTAATTATTGTTATGGACGGATATATCTAACTTTTAGTTAAACTAATTATTGGTTATTATAATAAGTTACATTCATACATTTATTACCTAGTCTTAAGGCTGTACTTTGTTCTTTCCTCGATCAACAGACAGATCCAATTAGAGAGTCTTCATGAGCAGCAACAACAGTGTGGACACCTGAAATCACTATTGGCAGAGGATGTAAGAGAAGGATTTATTGGTAAGAGTTTTACCAACAAACGTTTGTGAAGCTGCTGTGATTTTAAAAGACGACAAAGAAACATATAGCACAATATACATTCTCTATTCATTTACATTATGCCACATTATAATTATTTTTGCAGAGACATACTGAAAATATTTATCTATATGAAGACTAAAATAATGTTTTATTTCAGAATTACGTTTGTGGAAGTCATTCACATTTTGAGCCTTGCTAATTTTGCAACAGATATTAATAGAGCAATATTTCATTTACAGAAGGCGTTATGTTATAGTAGCGCACCATTTCAATGAGGACTTCAAATGGCACAGGAAAATTTGAGCAAGAACATTTGCTTAATTAGACACAACCTGTTTAATCTTCAGCGCAATGCAATATTATGTTTAAATTGGGAGTGATTCTTTGCAGTATGATGAGTGACATTAAATTGGAGTCAGTCTTGCAGTGTATCTGTGTGATTAAACTGAATCACAATATTTTTTATAGAAGGAATATAGTTAACTGCACCACACAGTAGTGAACTATATCTAAAGAGCAATTTTAATTAATATACAGGTGTGTGTGTGTATATATATATATATATATATATAATTATTTAGAATTAATCTGAGAAAATAAGAATCAGTGGGATGTTTCTCTCATCACCTGTCCACAAGTGTTTAACAACGACAGCTGAGCCCTGATACGTTTAACAAACCCCAAACCAAATCAGGAGTAATAAAATCACTCATTTTGGTTAATGAGCATATTAACAGCAGAGGTAGTGTTTAAGCACAAACAAGAACAACAACATTAATAATTGCAATTCTCTAGTGCCTGGCTGATGTAAGCTTTAATAATTAACAAGTCTTTGTCTTATCCCCTAGAGGCTGTATTCCTATTATCCAACTAAGTTACAAACGAGTAATTACGCTGTCACTGAATGGTCACAACTGTTTACCTCAGAATATCCCCTGGTCCACATTTAATACCTACTTTCAATCCACACATATCCAGCTTACCTGACAGATGCCTCAGTTAAAGGCATGGCATTTCAACTTATTTATTTCACTTTTTCTCCTCTTATTAGAGGATTACTCCTCTTACCTCCTGTGTTTACATATTAGTGCTAATCCAATTGAGTCAACAAGGGCACTTAGTGCAGGCTATGAACTGAGTCTGAGGGACTTAAAATGGGAGGGGAGGGGATATTAATTTACTTCTTCAGATTTTAGGCTTCCAGGGAAAATAGTTTTGAACATCTGCTATGACAAATGAAGCATTGCAAGAGAGCATGTTGTCAGTAAGAGACTGAGCTGCCTGCTGTTGGAGTTAACAGCCGGCCTGTAGAGGGAGCCCCTGGTTATGAGTCTGTCTATGAACTTCACTGGCACTAATGTAAACTGCATAGTGTATATTTTTGTATATTTTTAAATAGTCTTTGGGGAATCATACGATAAATCTATGGAATCTGATCTCTTTCTATTTTTATCCTTTTCTACTAAAGCACACACCGAGGGACGAGCTGTTCACACAGCCCAGAGTGAAGATCTTTTAAAAGTGTAATACAAGTGATTAGAATAGGAAATGTGTTCAGTTTAAGTTTAGTCTGGGATTTGATGTAGGCGCAACAATTTCTGGTTAATGAGGATTCAGATCCCTGGGCTCTCCCCTGCTTCTCGCTCTCTCCACCATCATCTCCATAACATCAGTCATGATCTTTGACCTGAGGGCCATACCCCGTGTCAGCTGAAACTAATTAGCCTTTGATCGCTGGTGACTGCACACAACACGAGTCACACCGGAGAGGTGGTTTTTACCATGGGATCTGGTTGCTACATTGGTGTAAGCACACAAAATGCCTTGATGTGGAGATTATCTTTTTAACTGTAAAACAAATTATAAATCATTTTATGTTCTAGTTTTGTTCCAACTTCAGGTATGTGTAGAGGAACATCAGTCTAGTTCTTCTCGAACACAATACAAGGTCTAATATAGAAGAATAGCTTCATATTATGCAGAACTCAATTAATATGTCTTGCACTGTATCGGCTCATTATAGAGCCTGTATTTGTTTAGTTGAACCATTTATCTTCCCCTAATTAGTTATAGATCAATAAAGCAATTGATTTTGCAGTATGCTCAGAGATTCAGTAGAGGAGTTAAAGCATAAAAAATGCAATACAACCTGACCGTTACATTACAGACAGAAACATGACTCTTCAGATTTCCCTGTAGACTGTGCACAGTCAGCCATTATATGTGTCAAAAATACCTTATGAATGACTTATTGTGGGGGGAAACAGCGTCATTTAAAAATGCAAACAGTGTCCTAAAATCCCATCTGTGTTAGGAAAAGCAGAAACAAATCTGAGTCTAATCAGGTTTGTGTGTATAAATGATCTTCGGCGGCTTCAAGGAGGGTAAATCACAGCAGTAGTTCACGTCTGTAGAGGACACAGGATGACATGTTGTGTTTTGTCAAAGGTTTTTTTTTCAGGCATTTTTATCATTAATCATTAGCCTGTCCCTCTTTCTCCGGGGCTCAGAGTTGATGGCAGCTAATTAAGTAGTGGCTGGTGTCAAGTATACTAAGAGACCATGTTAGGCAGGGAGCTGCTCCCACAAACCACTGACTTAAAAGGCATTTGAGTCTTTTCCCCCTAAACTTCCCTTTTTTTCACTTATTTCTTTGAAATGTAGCAATCTACATTTTCTCTTTCCAAATTCTCCTGCTGCAAAATAAAGAGCGTTAAATTATACAGCATGAAGGGTTCAAACACGCAGGCATGCAAAATGGTTTGGCTTTGTTCACAGTAAGCTGGTGGAAGACAAATTTTGGCAGTATGAGTTGAGGCATTTCAAGTGTGGAGGGAAAAGAGTCAGAACATAGTGTCATAACAAAATGAATAAGCATTTTTTTTTCTTGAGAAGTTGAGCTGCTAATGTTTGTATTTTATTTTGGCATTACTGCAATGACTCAAATTGTAATTGCTTTTTTTTTCAGAAAAGGTGCAGGAGGAACATTGAGTGAAAGGGCTTTGTGTGTGGTAGAACCAAGCTACTAAAGTAACACCCATTAAAACGTAATTTGCACCTTGAGGCAGTTCATTAATATAGTGAATGGTAGAATCACACCAATATAGTCTGTCCTCACCTTAGGGCACCATCTCTATTCATCAAAACACACACACATTTCTCATTTTCACTAACATTAGTCACCATTGCTGAGCTAAGGAGCAGCTCTTGTGAGACAATAGACACATATGTGTGTAATGTCCTACAGTCGCCATCAGCCACCCTGAAAGGCCCGTCCAATGTCATTTCTTATAATTTGGATGCCATAGAAGGTTTGATGTGATCTGTGTCTTAAACAGCGACGTGTTCAACATTTTCTGACATGAATTCCTGCCAGTGTACACTCTGCCTGCCAAGAGATGACATAAAGAAAATAGAAGTATTTAATATGTATTCTCACCATTATTGTCATTTTATCAACACGCTGCAGGCATATCATAATTTTCTGAATGGTTCACATTATCATTTGACTTAAATATCTATGTCAGGGAGGTTTTCACTTGAGTAATTGCCAGAGGCTGCAGTGATCCAATCAATCAGCGTGACTGAACTTCACACACTTCAGTGTTCTTAACTCTCAAACGCAGACTTTCTCCTCAATAAAGGCCACACATAAACAAATATGACTTGTACACACACACCCTGAGGCCAAACCACAATGGCTGCAGTTCTGCTCTCCACCAGCAGATGACCAATTCTCTATCTTTTCCCCAGTGGACCGTTCTGTCTGGGTTCTCCATGAATTTCCCTTTCTTTTCATCACTCTCTGATGTCCAGCTGCTCCTGTCAACACCTTCTTACAGCAAGCAATTCATTGCAACATACTGGCAGCTGAGACCCCTGTGATGAACTTCAATCTGCCGTTTGCAGAGGGGGCTTCACCCTGAGTCGGGCTAATCAAGGGAAACACCCCCTTCCAAGAGGGAGGGCGTCTACAGACAGATTGAGCCCAAGTTACCCCGTAATTACCCTGCCACTGCCCCTCTGCTGCAAGCTGCTGCATCTGAACCCAGTCAGCAGAGGAACAGACACTTTGGTGATTACTTTCCAATCTGTTTAACAGTGAACAACAACAACCTATGTGCTTCCATTACGCTCATAAACCACAACTTTTTTTTCTCACTGAAAACATTTTTTAAGGGTTCAGAGCACCAGGCATTTTGTTATGCTTCCTACGGTAACACAGTGCAAATGTCTCTTGCCGCGGGTTTCGATTATTTCCAACTTGGTACAGTCCCTGGGGGGAAGTTCTCGGGGCTTTCTGAATTTTATTAAAGCCTCTACAGCTGATTACTTGGAGTGAGGTGCACAGGTTGGTGCATTTTAGGAGTGGAGTGGAGGCCTGACAGGGTCATGTTTAACATGTCCACAGGCAATCAATTCACCTTAACCCCTCCTGGTACTCCAGCCCTCTCCACCTAAGCTGTCCTTAATAACCAGGCAATGGCGAATTACTGATAAGGCACCGGGGTCTCTGACCTATATATCCCTCCCTGTATGTATTGGAAAAATCCACCCTGAAAGAAATGTACATTTATAATGCATAGAAATGGTGGAATTAAACAATCACACACTGAACGGCTGTGAAATTCACTTTATTCTTCAGTTTGCTGTACGGGGAGGATTTGTTTTGTGTTTGCTGGGTGAAGCATTGGGCCAAATTGTCTAGATGGAAATACGTCAGACACACGGATTACATGAAGGGTTGAATGAAAATCAGCAAAATCACAAACAATGAATTAAACATATTATTATAAAAGCAGCAGTGTCCAGATTCTGTAATATGTCAGAAGGCTGCTTTTCCTGTAGTTATCCTCTGCTAAATGTCTTGAAAATAATCTCTTATAAACTCCTTATTATTAGGTGAGAAAAGTAATATTGTCATGCAGATAGTGATATAAACAAACAAACTTGAATTTGTTATATTGTTTGGGTCTGGAGGCTTATGTGTTTTGGTTGGTGACATTAAATGCCATGTCAAATATGTATAAAGGTGATCAATATCAGTCAAAGCACCAAAAGCTGATTGTGATTTGCCACTTACATGTTGTTAATAAGTAATAATAACTTATAGATAATATCTAAGATCACACAGACATAGGTTTATTGTAATGGTGGAGTTTTGTCTGGCTTTTACTCTGGAAATCTACTATAGCTCACTGGTTACACTGCATTTCTTTTACATGTCAGTGACCTCTGTGTAAGTTTTTACTTAACAAGCATGCAAAGGGTTCTACATTTGCCCTCATATGACAGTGACTAATTGCCCTGAGGATGCAAGCTGCTTGTTAGGCAAAGGGAGGATTCTCTTGCTCTTCACCCGGCTAAATTAATTATTTCTTCTTTTCAATTCACTCTACCTCATCTTATAAAGGTTAGAAACCAGATATGAAAAATTTCTTTCTCTAATTGTATGTTGCTAATTTTCCATGTGGACTTGGCTCCCAGTTGTGTTTTTCAGTGTAGATACCTCACATACTGTGACTGTTAGAGACCAATTTAATATATAGCATCAATTTCACAAAGCATTTAATTTGTACATAACTGTCTGAAAGTATGAGAGTCAAGGTTGTTAATTTATTTATTTTTTAAGTTGAATCTTTTCTGTTACTGTCAGTATTTTGATGTTACACACAGACTCATTTTCGTGAAATGGGATTTTAATCCAAGGAAATATTGGTTGAATTAGAGTTTATGCTCAACATCAGTAACCAACTTGTTAGTCTTAGGCTGCTCTATTCACAACTATACTGTGCTGGCATAGGCTTTATGCAATTAAAATATCTGGATTTGCTTACATATAAACTTTCTTTCATGTATATACTGTTTTTATGCTCATAAAATTTTTTTCCATTGATATCATCTATCATGATTCCTTAATGAAAACAAACAATCCTTCATTGACTTCATCTTCGCATTTTACATCTGACTTTGATGTACAAAAAAACACTGTAAATATCATATTTAGAGTATTTGTATGACATACAGTACACGTAAAGAGTCACTTCAACTATTTCTGCTGCTTTACTTGATGCCAGCTGTCTTGCCCTTTCCCATCTCTCCAGTCACAGGCTTGTCTTTTTATTCTGTCAGTGAGGTACCTGTGCAGCTGTCAGGGTCGTGGCTGTTTAGACAATTAAGAATGTTAGACAGAGGGGGTTAGTGAATCACTAAGAACATCAATCTGGCTGGACATTGTGCTCTCACATTACCACCCTGCTGTTTTGGTATTTATGCCCACTGTTTACACAGAGCACACAGAGGGGGTCCTCCAATCAATGCCATTATCTTTGCTAATACTACTGGTGCAGGTTTACCAGACTCCCATCCTTTAATGATTAAGGTGTGCTGCATAACAGGAATGTTGCACACGTACAACAGTTAGCATGCTACAACTCCTTCCTTTGTGTTGCGTTATATAACAGTTGGTTTTCTGCATTTATCATTCTTCTTCAGGATCTCCTCCACCCTCCGCATATACAGTGTCTCAACCACCTTCCCTTGTGTTCAGCACCATTTCACCCCACCTTCCCCCAACCTTTACCGCCCTGTGCCTGTCCCTGGACAGGTTTCAGCATATAAATTTGAAAATGATTTGTCCTGCCCTCTTAATAATAGATGAGAGAGCAGAGTCAGGGTCCCTTCAATAAACTCCATCCTCGCTTTAATTAGTGAACAAAAAACGCCAGGCCTGCTGAGGACTCTGGCTTTGGCTCTGTGTTAGTAATTAAAACTGAAACCACCAAAAGGAGAGGAGAGGAGAAGGCTCTATTTTTAACGGGCAGGCTGTTTGGTGCCGAGTGCCCGTATAAGGTTCTGCAATAAAGAGTGATAATGAAGGTGTGAGACCTCTGGGGGCTGACTGGGCGCTCGCTACAATGGCTGCTCTCACACCAGACTGAAATACAGGGAGCAATTAGAGGAGGCAGTGCATAGACTGGCCACTAGAGATTAGTTAACACCTCAGGAGCTCCGCTTCAGGACAGGCACATGCTTGTTTTCTTTCTCTCTCTTTTGCTTTCAAGATAACGCACTAAGGCCTTAATGATGAGATTTATTTTATTCAATTGTCATCGCATACAGATAACGTTTCAACTGGTCTTGTTGCAGGTTGTGTTGGAATTGAAAGGGTCATTGATCTTTTTAAGATTTGTAATTTTTCTTTTAAATTATTCACACACGTATAAAATATCTTACTGTCACAAGCTTCTTCTCCACATATGGGTTTAAACACTACGACAAGCACTGCCTGAGTTGGAGGAGACCTTAAGCCCAAGAACCAATCAAGAGGACATTGTTAATGGAGGCCACATATAAGCCGTTAAGCCAGTATATGCATAATGTTATTTAATTGGAGTCATAAAAAGCCAATTAACCCCCTCCCCCTCTCTTTCCCACTCTCTCATTCTCTGTCTTTCTCTCTGTCAAACCACTGTGAATGCGTGTGCATGTGTGACAGAAATTGGAGTATGTGATGCTATTGTATACATTTGTTTTGTTACATAAAACACTGGCTAATACATTACTATTTTGGAGTCATTTTTGAAAGCAAATTCTTGAGATCTGAAATCATTCCTGCAACATTCAGATTCTTCAATAAAGAATGGAGTTTGGTCCTATTAAAATTTTTGTAAAAAGGGGAAACCACAATGGTGAGGGGCTCCATGTGATCTCTCTTTTTTTGCCGTCTCATTCTCTGAATATACGGATTTTGACAATATATTTGCTCCCAGGAAAATAGCAACAGTGGGTCGCAATATTGGATCTGTCAAGCTCAGGCCATTTAAATTTCAATGGCAGTAAAGTGGGGGAAGCAGACACTGTTAAATATGATGCTTGAATGAAAATCTAAACCCTCCAATACCTCTAAGCAATGTAACTCAATGAGATGAATTAACTGTAAATGCCTCATTCTCTGTGTGAGTGTCTTCCAATTTAAAATCTCATTATTCATATAAGATCCTGAACAAGGTGACTCTTAGGATAGATCGAATAAGTGAAGATAATCTTACCGGACAGTTTTATGCAAATAGGAAATGTATTGAATCAACTATGAGGAGAATGGGGAATCAAATAAGCTAATAAAGTAGAGTTAGGATGAAAAACACCATGAATAATGTTTCCTTCCTATCTCAGCTCAGTGCTTATGCCACTGCCTGTGAAGTTACAAAGTGTATTAATTCAAAGGATGCTGTCATTTAATGTGCATTCTCTTTAGTATTTTGTGAAAAGTATTAACAGTTCGCCTCAATAAGCCTTTCAATGTCACTAAATCAGTGAACTGCTTAATCTCTGTTGCCACAATCTTTAAATCATCAAATTTACAATATCTTAATATTTATTCCCAAATGAATTCTCTGTGAATAGTGTAATTTAAACCTTGAGTGCAGGTAATAATAACTCATATTATTGCTCTGTACCAGTTAGTTATTTTTCCAAGAGGACTTGAGACCACTAATAACTGTTTGTTGGAGAGGTCCATCAGACAAGGATTGATTACAAGCCATCCCATTCAGGGCTGCGCAGGTCTGCAGAAGTTCATCCATAATTCATAGTATAAATAATGTAACATTCATTACACAGAAAATATGAACTTTTGTTATGGTTTGTGTTGCAGACATTCTGCTTATAAAGCTAACATACTCAGTGCTTTAATTTGTTCTTCACCCCAAGGGTGAACGCAAATGACAAATGCAATGATATAATTATATAATAGCCTTACAGACAAAGCCTGTAGATAAAGGAACTCTGACAAGGCCATGTGTGCTATTAAGAGGGGGATGCATTGTATTTATTAACCTGCAGGATTAACCTTGTCCAGTAACTATACGTTAGAAGTCAGATTTGTTTACTTACTTACATTTGGTCACACAAACATAATCTAAAATAATTGTTCCGTGTCATGAGAACTGCAGCTTTCACTGCCTTTCTCCAATGGGCTTCAATGATTTGCTCAATAATGGGGCATACAGGACAATTCTTTCTACACTTACTTTTAGAGCTGAGGCAATTTACCACTCAAAGAAGTCTCAAGAGAGGGAATTTTTTTGTGGATTTGCAAGATTTATAGCAAAGACAGCTGTGTGTCAACGGCTCTGAGGCTACTGTAGGCCCACCCATCACTCCACATTAGGACTCCTTTGAACATAAGTATATTTCATTCTGAGTTGGTGACATGCCGTGTGAATCTGTGGATGTGAAATTATACACATTTGAGCACAACAGTGGTTAGAAGAAGATAAGAGTGGAGGAGGAAGCTGGGAATTATAAAGGGAGATCACAAAAAATTATGTGCAATGTATTTTATGGGCTTGAACTAATTTCCTAGACAAAAATGCACATGATTTTGCTCGGCTTCTACAGCTAATATGACCACTTTGTCTGACGAATAAGTTCTCTCCAAATGTGATACATGTTTGTGAACATGGTGCGTTCTTCCACCGCCTACAATACCTTCTCTGCAGTTGCTCAGAAAAAAAATCATCATTCATTCAACCACAAAAGTAAACAATATCCCTCATGCTCAAAGAAATGTAACAAAATTGGGGAACAGGGATGGGAAAGGGAGTGAGGAGAAACACTGTAAATCTCAGACAGTGCGCAAGGAAGAACATGCTGTATAGGTGAAAAAAGCTAACAGATTGAGCAAGGCCGTAAATATGTCAAAATGAAGGGAAACCTGTGGTGAGAACAAGAAACCTCTTCTTCCTCTTCCCTCATCTGTCTCCACTACACTGACCAGGTCCATCTGGATCAAAGCAGCTCATGCAGGTTTGTCATCTGCAAATCCATCCACACACATTAGACCAACTTCCCTGGCATAAATCTGTCACAATGCTTGGCATGATTTACTAAAATTAATTCACAGAAACTTCTGGGCTTCAGCGTCATGAGTTCAATCATCACACAGTAAGCTTTGAACTAAAACAGTTTGAATGGAGCATGTTTTTTCTGCACAGAAGCACTTCCTAGCTGGCCATCCTGTTTGATTTGATGGGTTATTAAACACTTCTGTCAATAAAAAGCGTGGTGAATGCTAATTTCTGAGCCCTCCATCAATAAATGACCATGAAACCAGTGCAAATTAACCTCCAAATGTCATGGGAAAAGCCGGTGCCACAGCTATTACTGTATGTGCTTCAGGTAGGAAAAGCTTGGTGACAGACAACACTGAACTAATACTGTATATATCAAGTATGCATTTGTAAATTATATAGTAACTCTGCAGGGCTTGTATATATGTGAACATGCATTGCAGGGTTAAGATATAGCATTATCAAATATCTTTGGTAGAAGTGATGTGCCATCCATCTACAGCTGCTGGTACAGACACTGTTGATTGTTCAGCATGCTGCTATAACCAAGACCCAACAATTAGTCTCTATCATTGGTCCAGTGCACTTTGTGGATCCTGTGGTTGGCTGTTGAAGGTCAAAAGTGATATTGGAAGTGAATTATAGGTTAAAGAAAATATCTGGTGATATTCTATATTTTTCTCAATGTCAACGAATTCCATAAAAAGACCAAAACCAAAATCTAAATTGATCTTGCATTGTTTTGTGTTGCAAAGGCCCAATAAAACTTGGACCTCCATTGATATCCAAAAACTATTAATGATGAACATGGGCACTGTAGTTTATTTTTTTACTAAATCCCACATGCACAGTCCTGCTACTGTCAATATTCACTAGCCCATCAAATCTGCAGCTAAAAATTGTTCCAAACCTTTGAACTATTTACTCCTGTTTGAGCAACTTTTGTTTGTGCTGAGCCTTTAAAAAAGTAGGTATAAGTAAGTATATATTCTGGTTAGGGTATTTTTATGAGATTATAAATTACCACTTATCCTTTCATTGTAAACCTAAGCATATGATGTTACTGGTAGGTGTAATTAGGTCTAATTAGTCTGAAATTCTTATGGGACTCAAGAGTTTATCACCAGAAATCCTCTGGAGGTGCACAGTGGTTACAATGGATCAAATATAAGTGTTTTTATTGACCAGAAGTAGATTTGACTTATCACACAAATAAAATTATTGTTTTTTTTACTATCACATTAACTTGCTGTCAATGTTTAATTACAAATTGTAACTTTCATATATCTCACGTATGATACTGATGCTTGCGATGATGATTACTCTTGTTCACCATCTAAACTCAATGTCACATGTTTGTGAGGATAGTGTAAAAAGACCTAAACAACTAGTGATTTGTTAGAGATGATAATATAATACAGTGCATCATTTATGCCACCACACAGAAAGGTGTGAACATTTTTTCTTAATTGTGCATTTTTCATGTTCAGTAATACAAATTTATTAATTCATAGTCTCTTAAGTTGTGCTTTTAATATTGCTTCGTATTCATGAAAAATAGATTTGCTTTCACACAGAATTATGTATGCTTTCAGAGAATATTCAGTAAAATAAAATCCATTAGGGCAAAAAAAGTGAGGGAGATGCAAAAACTGTGGTTTTAATGCAACAAATCATTTGCCATTAACCTCACCTGTTATTTTTATGGTAAGTAGGTCTGTGTTATTCTAATAGTAACTTCTAACAGAAACCAATCAGGTTAGGATCAGACCGCAACATAAAAAACAGCGACACTGTGACCCTCTATCCATTACACATACTACTTTTTGACATGCTGCTCCACAATGGGGCTTTTACATTTTGCATTTGTGATGTTTCAGCTTTTCCAGGTGTCAGGCCTGACCACACAACTGTGATGACAGAGAGAAAACAGCCCTGATGTATGATCCTGGTATGTCACGACAGGTCAGTACCACAGCTCATTCAACTGCCAATGACACGCTAAGTCCTACAACACAGGCCAACAAAGAGGAAAATACATCTATGTAAGTCCTGTAAGCGTTGTAAGGCTCTGCCGTTGCTGTCCTTTTCACTGCCAATATCAACAGAAATGTCAGCAGTGAGTGTCTGTCAGCACCTTGTGTCAGATAATCACAGGAAGTGGGGCTTGTTATAGCTGAGTTCATAATGCTCACCTAAATCCCTTACTGGGCATCAAGTAGGGCAGTAATATTCTCTGATAGACAGATATACTGTTTTCTCATAATACGATTATCAGTCATAACTTATTCCAAAACAAACAAAGACTTCAAAAATGATCATCAAAAGCTCCTATACACTTAGTGAAGCTCACATTTTAGATGCATACTGTTGAGCTGAAACACACGCAGACAAAGATATTCAGTTGTTTATTATGCCTTGACATTTAAAAAACAACCAAGTGTATCTTTTGAATGTGAATGAATTGGCTGAATGTGGATTCTCTATGATGTGCTCTTTAGAATCATATGCGAGTGCAGAAGTAACCATTTATTTGCACAGAAGATGAGAGTCTGAAGCAATATTAAATGTCTTTGCATAAAATGCTCATAGGATTTTATTTAATAGATCCAAAGTTTGTTTTCGTACTATTTCTTATGGAGTCTGAAGATACAGTACAGCCTGAGATCTTTCATAGTGGGGAAGTTTTTAATTTAGTCGATATTGATATTGTCCCATTGATATCACTATAACTCCTGAGTTAAGTCTAAGGGAAAATCAATCCAAAGTGCATGCTGTATTTGATGCTTTTGTTATGTTTTCTCAAACCATACTGCTCTACTGTAGCAGGGAAATTGTATATGTATATATTGGCCTCTTATACTTTTCATAAAAAAATATCCATGGTTGTTCTACAGTACATGCAGATGTTTCTCTTTGAAACTCAATGCAATATTATGCTGACATTTGGCAGCTCTGTTTGAAATGAAAAGGTTATTTCTCAGCAGTCATCTGAGATATCATCTGTTTATACTCTATCGAGTTATCTTGGTGCTTTAGTTTCAATGTTGTCACTCAATTCTGCAAATCCTACAGCTTGTTGAGACTTTGGAGACAGCGATGATCAGGCATATGTGTGCAGAACAACTCAGTGATGAGTCCCAACAAGTATGTTCGTGGTTGTTACAGGATCTCTGATCCATCATGGTGTGCAAATGCATGTTTGGTTAAACCATCTGAAGAGATGCTGCATTAAGAACTGTCCTGTGTCATAACTGCAGAGCAAAATTAAGTATAAGTAACCAGTGTGCATAATATTGCTCCACAATGGAAAGTGGAAAATGACGAGGTACCTAAAAACATCAGCATCTATAATTTTGCTCTACAAAGCTATGCAAAGCTATATTAATAAGCTTTTTAAAAAGTAAAGGACAAAATAGGTCTGTGAATACTTTTGTGACAATTCAGAAACAATTAAACAAACCACTATATTTTTTAAAGTTTTCAGATTTGAAATAAGATTGTGTGTTGGTGCACAAAAGATAATTAAATTTTTAATATATATATACAAACAACATAGGGTGTTGTCAACATTACTGTGCTTGGTATGTGCTTTATATGACTAGATTGACCTCAGAATTAAAAACATCACAGTGCGTCTGTGCTACAGACTCAGTAAATAAGAATAAGTTTTTCATGATTATTGTCTGACACAATCAGAAAGACTCTTCTGCACACACAGCCAGACACTGGCTGATACTGCACAAATCAGCTTGGTAAAACACCCTTGTTAACATTTTAAACCTACAGAATCATAAAAGGTGATGCCAGGGAATTTTGGACTTCCATTCCCACTAAATCACACACTCTTGATTTGCAATTCCAAATCTAGAACATAAATAGGGCTTCACGGCAACAGCGTGAATCCAACTAAAAAAACCTTGAATAGATTTTGAATTTTAAAAGCAAGATCAAATGAAAATCACACAAAGGCACCAGCAAGTGGAATTGAAAGTGTGATACAGATGAGGGGGGTGTTGGGGGGGTACGGATGAAAACAGGATTAGACTCCACAGGCCTGGTTCCCACAGATTGCCTGAAATGGGGAACAGATTTAAAGCAGGTACTGTGTGTTGACAGGTTTGGTTTTTTTGCACAGGCATTTCCCTTTCCTTTTTTTTCAGCATGTCTTACACATTTAACTAGACCCATGTCAAAACCTGTTTACATGTCATGAAAAGAAGCGGAACATGTTCAAATCGGGTAAGCTATTGAAGAAGAAACTTGGATGATTTGACAGTTTGAATCTCTTTAATATTGCCCACTTTGAGCCGGCTGAAACAAATGATATGCATGTCTACGGTTTCCCTGTTAGTCTGCTATTAAACGATGTAATTGACGCTGATTAAAATAATACTATTTCTATGTTGAGGTAAGTGTAAATTCTGCTCTTGTCTACATGTTACGTACACACAGCAGCACACAGTAGTTCAGAAGCCATGTTGTTGTGTCTTGATTTTTTTCTACAAATCAAATACAAGCGGTATGCTTAAGCGTTTCCTCGTATGTCAGCAAGTTTTAGAGATTAAACTGTTTCATGTTTAATGGGATAAGGAGGAACATGAGCTTCTATCCAATCCTGGCCCAATTGAGTGTTTTTAATGCAATTTGTCAACTCCCTCTGCTAGTGGGATTTGTTCCATACTGTTAGATGTGGAGTCAATTACATAGTATCTCTGAAGAGTATTTTGCTTGAGAGATTGCTCATCTGGCAATATTAAAGCTACTTAGTAGATGTTTGGCTGGAGTGAAGGAAATACAGTTAACAGGTTTTTAAATTCCACATCCACTTTTTTATGAAACACAATTTACTGGATGCAATTTGAAAATGTTTGAATTACCTCTTGTTGTATCTTTACACATAAATATAGACTTATATGTGACAGTAATAATATGGATCGCTTCTCTCAAAACAGCAGAGGAAATAAAACATTCACTTGAACTCTATATATGATTTGAAATGTCCAATATTATTAATTATAGACTTGAAGCATTACAAATGACTCACAGGTTAATGTTAACAAATATTCTCCCTTAAGGGCCTCTATTAATAATTTCATATTCTCTCCAAATATTATTCTATCCACCTGCTGCGTGTGATCCTATTTTTCCCTTTTTTTCCCCGTTTTGTGATCATAAATAATTTAGTCCCTGGCCACATCTAATAAATGATGTTGACATATGCTCTTGCAGAGAGCACTGCCTGGAAGTGTTGGTTGATAAGCTTCTTTGCATTCTTACTGGATCCAATTTTGCCCTATCAGTACATGGCTCTGCTCACATGGTCCACTAGGCCTTGAGATGTCCCGAGGCTTCCGATTAGTGAAAACTGTTTGAGGGGGGAAAGAGATTTGTGTAAAATTCAAATTTGTCACCAATAGTATGTTTTTTAAGGGTCCCATTTTTTTTTATTCTTTCACCAGTGTGCACAAGATGGCATTTATTAAGATCATATTCATATGTATATATATTTTTATAAAGTCTCTGCTTGGCTTTTTTGTTGTTGTTTTTTTAAATTAGACAGTTTTTGTGGCATTTCTGAGAAAAGGTTTATAGTGTGCAATGGAGAATGACATAAAAACTATTGTTTTTTGGGTTAGTGTGTGTATGTGGAGGGCCTGGCAAGGGCTGGGTGTGGGTGGGGGGGTCATGAGCCAGATCCACACCCACAATACTGTGAGCATGTGGTGAATAAACTGCGCCCACCGAGCCACCAGAATGTGGAAATGGATTAAAAATTGAAATTGCTTTAAGCGCTTATATCCAAATATTTGTCCATTCTCAGCCTGAAATGAATTCCTACAGTTCCAACTCAACACCGCCCCACCCTCCCCACCTCCCCCCTCTTCTTCTTCTACCCGGCCCCAAGCATTACGAGAAAGAATCAATTCGATCAATTCCCCTCTACCAATTGTTTGTTGTTTTTTTTTTCTGCTGACCACACCTCAAGGATTAATATTTGATTAGCCTTTAGGAGAGGTGGAAAGTACTTATTAACCTTATTTGTCAATCTGTCAGTGCTACTGTGCGGATTGTGCCTTGCGGCGGGGAGTGCTGGGCCGGAGGGGGAGGGGGATCACTTCAGGGAATATCATGTCTTCCAATGACTGCTCTCCTCTGGATGTTTCATCATAATTATCCATTTTAGGCTGCTGCCACAAGCATGACATTCATATCTGCATTTTGAATACATTTGTTAATTGATAATATGATACGTTGTCCCAGAATAATGTAATGGTATTGATGTTTAGCTGCTGTTTCCTTCCACAATTTGGCCAATTATGTCAAATTCTTTTCAGAATGAATAACAAGATGGGTTTGGTTAATTCTATATATAATGATTGTTTGTAAACAAAACAAAAAATGTTGCCATTTAGGTCATTTTCATTACAGTCCATGAAGACAAAGCTTTTACTCATTTTGAAATTGATGAGTAAACTTCCACACTGTAAGCAGTCCTTTTTTTCATTAGTAATTTTAATTAAGTCTTCTGCACAACATTGAAATTGACTTTATGTATAATTGTTCATTATACGTCTTGTTTTCTACAATGGGGAAATTAAGGGGCCTCAAATGGATGAATACGAGACATGATTAGTCTTGTTCATCCCAAATGTATAATTTTTTTAATGCCTGGCGTGAGCTTTGCTGCAAAGTGAAATTGATACTCGGTATATGAAAACATTTAATGAATTGCCAATTCTGTTGTCAGAATCAAGCTAACAGATATTCTTTGGGGAAATTTAAGGGGAGGATGCACATTTGAACATTCAAGCTTTGCAGTAAGAAAGTCATATTGAATGTTTTTTTATTGACAATAAAAACACTGTTTTCCAGAATTGCAAAGAATAAAATCTGCTCAGATGTGTGTAAGCCAAACACACACACTCTTACACACAGTATTTAATAACCAATGGCTTTATCTGTCTTTTGTTTACCGAGTGCAACTCTTGCATCACAGCCAGCGTATAAAGGTCTGACTGTCTCTGCCTTTAAAGTGTTTGGGTCTGACTCTGGTTGTGTCTAAATGATAACACCTCTTCATGCTCATTGGAGGCCTCCCAGATCCGTCTCCTCAACCTCGGTGTTATCTGTGATCATACGCCCCCACGCTATCGAGCTCAGTCAAAGACCATCCCATGGTTTGCAGTGTTAATTACAGATCCTTTGATGTGATAGAACACAGCCCTGTAGAGATTGATTACTCTTTGAGCTAAGTTGTCTTCCAATTACTTAGACAATTAGCCAACTAATTAAAATACTTACCCTGTGCATTGAAAGAGGAAGAGGAGTGCTGCTGTGAGGATCTCCCTTGATATATGAGCTGCCAGGGATTCTCAGAGTGTCTCAGCTGAGCAGAAGAAGGCCTGGTGTGCTGACTGCAGCTCAGGAAAAAGGCCCAAAATGAGTCACTGCAGTAGAAGGTAATAATAATGTGGATCAAGCATTTGGAGACGTTTATCACTTCCTGTTGATTGAGGATAAGGATGTTAGATCAGGGGATGATTTGATGTTTGACAATCCATAATCTCATGAGTTTTCTTTACTGTCTGACAAATACCGCCTTCTGAATGACAAGCTCAAATATTAAACATTAAACATCTCTAAACCAACGATTTTTTGTTTTATTGATGATTTCACTTTTTATCTATGCAGACTTGGGAAGGAGAAATGTAAAGAGCCATTGTTCAGCCTGGAGTTTTCTACTTACAAATAATTAGACAATTGACTGGAAGTCACTGGAGCATGTCTGAATATTTACATTTAAATCATTTGTAGTTAGTCTGAAAATAGTCAGTTTGGGACTCTTTATTTTAAGGGTCCGTGGAGGAATTTAGTTCTCTGCTAAAAGAAGAGAAAAATAATTTTTCTGAGATTCTCAAGAGGCTTAAAAATTATTAATTTAATAGCAAACAGTTACTGTTCCTTTCCTGTTATCAAAATATTGAATATGTTGTTCATTTACTTGCAAGCAGTAGCTGTGTTTGGCATATTTCTGTCCCTCTCGAGCAAAATAACTGCAGTTTGTGCACGTCTGTGTACTGTGGATTGTTTCTGTGGATTGTTTCTTGCAAACAGACTAAAGAACTGTTCATGTTTCTCATGGCGAAGGACAAATGAGCCTGTCTGACTCACCTGTGGTGCTCATTCCATATAATGACAGAGGAGTTAGTCTAACCACAAAAGTAGAAAACATTTCTACAGAATTTACCATCCCAATATTTTGTTTCTTTTATTTTATGTTTCCAAAGATCACATCACATCGTAGACTGACATCATCAATTGTAGTTCCCACAATTAATTGCAGTTTTGTTTGGAGTGTATACATTTGAGACTGACTTTCATTGAATGGTAATGTTGTGAAGGGTGTAATTGCCTAACATCACCAAAATTAAACAAAAAATCCATTGTTTGTGATTGCCCTCCATTTCGTGATCTGCCGACCCTTGTTGGCAGGGCATCCTTTTTCAAAACTGATCCAAAACTTTGATTTGTCCACAAATAATAACTTACTAATAAGGTTTGTCATCTGACACTGCTATTACTACTTCTATTACAGTAGTCTTTCCTCCTTTACTCCTGATGGACAAGAGTCATAATTCCTACAGCCGCAAGAGAGTTTTTTTTCTTAAATGGAAACAGAAACGACTGATGCTATGATTGTTCTTGGAAGTTCAGTATCCAAAGTTATGTATAAACATTTGTGGTGCAAAGCAAATATTCCATATAAATTTGCATGTCTTAAAAATCTGTATTATGACACAGACTGGAAATGGCCCGTAATCAAAAGTGAGCAGTAATAGATTAGTAGCAAAGAGATATGGTGAGGTCATTGGTGGTTTTTCTGGAGGGATATTCATGTAATAACACTAAAACATATTAGCCTAATAAGCTCATTAGTATTGTATTATTAGCCTTCTTTCTTGCTCATTACTTTACATCCATTTGTCAGACTCGTTTGTCCAAAGTGACATACAGTGCAATAAGTGCAATCAGCCTCCAGCCAGCTAGTGATCAAAAATTACTAGTGCACTGCTCTCAAACAAAGTAAGAACATTAGTATGTTTTATATTTATTTTTCATATTATGGCTTATGGCTGTCTAAATTGTGCAAAACCATGCTGATGTCCCTTTTTAGGTATTGAGCATTTTTATGTTGGTGTTAAGTTTATGTTTAGAATGGCAGTTCATCTCTGAAGCCATGATGTCTGTGATTCATTTGACTCTACACACCCACAATTGAATGGGATGAAAAGTTGTTTTTCTTTTTCTTCTTTTTTCATGCCAAGCATCTGACTGAGACTTGTCACACTTATTGTCATGTCCCTTTAACCCCAGCTGGGCAACTCCATTATTCCCCCTCCATTGTAATGTTAATGCTGTGTTATCTGTGAAAGGGACAAATATGCAAGGGACAATGGGGATGTAGACATGCATTCAATTTATGCATCCATAATTGCTTTTGATGATGTAGATAATTATGTTGCACTCCGGCAAGAGTTTTCGCACTGGGCAAATTACTGAAAAACCTTAAAACCTATCCCACGTAAACACTATTTTACTACTATTCTTGTGCTGAAAATGCAATTTCACTTTCGCAAAACACTAGGTTTAAAAATCACTTAGTTCCTCAAAAAGTGTGTGTTCATAGCTGGAATTAAAAGTACTTAACTGACAACTGAAAATAATAACTGCCAGCAGAATTACCCCTTGAAGAGTGATTACAGGTCTTAGTAGCAAGTTATATGTTTTATGTCACTGTTACAGTGATTTGCATTAGAGGGTGTAAAATAAATGTAGCAAGCGACTTCACTAAAACAGTAAATGCTTATGTTTTAGGAATGTGTAAAAAGGACAAATGTGGAAATTCATTCAAATTTGTCCAGATATTTGAGTTGTTTAACAGTTCACCAATTTTTTTAAGTAATTGTGATAACTTCAAAATGTCTGAGGCACATATATATAACAAAAGGTTTGAGTCCTAAACGTCAGAACACTACAATAATGTCTGATAAATGTTAATGCCAATACCTGTATATGTATCCCTGTGATTATCTGATATAAAAATGTAAATCTCCTTCCCCTGTTAGTGTTTCCTTTTCCCTGCTGCCAGTTTCAAACTCGCAGGAGTGTGTCTGATTGAAGTTGTTGGGGCAGGTTGGATCGAAAGACCCCCTGTGATTAGGGGGTCAACAAGTCTGAAAGATCAAACTCTCCTTCCTCATCCTCTAATCATAGACTATATAAAACAATCTTAGCACCACTTAACCTGTTCAGGGGCCCTGATATGGCTCGGCATGCTCTGTCTCTATTAATCAATCAGCTCGAGGCCTTCATAAGATCTAGGATGCAAATGTGTGTCAGCCTATAGCTGAAGGTCCCATTTCCCAGGGATTTTTTGTCATCATCATCATCCAGTCCTTAGGTGCCAAATTCCTGTGACATACATGTAGCTTAAATACAGGACTAATACAATCAATTGCAAAGAAGAACATCTCTTAATTTAGGAATTCACAAGTCACTCTTATTATATCTGGGAAACACTAAATATGACCAAATATTGAAATGAGTTACCGTTTTCCAGCTGGCAAAGAATGAATTGACTTGTGGATACATACACTTGTGTGCTTGAGGATTTATAATCAAATAAGCTTTTCTCTGTTTCACTGTACCACAACATCTCCCATGAAAATCATCCTGGTGTCTCACTCTGTCAGATCTGTCATTTTTCGCCCAGTTTATTCTCACTGAAGAGGTGCAGTATGATGATACTGACAACACAATTTAAGGAGCAGAACAAGCTCTGCTCTTTGGTTTTCTGGTGACAGCTGTGTGTGCTCACTAACACAGACTTAACTGGTGAGGGAAATGATAAATATGAGAGTGCTGAAATTCAATATCATTCACCTGGCAGTGTGATGATTAAAAGAAAAATTTATTTCATTCCATCATCAATGGTGGAACGTAACAAAGTGTTTTACTTAAAGGAATAGTTAAGCATTTTGGGAAATACACTTACTGGAGCAGAGTTATAAGAGATCAATGCCACTCTTTTGTCTGCCCATTAAATGAAAGGCTATAGCCAGCAGCAAGTTAGCTTAGCTTAGCACAAAGACTGCAAACATGGGAAAACAGCTAACCTAGCTCTTTCCAAAGATCAAATACCTACCAAAATCTATAAAGCTCACTAATAAAAAGACATTATATCTGTTGTATTATCTTTTTCAGCTGTTTGCCCCAGTTTCCAGCTAACCTAAGCTAAGCTAAGGTAACCATTTGCTGGTTGTCCATGCATCTGGTTGTGTATTTATTTGCAACTAATCTTGCATACTACTGGAGAAATCAGCCTCATATTTCTGGACAACATTCATGACTGTAGTCTCAAGGACCTTTGTGGTGATTCACAAAGTTTGAATCATCGACCACTGGCTTGTGGAGTAACGTTTTGAAGCCTTTGAGTTTGATCAGTGATCAACCAACAAAGTGGCCAGTTATTGCATATGCAGACATCTACACACGTTTAAAATCATCAGGGGTCTCATTTATAA
>NW_023339696.1:15940748-15966021 GCF_004916995.1 Morone saxatilis | reverse complement strand
ACGGTTATAAATGAGACCCCAGGTAGTTAGGCTAAGTGCTGTCTGTAAATACCCAACCTGTCAACACCCAATTCTGTAATCTGGGCTGAGATTTAGGAGATCATGTTTACAGCTAACTTTAGCTATCCGTCAGTAGTAACTGCCAAAACATAATTTAGCTGTTTACAACACTGAGAGTGAAAATGAATAATCTGTGTACCCCAAAAGGGGGTGTGGCCTTGGTGTGATAACAGAAATCATTGTGTGTCTCTATCATTCCCACTCTGCACCCCGTACCCCGGTTCTTTTGCTATGGTATTTTGTGTTTGGGTCAGGACAAAAGTGTGTAGTGCTTTATGGCACCCTCCAGGATTTCGCAGGCTTTTAAAAATTGTGATACATGTTATTTTTAGGCACTTTTTTGTGATGAAATTGCAGGAGATACTCAATATTGCAGAAATATTTGTGGGTTTTTGGTCTGTTTGTCTGAATACAATATGTTCCAGTGAGAATAAAGGACGAGAAAGAAGTGCGAGTGACACATACACTCTATCACTCAAGCACACCTCTATCACTTTGTGATTTATACATTACTACACTAAAGTTTCCACTAACCATGCAAATTTAATCTAACTCACCTACATTTTTTCAGCTTGCAAAAGATTTGGATGCAACAGAAAAACTTTCACCTGCTCTCAGCAGTTTTACAGAGTGGAATTGCTACTTTTACTTTTACTAAATAAAAAGTACTTTGTCTGTCACGTCATCTGTGGTAACAGACGAAAAGTAAAAAAACAAGACTTGTGTTATGTTTGCAATGGTCAATGGTGCCTACTGACTTTAGCTGAAATTTTAAGCTTTTCGTGCCATTAAACTCGGCCCTTTTCTTGTTGCGATAGCTCGTTTTTACTTTTTCAACCCCAAATGTGCATGTAATGGTGGTACTGAGGGTCAGTTTCATTGTGAGAAACGACACACGTTCCACTATGTACTTTGAATCTGTAGGCCGCTTCACTGAGGCCAACCATGTAATGTCCCTCCCTGCTGCTGTATACAGTCAGGGAGCTGCATCGAATGGCTGCTCCATCTTCTGAGGCTGGCTGGGCTGCTTATGAGAGGAACATAAACTATCACGCAATATCCCATTGTCTCTGGCCACTTAGTTCCTCTCATTGTTAGAGGTTATTTTGCCCTTATGAGGGGCAGAAGGTTTTCAGTGTCAGTGGCGGGTGATTAATGACTCGCTGTGGCTCCCTCCTGCTGAAAAGTGCACACTCAGTCTAGACTAAGATTTCCCCAACCAACCACCTCCTTACCAAGGAGACATCCATACACTATTTGAGGACTTTTAAATCCCATAGAGACCTTTGTCCCCCTGAACTTATTAAACACGTTTGTTCCTCTGACTCAAAAAACTTAATTGATTTTGTGTGTGGAAGTCATATTTACGTCACTCCATTCCCCCATGGTTAATCAAGTCTAATTATATGGACAAGTGGAGAATCTCATGGTGTATAACAAATTGCTTTCTTAGCATTTATTTCTTAAAACTGCATAGCAGCATTGGTGAGGAGCAGTGCTTGGTGTCAGAAATATACAAAAATGATTTACAGTATGTAGAAAACGAGACAGCCCTACCTTCTGGATGGCACCTTTGACAATCCCTCAAATCTGTTTGTATTTTGAGTAAAGACCAAAGGAAACGTTCCTGAATACGGAAAGCAGTATTCCTCTCATATGAGGCACATTACAAAACAAGAAGAAAATAATGAATACATTTGGTGGTGGGGGTGTTTCACAGGGACACTGTGTCTTCCTACTAGGGAAACCTTGCAGGGAGCCACCTTTGTTTCTTGACCTTTACCATCAAACACTATTCTTGTTTCCAAATCCCTCTGAGTGCAAGAAACAACCAGACTCTGCTGGGGCCTATATGACTCAAATTATATCATTTGTCCAATTTGCTATTGTTTCATCCATGTCAAGATAATTTGCTTTGGGTTTCTCTGTAATGTCTTGGGTTTTGTCTACCCCCTGAGAGACCTGCTATACAGTGTCTGCCCTAGATAGACTGTTTATCAAGTGCCCCGTGTTCTGTCAAGTTGACTTTCCAACCATGATGCACAGATAAAATGTACAGCTTCATTTCACTGGTACTCTCATGAGGAATAAGTCTGTGACCACGGCAAGAGCCTGTTTACCTGGGGTATTAATTGGGTCAGAGTTAAAAGCATGGCAGAGACTGTCTCGTCGAGGATAAAGACAGGCAGTCATCATTACTCAACACCTACTGTATAATGACAGCTTCATCTCTCCCTCAGTAGCCATCCCACTCCTAATTAATCTCATCATCTCTCCTAACAGTTGGACAGTCAGCAGCTAAACACATTCAACATCATCATGTTATCATCACTACTACCACTCTGAAACTATTTCTCCTGCAAAGTGAATACTAGATGTGTCATTATATTTTCTCAGGATCAGACTTTGATCTGTTCACATCAGCCAATTCTGCCAAACCTCCAGATCTATTTTATTTGCTTTTGAGCCTTGGCGGTTCCCTTAAATGTGTGGTCATGACCAGTCTGTATGACTCATAATTAATTTTCTGCAGTAAATTGATTCATCAAAGGATATAGTATTTTATTTTTTGCCTCATAAAAGAGCTTGAAGCTTCACAATCAGTGTCACATTTTGACAACTGGTGGCAGCACACTCATTAATCAACTTGTGAACTCAGTCATTTTCTGCCTCCTGGGTTCACTAGGCACAGACAGCAGTTATAGACAGCGACCACCAAACGCAGTGGACTCCCTGACAGCTCCGTCTGGCTACTCCAAATCATACAGACAGCCTTTCCTGTGATGACTGCGGCCAATTCACAGGAACAGGGAGCAATCAGTAGTCTTTGTCATTAATAATGTTGAAGTGTTGAAACATCATCTTCTGCCTCATCTTTTGCAGGCAGGGTGTCATGCTTCTCCAATTAATTGCTTGCTTGCCAAATGTATCTTTGCACATTATCTTGTTCTATCTTTTGATTGCATGTGCTTAATCCTTATCATAATTGGAGTTGCACACTGCCACTGGGCCAGTCATGTCTCATACCAAATTAGGCTTAAAATTGTTTACTGAAGTTTGGATGCTGCTCACTTTAGCTATGAATTTAATATCGTAGAAACCAATTATGCTGCTGCATAAAAGATTAAGAATGAGAGAAAATCTAGATATAGTGACATTTAGAGTGGCTATCTGTTGTTCTTGTTTTTTTTCTGACAGGAGATGATGTGCTTCCAGTCCAAGCAATCCAAGCTCTTTGTGTATTTTATTCATTCTTGATAGCACACAAACAATTTCCAGGGCAAACAAATCAGTCCACTCAACCATCAGGGTACCAGCGATTCAGTGAAGCTAGTCCTCTCTGGAAGCGTTTTAAGTCTCAGGCAGAGCACAAAGAGTAATAATAAAGATAACCATAAATGGACTACATGGGTAATAGAGCACCACCGCTATTGCTGCTTGGCATGTGAAGGTGTTGTTTTCACACAAGTTGTGAGATGTTAGCACATTGTAAAGGCAGCGAAAGGTCACGACAGCTCCAAGAGTCATTACCAAAGCTCAAAGGTGATGCATTAATTTAATCAAACATCCTTGTTCCATACCGTATATATATATACACCTTTGTATGTTCGCTTTCCTTGAATGTGATAGAGGCAAATGTTAAGTAAAAGTGGCCATCCAATTAGCCAGACAAAGAAAATGTCTATTTTAAAATCTATTTTTGTAGTGACTTTGCAAGCATTTAATTGCATCAGAAAACAATAACTTGGATTCAGTTGTTGTTAATCGTTCACCACTGTATTATAGACCCTGAAAACTTTCTCAATTAGCTTCACATTGTAAGTGATAATAGGGATCCCACATGAACACAATATTTTCTGCCAGAGTTTGAACAGTTGGTTATTTTACATGAGAGATTTGCATTTCTCTTTGCTCTTCTCACTGGTTTGAAGTGGGTGAGGCACAGATGGAAAATGGGGATGTTATGTACTTCCATGCACCAACAAGAATTTAGCACCGTCTGAAACAGAATTTGATGATAGTCGGAAGCTTGTTTGGCGATTGTCAATAAAATCTTAAGATTTGAAGCCAAGTTTTCAGTGGCTTTAAAAGACTTGTCAATCAGTTTGAGTGTAATACCAGTGCTGTGTTTTGGATTTCTGTGGTGAGGCAGCCCTTTTGTTTACATTTGGATCATGGATTGTACCTTTAAGAAACACTGGAGCTGAAATGAAATCTGTTTTTGTTTACCTGTACTTAAATGCTTCAGTCCCCAGCATGTGCATGCAGTTTATCGCCCTAATTCACAGTACCAATGTGAAGTGTGAATACAGTTATCATTACTATGTGTATTAAAGTAAGTTTGGCCACAAGATGAACTATATTGGATTAAAAAATACACACATAGCTCCTCTGAGGATTTTCAGTTTACTTTGGCACAATGAGAGCAGCAAAGAAGAACAGTGATGAAGTTAAGTGAGCAGTTTTACAAGTTAAGACAAAAAAGGCTGATCATATCTGTGATAATATAAGAGTTCTACTCTGCTGTTGAAGCACAGAAGCACTCTTGGCTTTTGTTGTCCAAACCCATCCATCCATGCAGTTTTAATGACCTTATGATCTTTTGTGCATTGGCTATGGTGTGTACAGAGTATCCATTCATTGATCTTAATTAATGTTGCTTTAAAGCTGTGAATTAAAAGCCTCACCAAGGGTTGGTACCATGTGTCCAACTGTTGGTCCATTCTTAAGACAGTATTGCAGGTTCTTGTGAAAGGTATTTCTTATCCTCTGCAGTCTCTACGGAGGCACATTGGCAGACGCTGTTTGCTCTGTTAATTAAATTTCCTCTTTGCAGCAAATGAGGTCATATTCCAGCATTGGTGTAATGTCTCTCTCATGTACAACAAAGGGAATGCAGAGAGTCCAGGAATCTTTACTGAAACAATCAAGTATATCATTGTTTGTCTGTGGATCTATATTTTTGAGGAGCATTGCCATGGTGAAATTTGAGGCCACTGCTTGTGGTTTTATTGCTTCAATTTTACAGACAGTTGGGATTAATGTCAGTCTCTATAGCTTCCAGGAAAAAATGGGCAATAATGTAGGAGCCTTTTCCATTATTCCGAGGCTATACAGGATGAAATCATTTGTTCTTAACTCAGCTTGCAATATTGTTAAGATTGTAACAGTGTGCCATTTAAAATGTTGTTCATCATGATTCATGTCATATTGACTTACTTAGAGATGATCTCCAGGGTGGCTGTTTGTGCCAAAATCATTCTTCTGAGCAATAAATAAGTATATGTTTTATGTTAGTGGACATTTTTTTCAGATGAGTGTGATTCTGAATAGACAGACATACTGTATGTGTTTTATAAACCTGGGACAGTGATAGTAGTGTATGTGTGTTTAAAGCACATTTCAGACACCAGAGTTAAGAGAGGACACGACTGGGTGTCTCATTTGTTTACACTGGTATGCCATCCTAACTAAATACAACAGTAAAAGACATGCTTTTGAACCGAGAAGAAAATTTTATTTTGTCTAATTGGAAATGCTCACTTCCAGTGAATGGGTTGGGCTGCAAAGATAAGTTAAGTAAAAGTGGCCATCCAATTAAACAGCCCGGGAAATTTCCATTTTGATATCCATTTTCTTTCTTTAGCCATGTCTCTTTTGTTAAGAAACATTCAAGCTGAAATGAAATCAAAGGTTTTATTTACCTGTTCTTGGCCATTCATACAAATTCAGTCCCCTGTATATTGCAGATATGACAATGTAATTCTGTTAAAAACCATTCTGTGTGTGTCTGACTGTTTTAATTACTTCAGAATTTAGCATGACCAAAACTATTTAAGAGTGCCTAAGCTAAGAGGTCCAACAGGTATAAAAAAAATGAAATTCAAAATGTTTGGACTGTCGGAACAAAACAGTTTAGTGCATTTAATAGTTTAACTGATTAAAAAAATAATTTTGAGTTTAAATGGTTTATTAAATTGTTTCTAGAAAGTTTGGAAAATGTTTCTTTGTTTCAGTCAGAGACTAGCAGGACTGTGTCTTTCAATCATGATGGTTATGAACATTTGTTGAATGTAGAGCGAAAGGTACTTTTAGTCAATGGAAGGCACTGATTTGTAGTGATGACTGCCCATTAACATACTGCCTTTTGTAAAAGTAAAATATATACTCTTTTTATAATCTACTACATATCAATAATGCAGCATTTAAAGAAAGGGACAGAATGTCCTTCCCTGCCTTGATACATCTCCAACACCAGTGGCAGCGTGCTTGTCCACAGTTCATTAATATGCATTTACATAACAATACTCCCACTGGAGACTACTGATGCATATGTGGCTGGTGTAGTAGCATTGTAGAACTGCATTATGAAACAACAAAGGGCCTGACAGGGGCGAAGCAAATAATAAATAGAGAGACTTAGCAAGACAATGTCTACTTACTGTCTGTGAACAAAGGTACAAAATGTCTTTTCACTAAAGAGCACCACTGTTATCTTCCATTTCAACTGCTCATTCAATATTTTCAACTCACAAGTAAAGTAAAATAAGCAAAAATCAAAATGATGGTCAGGTGGACTAATAAATGAATGAAAATGAAAGACATTAATTATAGACAACAACAAAAAAGTAAAATCTGGCTTCTATCGTTTGCCTTAACACTGAATGCATTAAAGTGCAGAGGGATGAATCTGGGCTATAAGGAAAAAGTAGTAAAGAAACTGTTTCTGTGACAGATTTCTCTCTTACGTTTAAGAGCTTCCAGAAACAAAGCTTCACTTCACTCGGAGCCAAGTTGAAGGGCCATCTTTTCAGTCAAGTCAAGTCACCATCTTTTCAAATAAACTATACTTAACAAATTATTTCTAAAATCCTTTACACAACACTTCAATGTGATGCAGTTACATCGTGCAGAATGAAAAATGTTACGTAGCCTGATATGAGCTGTTTAGAAAACACTTTTCTGTAAACTTTTCACATTTTAAAAGCTTCAAATTCTAGAGCTGACCTATCGGCAACCTTTGCAACATACATTCTTCTAGAGTGGATTTTTTTAAACGATAGGTTCCCTTTAGCCTGACATCGCAAGAATTCTTTTTTTTTTTAAATAGGAAAAAATGGGGACCTACAAACCATTATAAATTACAATTACAGTACACTAAAATGTGTTTCAGAAATTGTTTGAGGTTGGAAATAAGCAATGCAGTAAATGAATCAACACTGCCTAGTTTGGTGACGCTCCTCATGTCAATCATCGTAAAACAAACCTTACTCATATCATGGAAAACAAGAACTATGGATTCTGTTTCCCATCTATGAACTATGGATTCTGTTTCCCATCTTACATTGAAAGCACAGTATGAAGGGATCCTTTAATGGCTAGAATGAACAGAGAGAATTATTAGGAGGATT
Source organism: Morone saxatilis (assembly GCF_004916995.1). NCBI lineage: Eukaryota > Metazoa > Chordata > Actinopteri > Moronidae > Morone > Morone saxatilis. The sequence goes on along the minus strand of NW_023339696.1, from coordinate 15,958,549 downwards.
ATCAAGGAAAATCCTTAAATACTTATATAGGAACCTAAATATTGTTTTAAGACAGCTTTCAAACATGGTAAACCTATCCTTTAAGCTGCAAAAAATATCATATTTTATACATCGGCCACACATTATCAACATGTATTTGCATGCTAGAACAGGGCCCTTTTCTATTCAACATCAGTCCTTTATGTGAAAAAATATCTTGTTTCCTTTCTCGCTGTGATTTCTGGTGCCTGGAAAGAAGAGGGCAGAAAGCAGCCACCTTAACAAAAGGAAAAACTCAGAAGAAAAAAAAAAGTAGCACACAAATGAGAGCAACATAAGTTGAATTTATCCAGATTGTTCCAGGACTGTGTGTTTTTTAGCACTCAATGCCTAACAGACTATACTGGCATTCAGCTTTGAAATGTGCTATTGTGCATCCTAGACCCGAATCCATAATTTCTGCAATAACATGAAACAAGAGAGGTGTGTGCCCCTCCATAGAGGATGGAGTGGAAAAATGCAAAAAGGTCACCAAGAGAGCAGCCAGGATAATTTTCTGGTGATCAGGCTACATATTATAGCTTTGAAAAAAAAAAAGTACGGCTACAATAAAGCTGTGCCCCATTCACTGAGCCGCCCTCAGGCTGTACAGCAGTTCTTTGTTTTCTGTCCAAGAGATGTTCAAGTTCATGATGCTGGAATGCACTTTCTATCACTGATGTTAGTATTGGTAAATTTCCATCCAAATGTTACACAATCTTAAACTTCCAAAAATTCTGTACAATGAAATGTGTTTCTGTTATGCCGATTATCAGACAGCACATAATTAGTTCCTGTGACATAGTATGACCGTTTTATTCATTTTTTGTTTTATAATATAGAGAAACAAAAGCACATAATGTAGTAAGCAAGTTTAATAGCTAAGTTTACAAGTGTGAAAACATTTTTGCAATATTTATTTAAATTTAGTTTTCATTGTTGTGTTCTTATTATGCACACACTGAAATGCCCAATATTTCCCTAATTGAAATTAAATATTGTATCTGGGAAAATGCCAATACAAATAGAGTAGAGTGGAAGGTGGGGATACTATTAGGGGCCCACAGCTGGAGAGGGACCATAAAAATCTTAGTAGGGTGTATGAATTAATTAAGCAAGGCCCAGAGCAATATTCTTTCAAGGATCCCAGAATTCCTAGCTATGGCCCTGCATGATATATTCCGCTTTAATGAATAGAGGGAATAGACATAGTTTTGTAAACCAACCTAGAAATTGCTGCTCAGGGTCTTCACAGCAGAGTTCCAATGTAATTTTTGCATTGGATTTTGGATGCAATTATTAAATATAAGCTATAAAATGTAATTCATTAAAAGGCTGAAATTTAAAATTGAATGAGACTATACTGACTTGAAAATTCATGGATATCAGTTGCTGGAGTAGCACAGTGTCTTCTAAAAGAACAACATATAAGTTATATTGCTTGGTGTCTCTGGCGCAACAGTTACTTCAGCTGTATAATTCTGGCTTGTACAGCAGAAGTACAAGTCAATGCTTGTTTGTCCCATGGATGGAAACTGATTTCCGTCATAAGCCAAAATCTATTTTACAGCATTAAAAATCCATGTAAAATCCATGTTGAAGGATCAGTTATGTTGGCACTTAACATTAGGAACTTAATTATAAAGTACATGGCCAACATTAGTTAGCATTTGTGTTGTTGGACTATAATAAGATGCTATAACACACTACAGTGTAGTTGTGTTATATTTTGCTATTACCATATTTTGACTAGACATGTTGTTTTACTGTTACTGCTACTCCACTCCAGCCAAGATAAATACATGAAAATTATATGTAAATAAAGAAAAAGAAACATGGCCTTGCAGCAGCTGAATTTGTTGTCTGCAAGAGAAGAGCATGATTTCCTGTTGTAGTGTCAGTTTTGGTCGGGCTGACACTGAGAACACGTGGAAGATTAAAGTGGCCGATAGGAAGTCTCTATTAAATTTGCATTAACACATTGTGTAAATCTGCTGATGATTGCCTCACAGAGACCCCATGGTTCAGCGTTCCATCCCCAGCTTCTGTACACTGGCCAGATGGCCACTTCAGAATGAGATTGACACAGTGTTTTAAACTGATTTCATGCTAACTCTCAGGAGAGGGAGACAGACCATCCGCTCTGTTGGGAATCGGGATTACAAAATAGCCAATTAAAAAGGAAAGTGGTGAAATCTTGGCCTGATAAGGTGGAGATTAAATCGGTTATAGTTTATTAGGCAAAATTACTTATTAGAAACTATTCCTCTCCAAACAGATTTCCATTACCAGCCCAACTCCTTTTTATCTACACTCCTTTATCTGATGGCTGCACTCTGTAATTATGAATCCTCCAAATAGCAATTATGACACCAATTGGACAGCATTTCCTCATATATTTCATTTATTCTCTGTTATGGCTTTGAAATACTGAACATCTTGGAAATTCTCCTTGGAAGAGAACAGCTGGGCCTGACCTCACTTCTACAAACAAAACATCATTTAAATCATGGTGAAAAAAAAGAAAAAAAGAATCTCACTTAATTTGTTGCCATTGAACCCTAAAGAAAAAAATCATGTTAGATTTCTGTCCTTGTTTCCCAGCATCCATCATGTGCCCACCCGGTGCCATGTGTAATTACTCCTAGAGAATGGCTGAGCAGATGCGAGGGCTGTGGGTGAGACGGAATCAGGAGACTCCAGCGGGTCCCTGTGTCCCTGGATAACTGGTGCTTGCTCTGCTTCGGAGGCATCTGCGCAGCACCTGTGGACAGAGCAGCACCCCACCTGCTACCAAACATCAGCTGTCTATTTTTCCACTGAAGCCCCAGGCCTCCCCTACAGTCTCTCCCCCAGGTCAGCCAGGTTCATGAGAAAGCCCCCTCTAAGCTTTTCTCACCTTCTACTAGTTCCTGAACATTAAAGAGCTCCTCGACTTGTCTGAGGTTGATCTGCTACCTGGGACATCCTCTGACCCTGACGCTGCTCTGCCTGCCTCCTTAAACATTGTCAATCTCACACCATACCTGAGAGCTCAGCAGCTATTGGCCAATTGCAAAACACACAGGCGGTTTATTATACCTTCCCTCTTTGCTCTAACCAAACACTGAGCTCATATCTGAAGGTTGGCGCTGGATCCCTTCATTCTCTTCTAAGGGCTTGGAATAGTCGCTGAATCAGATTGATATAGATTGAATTCTTACCCTGCCTATTGTGAACAACCATTTGTATTCATGAAATCAAAGTATTTACCTCTGAGATGAGCATCTACAATGTATCAGGACATATACTGGAAGCTGAAGTGTTGATAACATGAAGCAATAATACCCGATCACATTTCCATCTCACCTTTCATCTGAGAATCTCAAAGCCCTTTACTTTGTGTGGAGATAACCAATCCTCTGCCAGTACAATGCACACCAGAGTAATTGCAGCAGGGAGATGAGGATTTATTAATTTTTTTTTAAATTACGGCAATGTGGTTCTGACAGTGGATTTAATACCTGTAAATGCTATGGCACATATATTTTTTGTCATCTACTCAACATGGCATTGACATGCATTTTAGCTGCATATAATCATTTCCTTTAGGACACTGTAGGGACTTGTATTTTGAAATTACTGGGAATGAAAACATTTAAATTTCCATTGGCTTTGCTGAAACACATTTCTTCTATTTGCAGTAAAATGCAGGAATGAACATTTTGATTGAACATCTTATTGTTGACAATTTCTGTGATCAAGGCCTCAGTCAACAATGTGGAAGAATATTGTTGCAAAGGGATGGCAACTTTGCAGTAAATCTTGAAATCACAATATTGTTGACACACTGTATTAGCATCAGTGCTTTGGAACCCTTACTAGCAATTGTTGGCATGTCTTAAAAGTCACAGTGTTTGCAGTCCATCAGGCTGTTGGCGTATCCAGAAAAAAAATGCTTCAGCTGTTCTATCAATTCAACAAAATGGCTTAATGAAAAACTGGCATTGTTTCATTGTGCCATCTATGGCATAATAGCATATGTGATGCTGCTGCCTCTGGTAATTTTCATATGCATGTTCATATGTTACTCTATATGGAGAAAATAAAGAGGGGGGACTTCAGCTGTTGGAGCAGAGGCTCTCTCTGTTGCACAAAGCATTGTGATGAGGGATATTGGGAGACCCTATTTGATTTCATTAGAAGGAAAAATTAGATGAAAGTCTTGATCTCAGAGGACACTTAGCAGTGCCTCTGGCAAATTGACAGACATAATGCTGTTTGATTTGCAACCAAAACTAACAGCTGACGGGCAATTAATGTATTTTACAAACAGAGTGTTTGTTTAAGCAAACAATAGTCCCCTTATTGATAAAGACAATGAGTGGAATATCACATGATATCAAACCAGCATGGCACAATTTCTTTGTGCACATATAGTGTAATGTTTTCCATTGTAACAGACATATGACCCAAGAAGGATGACATATGATCATGAGGTTTTTACAGTGTCTAAACCAACATCATAATGTATTAATTTGAAAATTATAGATATTTACAGTCTTGCCTTGTTAATTTCTGACAATTCACAATGATTCATTCATTTATCTTTCACAGTGTTACAAAACCATCTTACATTTAAGTTTATACATGACCTTCAAAATTAGGACAGTAAATAGAACAATGAACATTTCTGCATGAATAATACAAATTCAATAAACATTTTTTATTTATTGTTGCATTGAAACAATTGCTGCAGATTTTCCTGTTCTCTATGTCACTTTGATGTGGTAAATTTTTAAACTAATGAGCCATTCTGTGCATAGTGGCCTTTTGATGAAGACAATTACAGGTCACATTTGCCAGCCCCTGGCCTACACACAGATTTGTTTTCACATGGTTTTCTGGTCTGAGTGGCTGTCAGGGTCTTCTTTATTCATCCGTGGCTGACAATCATACTTTATTGAGAATGGAAAAGTGACGGCTAATTGATTTTACAGTGATACCGATGGAGAGACAATGAATGTGCCATCAATTCAATCCGCTATTTAATGGTTCCAATTTAGTCTGTAAATGCTCACTAAACTAATTTCACTGGGTGCAGCAATCTGAAAAGCTATCATATCTCTAATCTCCTCCTATATATTCATAAGGAAAAGGGAATTTACCCAATTCCAAGGTGTGGAGATGATCTGTTACTGCAGTGTAAATGTTTAGAACGCGGCAATTGAGTTCATTTATAAGGATATGAAAAGTTTTATTGGCAGGGTCAGTGGAGTGGAACTGTTGGATAATAGGCAGTTACTGAGAAGTGTTTGAAGGCTATGAAGCATAGAGATGTAGGGAATAAAATGCCGGGACATACCGTAATCGGAAGCTAAACTGAAATTCTGAAACGGCACGGCTGTTAGATTCCCACTGATAAAAGGTTCAGTGGCAGAGGCCATTGCTATTCAACCATCTATTTATTTTCCTCTGTGCAAGCTCTTCAATTTTGGCCAAAAGTGGGAAGCAGTGAGCCGCATATGCCAATGTGGTGTGAGATGGTGATGTGGATGCAATGGGCTCTATTTTTCCATCAGAGCATTTCCCAAACCCAATCATCATCGGATATGGCTTTGTTTCGCAAAGAGAACAGGATGTTAATATGGCTATTCTCTCAATAAAGGGAAAATACACAGTAGTCTTTTAAAGATGAGTTCATTCAATTCACAACACAATTCAGTGCCCATCAGTGTGACCCCAATACTTCCTTCCCTTCTTCTGTCATTTCCCTTCTTTTTAGCCCCATCTCCCCATTTATTTCTCCCTCTTGGCCTTACATGGACAAATACACACCAGCATACACACACATATTTTATCCCTCCCTCCTCTTCTCTCTCTATTTCAACCCCCTTCTTTCTTTTCTCCAAGGTCTTGCCTTTGTTACATCTTTGCCTGAATTGCTTTTTTTTGTTTTTGTAGGGTACATACATTTAAGGTCAACAGCCCCACAGTTTTTAAAAAATTCTGTCTCCTTTGCTGTGGGTATCGCGTAACCTGGATAGATTTCAGCAGGGACGTCTCTGATCACATCCTGTCACTATGGAGAGATTCCATCCGCAACCCCCCAGAGTGTCATGCTTTGCTCTATAGCGAAGACCATTCCCACCCTGCTGCTGTTTGTTTATGAGCTGCCGTTTAGACATCCATTTAGGCTTTTTTAGCTGTAATGTATGTTAGCCTAAATAGATGGAATCAGGGATGCAGAATTGGTGTTATCCAAATCAAGGCGTAAGATACGATCCCCTGTTGACTTTGCCAGATGAGTGTGCAAAAAACCTGAGATGATGATTCTTTTTTTTATCATAAATGTTAATAAAGTGGTGAAAGCATGTTGAGTGATGTCTCAGTGGATGTGCACACGTTGGCAATTAGTCTAGAGGAGAGTATTCCACTTTGGGATACACAGACGTGAGAGATGCTGGTGTCAGAGCTTCATGATTAGTTTACTGTGATATTCCTTTTGGGGATGGTGGTCCTACATGCTTGCATGTTCCCATGAGGCAGAGATGTAAATATACTAGATATATTGTTAGAGACAACACTTCAACCTATAGGAGGCTTTATTGAGTCCCTTAAACCTCCATGAAATATTGATGAAATCCCTTTTTGGAAAGCATTTTTTCCACTGTTTCACAAGCTCCATTTCATAAGTCATTCCTTTCTAGTGTAATAGACAGATGATGGGTCAACAAATATATATAGTTTTTTAATATATAAAACATGGACTCCATTTACAAAGTAATGTGTAATCCTGCACAACATCATGCAGCATGCCTTTGGTAATTTCACTGAGGTGCAAAATCGTTTCTTTATTCATAAATTAAAATTGGAATTTAATAGGCTCTTCTTTCTTTTTGAGGGACTTGATTAAAATATCCATTATGAGATCAGCTCTTTAGTTTCTGTGTTGTGGATTACTTTTATCTAGGCAGACATAAATTATGGAACTCTGCTCTCTGAGGTAATTGCCTAAAATATATTCATTGTCCCATTCTTTTCAGCCATATCCATGCAACATTTCTCCCATAGCTTTGATCTCAATCCAGATTTTTTCATTTTCTCATGATTTTAACGCACATCATGACTGAATAGCTACCATTAAACTTTTATTTTTAATTTCTATCTTTTTATTTTTCTCACTGGGGCAGTTGGCTGCTCTGATGTTTGTCCAACATGATTTGCACAGGTTTATGTGAGCCAGTGTAACTTGGAAAGTGGCCTACAGTTTGTTGATGAGAGCGATGGCACCATGACCTGAATTAGAGGGCTGCTGTTGCCAAATAAGGATGCTGCGACAACGGCAGGGAAAATACCTTTAATCCCTGACAAACAAGCATCTTTGGCTGCGAGTGGGTTTTGTGTTTGGTGGTGAAGCCATGTGAGAGCCAGGGTTAAACGGAGGCCTCCGAGTAGCCAGGGGAGCCCAGCTCAACACAGATAAGGGTGATCATGCTGAAAATGACTCATAGGTAAGACCCCTATCTCTGGATACCCAGCTAGAACAAGCTTTATCAAGCCTCGTTCTGATCTGGATCTTAAAGACCAAACTGCATGAATTCCCCCAGCAGAGAGGCTATACAGTGGAGCGATGGATGCTTTGCTGCTTTTGAGATGGAGGGCTTACCTTTAGCCACATAGACCCTAGGATTGCGAGAAGAGGTCATCTTCAACTTACAGATCCAACTCATTTATTTATTTTCTCAAAATTCTCCAAGAAGGATTTGGCACTAAAATTCACTGGTTGGCCAGGAATATTGATTTAGCATTTTCACCAATCTGGCACATATGATAAGGTTTTTGCATCATGATAATGCCATGTTTGTTTGGCCAAAAAAATAAATAGGAAAAAGAAGCAATGCTATTTTTGAGCCATGCTGAGATCTGGTTTTAGCCTTCCTGTAATTTCATTTCAGTTAAAAAAGATGGCACGTACTGATGGAGAGCTTTTACTTTCTGTCATATCCTTCTACTTTACTTGAAATACATTGTACGCCAAAGCACCCAGCTCAGGCAGTCTGAGTGTGTGGTGCTTAAGTGCACAAACCTCATTTTCAAATTTATTTCAATAGTGGAGAGGAGATAACAGTGTTTCAGTGAATCAAGAGTATTCCCTTTCAAATCACATCATCCAAGTCCCAACACACTTGACTCTGGATTAGAGGAACCAGATTAAAAACCTCAATTTAATTAGAGTGAATGGATAGATCTACCACTTGAAAGAGCAATAAGTAAGGTCCCACTTATAGAGAGATATCTGCTGGCCCACTGAGGTCTATACACCCCAGGTAAAATTGAAGATGTAATCTTTCCAGTGCAAGAATAAACTCCTTTGGCTGCCAGCCGGGGATACACAGAGCCTCATGATGTGCCCCGCTTTCCAATCACAGGCTGAAGCCTTGTAGCCTTAATGTAGATCAATTATAGGGCAGAAGAGTCACTGTCACATATGATTCACAATATCAATTTCATGCTCTTGGAAACTGTTTGGCAAGTGTTCCCTCTTTTTACATCTGCTAACCAATCGGAAGGCAACATGTCAACGTGAAAGTCAATTTAATGGTGTGACAGTTAACCAGTGAGTGCAATGTAGAGGAGATTTTCCCAGCAGTCTCTGTCTGTCATGGCCTGATATTTATTTATTTGCTGCATAGCCTCGCACAAATAAAATGTCACATCTCATTTACACATCCCATCCTTTTGTGATGCAAAGATTCGCTTTAAATGCTAACTGTGGGGACTGCTCAGGCTGATTAAAGACCCCTTGAAGCATGCTCAAATAATAAACTGTGGGTGTTTAGAGAGGGACAGCAAAGATCGGAGCAGTGAACATCCCCAAATCTTCTGTTCTGAATTAATTTAAATAAAGAAGTAACCAATCACTCATAGCTCTGACTTGATGCTGGTGTGACAGCAAGAAAACATAAAGTTCATTGTTTAAAGGAATAGTTAAACTTTTGGAAAATGTTTATTTGTTTTTTGGATGAGAGTAAAATGAGACAATCGATACCACTCTTTTGTCTGTTAATTATAAGACTACAATTGGTTTGTTTATAGCATTTAGACTGGAAACAATGGGACACAGTTAGCCTGGCTCTGTCCAAAGGTAACAAAATCACCTACCAAGCACATCTAATCTGTAATCTTTTGGATTGTTCCCGAACAACAAGACCAAAAATGTTTAAAAATTAAACCAATTTGCATTTTATTCAAAGAAATATTCCAGAAACACAAACCAGGGACAGAATTCTAGAGACGAGAAATAGTCCATGGTTGGGCAAGAGGGTGGGCATGGGGACTTTTAAGGAGTAAAGAAAGGCTGTTTAAGCAAAGAAATATTTGCTGATTTAAACGCAAACAATCACATTAGAAAAGCCCCCAAATGGGGACATTTTAACTCCAAATAATGACATTATTTTGACAAATTAGTAATTAAATAGAAATAAGGTTGCATGAGAAATATTGCTTTATTGCCAATTATTTATTTTCCAAATATAAATATATATATATATATAATATATATATATAATATATGTATTTTCACTGAATTTGAGTGTATCACTTATCACCATTAAAACCTTGCCATAACAAATCAATAAATTGATTTTGTTTCTTAATGCATTATTATTTAAAATTAATCTAAACTGATGTGTTAAACAGGGCTGGCCAGAAATTTTTTTGCCACCCCTCTAGATCCGCCTCAGATCTCCTATCTGTACACAACCCTTAAAACTGAATTGTTGTTTATGTACAGATTAAACAAGCAAGATGTAAGTGGGTTAGTTTGTGAGTTGTAGAGGTGCTGGTATGCACCTGATTAAATGTCTCCCCCTTTCTAGTATTTATGCTAAGCTAAGCTAACCGGTTGCTAGCTGTAGCCTTATATTTTATTTTACAGAGTGGTATCAGTCTTCTAACTGTTGTTAAGAATGCAAATACAGGTTTTTTTCCCAAAATGTCAAACTATTGCTTTAACAGACATTTGAGCGACATTATTTCTTGTTCACGTCAACATTGGTTCTGCCCTTAAAGAACAAAAACAGAAATCAGGCTAGTTTAAGTTATAAATGTACGAATTTATAACACTTTGCCAGTCAAACCTATCATGTTTTATCTCTGGAGGTCCACTGAGCAACAAGAAGGTGTAACAGTATTCCTCAGTGTTCACTGGCCTCACGGATTCACATAGACAACAGAGGCCACTGATTTCTATGTGCTTGTATGAGGCCAAGCAGTGGTGCTCTCAAGAAAAGGACAAGATGCTCTCCTCATCCTTGGAGGCACAGGTTTTGAAAATAAACATGCAGCAGTGCCAAAGCCATTTCACATTCTGAAAAGGCGACAGTCCACTAATCTATGAATAGGGCTCCTAGGAACCCCAGTGACAAATGTTATCTCAGCGTGGCATAGAGGGTTCAAACCCATTCAGCCCCCGACTCACAGGCCACTGCTAAGATTATGTCACCATAATCCCCAAGCAGGCTTTTTGTTGCCTAGATGGGCAGGTGATTCTATGTGTGAGCAAAACAGCACTGCAAGGGCAGCAAGGAGAAATTATTATTTATTCTTGGCATGACAATAGAGGTTTGGACAGTCAGAGTGTTGTCATATTGTATGTACACATTTGAGGTTTGGGGAGATGTAATTCCAAAGGTATAAAAATATTGTAGATGGATTATGTTTTCATATCAGGCCTTACCTTTTACCCTTATCAGTAAGAGTGTATCTCGGAAGAGGAAACAAACGTTTTTTTGAGTTGATTGATAAAGTCAGTCCTATCGGTGAGCAAACATTTTTGTAGTGGAGTGTGGTGCATGTTTGGATGTAATATAGAAAACAAGCAAATGGAGACATGGGGGAGTGGGAAGAGGTCAGCGTAAAAGACACATACTGCTTTTCTGATCCCAAAGAGAACACTTTCTGTGAGAAGGCTGTTATAATTGATTGCTAAAGAACTATTGATAAGCTAAAAGCAGATGGTTTTATAATAGCTTGTCTTCTCACCCCCAGGAGACATAAAGGAAATCCCCTAGTTCACTTGCACCTATGTGGGATACCAAACAGCCATTCAGCTGCTGGTGATTTCACCAGCCTTATATGATTTAATTGGGTCTGCATTGCCTTTAATTTAAATGATGATGCAGCCTTGGATGAGGTCATTCATAGGGTTGCGATTCAGTGCCAAGTAATTGAAGTTCCCTCATTTGGAGGAGGTTTGGGGAATTAATCGCTGGACGCTCAAGGACACAGAACCAAGATGTCCAGAAATAAGACAGGATTAATTGAAAATCTTAATTACTTTCTAAGGGCATAAACATCTCAATATCAATTAAAATGTGTTTCCACTGCACTTAGAGGATATGAGGTGCAGCAGTTAATTAGATGTAGAGACTGACGGGTGAGCTCACCGGTTTTCAATATAAGCCCTTCAATTGAACTGCTATGATTTAAGGGCATAAATAATGCATGTGAGGCTTTATTTTTTGAGCATTTTTACCTGTTATGTGAAAATGTTCAGAGTCACTAATTCAAAGTTGAACAAAGTTGAAGGTTAGATAGATAATATAAAGCAAGGCGTATTCGGGTTATAATTCAAGTTTCTTAAATTATAGAGTGCATATTAAGCAGAGTTATATGACTGGGGCCAACAGGGAAATAATATCCTCCAGCCGCTTCGCTAGTGCTGTGCGGTTGACTGAGCAGATAAAAGCTTGGGTAAAAATGGCTAGTGGATGAGGAAATGTTTTGGAGGTGTAACAGTGATTGTTATTCAAGGGACACCCTTCTACCACAGCCGGCAGTGTGGCCTTGAGGCCTGTCTGTCATCTCACTGAATTTCACACTTCCTATTTTTTCCTCGTATTTATTCATTTATCTATCATTCTTCTTAATTCCAGTTTATCTTTTGGGAATTGTTCAAGGCCCTTTGTTTCACTGCATGTTATCCCCCCCCCCTGTCCCTCCCTCCCCTCCCTCCTCCTCCAGTAGCCACTGCTTTTCTGCTTCAGCTGAGAAAAGGGACCAGTCATGAGCCATTTAACCATGGGAAAGCAGGAGGGCCCCTCTAAACTGGTATTTCTGAACCAATCTAGGTAGTGTATTCGAATTGCAGAGTAACAAATGGACAGTGGAAGGGGTTTGTAATGGTGATTAGAGTCTGAAATTGGTTCAGATTTACAGTGTCAGTCAGAGATGGAGAGAGAGGAATAAGCAGTCTAAGCGGTCTAATGGATCCATCAGCTTGCTTCGGCTGCTCAGTGGGCCGAGTGGGGTCACCAGCCATCCGCAGGCACCACAAAAGCACTTCAATTTTGTTAGGAAATGTATCAATTTAACTGACTCGAGCGGCACACTGAAAACCTAATGAATCTGGACTCAATTTTCCAGCACACTGCCTCTATGAACCGGAGGAAACAATGTTGGTGGTGAAGGGGTGAAGTCAGGCCATCGTGATTGGCTGGCTCTGACTTCCCAGCCCTCGGCACGACCAGTCAGGAAAACAGGGGCAGGCCTCCGTTTATCTAGTGATAGTGGCAGCACCGACTGCTGTCACTCATCTAACAATCACGTCATTAAAGGTAAATTGGCTTCTATTTCAGCGGGATGATAATGCTAATTGAGTGGCAAAACATAATACCAGGAACTGTTGTGTGCCGTTAAGGGGAGGAGGGGGACAGATTAAATGGCCATACAATAGTGGGCGTCAGGCATGGCAGATGTTGCTTTGTGCTGAGGACTGCATTGACATATCTCTTGCTTGTCAGGCCTGGGCTTTAGAAGAGACTTACAGGACAGGGGACCAGATGGTCTCATACAGAGGCTGAATAAAGCAGTTAAACAGCGGCACAGTTTAAAGACAACTCAGCTACAAGAAATGTGCTACTTGGTAAATAAAAAAAGAGTGGCACTGCTTTATCGATCCAACTACCACAAGCCAGACCTGACAGCCAGCTAATGAAGGGACTCTGTTCCGTGGTTAGGCGTTTATTTAGCAGCCAGGCCCTGATCACTGCTCACTCTGTCTTTAGTAGAGCTGTCACAGTTTTTTTCCTATAGGCTGCAGAACGACAAATTCAGGGGCCAGCTCATAGCACACTCAGGTCAAGGAATATTGTTAAATGGCTTGTATTCTCTTCACAGGAGTTTAGTCCTTTGATAGATAGAATCTAATGTTGCATAAGTAGATTAACTAATTCAGCTGACCCCCATTTGGAGGATTACATTGACACTTTTTTAATGATATGGCACACCTTGGATATGCGTCAAGTGCATCTGTAGTTTATAATGTGCAGGACTGCGTACGTCTATGTGCTCTATACTTACAGAGCATAATATAATGCTCGCTGTCAGGCTGTTATGGAGTTGAGGGGCTGCCCCTCCACTTGACCTCACCATTATGGTGAGCGCTGATCTCATTTGACAAGGCCGGCTGGAGCAACCCTCAATGTCTGACAAGTCTTTGGAGAAAATCCTCCTCAATGCAGTATTAATATTAAATGGAATGAGAGTGAAGGTCCAGTTGTAATCAGTGAGCATCAGATCCTAGAGTGAAGTGTAGTAGACTGTGGCTTACTTTTTAATGCTAAAAGAAGTAAAATAAATGCATTAGAGCTTGTTATACTGCATGTTCGAGACTCACACATATGGCAACATTTCCTGCTAAATATGAATCCATAGTGACTACACTGACTCAGACGCTGCAAAGAAAAAATATCATGTAGAAACTTCTGTGCAAGTCAAGGTGATTTATCTTTAAATCTTCTATGGCAGTATATTATTCAGTGAATTGTTCCCTTGTTGTATTTGACTGACTATTATTTATAAGACTGTTACTGCCCAAATTGCACTGAGATTGCGACTAAAAAAATCACGGTTTCCACTATGCAATCTGTTTTGATAAAAGGGACAGATAGATTACTCATGATCTGACCAAACCTGAGTGTGATATGGGATTTCTGGATATTTCGCTGTCCTTTCTGTTTTTCCTCAATGAGAGCAGAACCAGAGCTTTGTTTATTTCAGCAGGAGCAAACATAAACAAGCAGATAGATTTGTGTTGAAGCCCCATGGAAAAGAGAAGTTAGAGATGCTATTTTACAGGTTCGCAGTGACTATTTTATTTTTTCTCTCCTGTCCATCCCCTAGGTGTTTGACTGTGAGACATTTAATCGAGGGACTAGCAGTTTCATATCAGTAACAAAAATCAAATAATGCAAGATGATTTACTCCCCCTAGCAACTAGGGAGCGTACTCTTAGCAACCAGCCAAGCCCCGGGCTTCGGTGTAATCAGCTTGAAAATATTTCAATTATTGTGTTGATTTTAGTGGATTTGAGAGGCGGCTGGTGTGCGCCTTAGTACATTCAGCCCATGACCTGCAGAGGAAGGCATTGATTTAAACAGGTGTCAGAAAGGAAACGTAGAGGCAATTTAAATGGGAATAGGATAGCAAAGTCATTGAGCATTGTTCAGTGCATGTGTGACATCCACCCGATGCTACCAAATCAATGCAGCTCAGCTGAACTAAAAAATCTACCTGGAGGAATCATCTATCTGCCATGGACCACTGGAGCAAAAGGATTGCTTTTCTTTCCTGCGTAGCCTTGTCTCTTCTATTGTTTGTACAAAATAAAACAAGACTCTTTAGCACATTAAACTGATTGAAGACTACTTGATTCTGTCACTAAAACAGTTCCAGTAGACATTATAGTAGTTTATAGTGAGTAAATCCTTGTTATCCCTGTTATTATTATTCTGTACAACTTGTAAAATGAAGGGTTACAGGTCTTTTCAATGTGAAAATAATATATATATATATGGTAAAATTATCATTGAGAATTTACTGTTTAGGACACAAACTTGTAAACTTTCCTCTGAAACTTTTCTCTCAGACGCTTCAGTGTTGGGTGACTTCCAGCCTGATACTGATAGCTGGTTTTTATTTCTAATTACTGTATGTCTCAAACACTTAATTAAAAACATTTGTTGTGATGTGATACATTCAATGTGAATAAGTCCTCAAATGTACTTCTTAGGACAGCTCTTACAACTATGCAGTGGTCGAATGTTACAAAGTACATTTACTCTACGTTTAAGTACTGATCTGAGGTAAACAAGCAGCAATATATAGAGTTAGCTTGGCCTCAACCAATTACAATATTAAAATGCTGCTTACACGTTAATGTGTGAGTTGGGTTGAGTGATATTTGAAGTCTTTTTCCAGTAATGATATATGTCATGATATAACAATAATTAAGAATTACATTCTAAATAATTAAATTCATGTACACTGTGCTCCACTTCCACTGTTCTCTCTACACATAAAAATCAAAAATGTCAGTAAATATTTTTTTTTTTTATCAAAAACTACCAAAATCATTAACTCAACTCAGAAATAACAAAATATGTTTGTGGTATGAACATATACTCTGAAAGGCTCCATCCTGCATAAATAGTACATTCACTTTTACAACTAAAATATTCGAAACTTTTGCTGAAAATACTCCTGTGCTTTTACTTGAATTCAGAAGTTTTACTTGTAATAGAGTATCATTCTATATGGAGTGGTCTTACTACTTTTACTTAAGCAGAGGATCTGAATAGACGTTAACAGTCCATCTTCTATTCTGCTGCTGAAGTGATAAATATAGAGAGCTTAAAAGATCTAAAACGTTTTAAAAGGTTGCCAAAAAGAACCTATAGTCCTAGTTGGCAGCTCCATTGTCCTTTCACCCCCATGGGATGGATGAATCAAAGACTAATAATTTAGTTAGTTTAGTTTAGTATTTTTAATTAGTTGATCTGAGTTTATTTCAGGTGTCAAAGTTTAACACTATAAAGAACTTTACTACTTTTCATGTCCTTTTTGTCCTCGATCTGTGATATTTTCATCTTTGAGGGGGCTTTATTTAAATAACAGAAATTGTTCTGTTCTTATAGTGACACCATACCATACAGCAATTAAATGTGTTGCACTTGTTTTGTGCTGCCACTGAATTACTTGGATTTACTGCTTGAATCAAACCTCATGTTGATAACAAAGCATTCACTGTTATAATGTGGGCATAATGTGTAGGTGTGATGTGTTATGTGAGCGTGTATGCTCTTGTGTGTTTTTAGTACTGAAATATAATTTCTGCTCATTTGGAAACAAAGAATTACTACTGTAGCTCAAAGTTCAATATTTATTGAAAATTCTTAAAATGTAGAGGCATGTCTTTGATCTTATAGTCCTAATTTTCAGTTGCTCTATAGTGGCAAAACTATGAGATCAAAGGATAATGCAAGAATGCTTCTTCCTTATTATGTTTATCTGTATCTTTTCCTTGAATCTTTATCCAGAATTTGAACCCACAATATCCAATTATGTCATACAGATTTTCATTAGGTGGAAAATAAACTTTTTTCTAACTTGATAAATATTTTAAACTCATAGGCCTTTTCTTCAATAGTATGCAAAAATCTCAAAGTTTTCAGTTGGATGGTGTTTATTTTTACCTGGAGAAGACAAACATGCCCTAAATGTCTAAGTATGACTATACAGGCAAACCTGCAATATGACCTCTTTAAAAATTTATTTTCAGGAGCTACACTGTATGTATAGGAAAAAGATAAAATGACAAATACTTGTTTCCATGGGCAAATTGACTAGTAAAGTGAGTATATGTGAAATTCATGAAGTGTAAACATCAGGCAACCAGGAATTTCTGGGGTCCTTTGACCACTAACTTGAAACCTTTTCCACAGCAACAACTGCTGAGAGGTTTTCAAGAGGAAATGGATTGAGGACTGTGTGGGAGACAAAGGGGAGAGGAGGAATAAAGGGTGACTGCTGACCTGATGGGTCTGTTGAAGGGTCTGATTCACATTGGAATAACAAAGGATTGATAGCTGTTGGAAAGACTTTATCAAGAGTAAGTATATCATTTAGGTATTTTTCTTACTATCTAAGATACTGTATGTTTGTTCCTGTTCCTGATATAGCATTCTTTGTTCAGTTTATAACCACGTTGCTTTCACTCTCTATCCTTAGTCAACAATTAACTTGTTACAGTCAAGGCCTGTCTGCTGAAGCACGACTAAAGGCCAAAAACAACTGAGGCATTCTCATTAACCTCTGTTACTGTCCTTGCACTAACTACAGAAATGTAGTACCCCGTCTTCTCTGCTTCTTGTATTATTTCAGCCTGATTTTAGTCTGTTCTCATTCCCAGGTCATCAATACTGATGTTTTGTCACTTCCCTCTGTAACTCTTACAGACGCATTAGGTACACTTTAGTATCTGAGAGGCACCGGGCTGCTAGAAAAGCCTTTAGGAGGTCACTTGATGTAGTATACAGCAATAAAATAGAGGTGGATGGGGGTGGATGGATAATGGGTCAAACAAACACAGGACTCTCACCCAGGAAACCAATGTCTCTGTCCCCCAAAGTCAATGTTGACTTATTTAAAGTTTTACTAAATAACATTACATACATAACTTATGTCACGTGACTTACATGACTTACATGTCAATTCACTGACATCAGCACAATGCACTTAATTTAGTCCAAACCATATTTTTTTCTAAACCTGAGTAGTTTTGGTGCCAACATTATTAACCATGTTTTAAAAGGACGTCTCGTGGGGTGAGAACATTAACAACATTATTTCGTTGTACAGTTATAATGTGAGGTCAATCCTACTCCCTTGCTGAAATTGGCAGGACATTGGAGAACCTCACAATTTCATGTGTCAAAGTTCAATCAGATTGGATAAAGCAG
>NW_023339696.1:15912355-15940648 GCF_004916995.1 Morone saxatilis | reverse complement strand
GCGGAATGAGACACAGCCTGTGTCTTAACCTGCTCCAATGGGAAGTAAATTTCGATCTAACAGTGACATAGGACAAATTGATTAATTTGTATGAATAAAATGAAACAATACAATGAGATTTTATAACTAACAATGGGCAAAATGTCTTAGTGAGGTAAGATGTTAAAATAACAGCCTATTGACAAAAAGAAGCTATTCAATTAGAGGCCTGATGATTTTCAGCTGAACTACAACTGCCAGCTGACAATAAAGCTCAGCTGGTATAGCTAACTGGCAATATATTAGCAAGTGTGTGTAGATACTTCTAAGGTATTGGATTGGTTACACATTAAAATATACATGGTCACAACTCCCCTCCATCACTTGATTGAGAGCTCCTTCAACCTCTCAGTGGGGAGGCGCTGCTCTAGGCAGCTATTTTCACTGGTGTTGAAAGTCTCTTAATTTAGGGCACAGGTAGTGCTTCTCATGAAAATGCACTGAGTATTCTTAATAGGACCCCGAGGTGGAGGGTACCGTTGAGGTGATACTCTACTGTTATATGATAACAGGGCGAGGGGGTCCAGTGTGACATCTTGTCAGAGAAGACAGAATTTCTAGTAGCACCCCTACTTGTAAAACTTCTTAACCTTCTTTGCCTTCACCCAAGGAAAAAAATCATTAACAGCCACAGCATGTCAGGAGAAGAAGAAGACTACCGTTACGGGCTATATTCTATGGTAACCCTGTACAGCTGGGACCATAGGGGGCAAACTGAAATACAATGCACTTGTTTGACTCCTTAAGTTATAAAATAATGAACTTAGAAATGTTATGTGATTTATTGTTAATTAAACATCAAATTGAGTTGACAATTTGCCATATAACCACGTGTCTTTACAGCATCCTCACTAAGATAAACTTCCATCCATGCAGGGAGCCAATCCCTGCAACCCACAATGGTTAGGTTAATTGGTGACAATTAAGAGTCAACCTGCATGTTTTTGGACTGTGGAAGGAAACCAGAGCACCCAGAGGAAACCTGGGTTTTCCACACATTTATTTACATTTATTAGTGACTACAGAAGAATCAGAAATACAGACTGATTCTGCCTGTAAGCAATTGGCTACCTGCTGAGGGTATGCTCTTGTACTGAGAAAATGACTTAATAGATACCACATGGAGAGATATCAGTGCAATTCTTCTTCCTTTTTTCACTTTTACACTTCAACTATGCAGTTTCTATAGATCTGGAGATCTTTGTAAAGAACAGAAAAAGGAAACATCAAAAAGTGTCAAGTTGGAAAGGTGCTAATGTGTGTGATCACATTAATCGTCTGACAGGATCTCACGTTCAGCGGTTAGTCCATTATGATTCACACTGATGTGAGGTCTAGGTGTCAGGTGTCATAATTTAATTGTGTTGTTTTCTATTTCTCAGGGATACTTTAGGGACCGGAAAGCAGAGTAATGTAGAAGAGTCCACCTCTGCTCTCTCTCATTCCCCCTCTCTTTCCTTTTCTCTCCTTCTTCTTAATTGGAGACACTGGGGGTTCACATCACTTTTCGCTTTAATCTTGACCTTAGAAGATAAACCACTGATAAAGATGAGAATCATTATCTGCCCAGAGGATTCAAGGAATAATTTCCTCAGCTCATGTTCTATTCATTAATGGGAAAGCACTTTTGTAGTGGAGGATATCTTGAATTTGCAGACATGCTATAAGATCTATGACAGAATGGGCTTTTGTCAGAAACTGTATGTTGTCTGGTTCATTATTATAAAAAAAAGGTTGCTTTTAACGATACTTGGAAATTACATTTGCCAAGTGATTCAACCTCTAAACAGTTGTTTAGAATAGACTCAGCATGTATCTCAACTGTAATAATATGGAGAGTCTGAAAATAGCCTAGTTGAAAATGACCACACAAGACTCCTTTGAGAACTCAATTTGATGAATTTGTCATGTTAGAGTAGATCTCTGAGAAATGCTCCCATGAACTACTTAACAGAATAAAAATTCTTATTTCTTAGAAAGGTTACTGACTGAAGAAAAACCCAATAGGACCGCTTTACATTTTATCTATAAATTGTGCTAGTTCATGCTCAATTTAAGGTTAAACTCTCTCAACCTTACTGTTGAGAGAGTTACTGTTGCTATCCCAGTCAATCTTTCTGCTGTTCTTTCCATTTAGTCATGTTTGAAACAAATGCTCCTTAATTTCAGACAGAGGTAGACAAAAGCAGGCGTCTCATTTATAGCTGGCATTTTGTCAGCTGAAATGACAACTAATAAAGCTAATGTTTGCGTCATGTGTTGGCTAAAAACCACCTTCTCATGCTGACTTTTTAATGCTGACTTTGTCGTTTTAACTAGAACCCTGTAAAAGTGGCCTTACATAGCAGTGGAAGACATCATGACAGGGCTAAATGCTGCATGTCCTAGGCAAAAAGTAAACATCTTCACCAGTTGATGGTCCATGTATAGAACAAAAAGAAAATAAAGAAACAGCATTGTTCTAGTCTGGCAGTGTGAAGTTAGCAGTCCCTAGTACTATAAGGAAACATCTAAGATCCAGCTGTTACCTCACTCAACATATTGTTTAACATCTTTAACTTACAAACTTGTATTTTCAATGAGTAGGCTATGATCCTACCTTTTTAGGATGAGGAGTGACCGTTGTGTCTGGCGAACGTAAACTCACCCAAATTAAAAGCTGCTATGTTAGCCTATACTCTAAAAAGCATCTTCATACCCTAGACTCAACTTGGGCTTAGCATCCTATCTGACTGTTTGAAGGAAAATCTTGTGTTGTGCTGGTGAGGCCACTGACTGCCTTCCATCAAGGACAAAGTCACCTTCCTCTGGAGGAGAACCAAGTCCTCTGAGACACACTGTGGCTTGTGAGTCTACTGCTAGAACTAGGTCAGCTCACCTCTTTGCTGGAAGTTATACTGTTATTTCCTTAATGTCGTCTCTCTCCCAGTGTGTGACTTTCCTTGTGATTGACTTGTTTGGTGTATTCTCCAGCCACTGCTGCGATTAAACCACCAACACACCAACACACATTTGTTGCACGGTCAGAAAAGTGATACAACAGCTACAGGTACTGTTTTAAGAGACAGACATAGTAAGCTACACGTCTTCTTTGCACACAACCTTTTAAGGCTTTGTGTACAGTAAGTAGTTATCAGGAAAGGAAAAACATTAAATGTATCTATGAGAATTATATCACAATTTCTGAAAACAATGACTTACAGGTCAGGTCAGCTAGTTTTATTGGACAGG
Organism: Morone saxatilis; assembly: GCF_004916995.1. Classification (NCBI taxonomy): domain Eukaryota; kingdom Metazoa; phylum Chordata; class Actinopteri; family Moronidae; genus Morone; species Morone saxatilis. The sequence continues at coordinate 15,937,378 of NW_023339696.1, read as the reverse complement.
TCCCATTTTTTTCAAGTCTGTCCTAATAGGATATACATGCCCATGTTGAAAGAGTTTGAGTTGCCTAAATGACTCTCAGTTACTGTATCTTCAGGTGAAGTCATTTTGACACCAATTAAACACTACGGATTTTGTTTCCATCACTTATTTTGAAACAATAAACAATCACATCATGGTCAGTATGGACACGTGAAACAATATCTGTGACCAATAATGCTTTCATGCTGTTCATATCTACATGTAGTACTACTTTGAATAGTGTACAGCACATGGCCTTCTCTCTGAACCTCCTCCAACGTCAGAATAAAATTGTATCACACTTTATTTTAATCCATCCGAAGTCACTCCCCTTTCCTTTGCATGCTAAACTAACAACTGCCAACTCATTTATTCATTTTGGAGTATGTTTTACAGAGGACAAAAATGTACAAGTCAAGTACATTTTATTTATATAGCCAAGAACAGATGAAAAACTCCTGCACATCTATTTTATGAGACAGGTGTGAGTGGGATGTGTATATCAAAACTCCTGCATACTGTATAACTAGTATACATTTAATTCCCAAGGTTTCAGTGCTAGACCTTCATCAGACAAAATTTATATAGCCCCAAATCACAAAATTGCCTCACAGGGCTTTACAATCTGTACTGTATACAAAACGCTCTTTAGGGTAAACCGAATCAAAACAACAAGACGTTAGCACCAATAATGTTGGTAATTTGCAGTAACAAAAAGTTAAGTAAAGAATTTCATTAATTAGAGTTATCGAGTATATCTACACTTACAGCAGTCATTGTCCCTCCAATGAGGAAAGTCTGGCTTGGATGCAGTATGGGGTCTCTTAAAGGATAATTTGCCCACTAATGACAGAGTGACATAGTGGACAGTTTCCTGTTGAAGAATTACTGACCCTTAGGCACTGAATTAGTGATAAATATCTATATCTAATTTGCCTAATATATAGAAAATATATCTTCTGGCTCATCTTGTTAAATTAATATATTTTGAAATATTATCACTGGATAAGTGTTGGACTGTCGTTTTGAACAATGTTTTATTACCATGACTTGTTGATTTGTTAATATACCATAAACTGATGAAACATCGCATTTGATTGTCAAAAAATGTTGTCCTTAGTACGAATGGTCACTATCAATATACACTTAGAACGTAGTTTTGGTTTGAATCACTAAAACAGGTCTAATGAACAAATTATCATCATTCTCGCAGTTCTTGCACATTTCTAATCTGTTTAATTTTAAAATAGTTTATAATTAAGAACAAAACCTGTAACCAGTAATTGTATTTTGTGGCCTTAGTTGTGTATGGAGAGGAAAACCAGATAACATTATATGCCTTTAAAGAAAGGGACAAGGTGAATGTGGACATTTCTCTAAACTGCCTATACATCTGGTTTAAGAAGCTGCAGGTGTTGCTTTAATTATTTTGTCCCTTTCTTAATCACTTATTTTGAAAGCCCTGTCTCCTCATCGATAAGAGAGAAATGAATGTTATGTCTTAAAATGCTCCTTCCTCAGGTCCTCCTCAAACTGTCAATAACAAGTTGGGAAGGAGGGATCCTCGGCCATCCTTAGTGCCGCTGATGGATATGCTCACACCTCCAAGAGGTAAACATCATTGATTCTGTCCCACTATCACCTCTAATTTGCTTCCAGTCTCTGCACAATAAGCTCCTTTATGACTAATCACACCCATTTACAGGACTGATACAAGGCATTTTTTATTTTCAGAAGTGTGCCTGAAGCTCTCAGACACACTGTGTCAGTATTGAAATGTTTCTGGGCTGTCACATCTCGCCACTTCCTTAGCCTTAATGTGATCGATTGGGCCAGCTACACAGCCATAACATGCTCCTCTACAGAGCACTTTTATAGTAACATTTCAGGCCCAGTTGAACCCTACTTCCCCTGGGCCATTAAATGAAAAAACTGGACCTCAAGTGGATCTCTGAGTCTGGTCCATCCCTGAGCTTACAGGCACGTTAATGACAGAAATTGTACATGTCAGTACTACCAGAGAGCCCAAGGATTAAATAATGTGCATGTAATAGTGAGATCTGAGGTCTTGGCCTTGATGTGCTAAGAACATTTGCAATACCACTTTAATGACGAAAGGAAAGAGCCGGGTCTGAGACTCTTGCCTTAGAGAACATGTCAGGCCTTTCATGGGAACCATTTTTAATTGCGACCAAAAATGTCTATTAGCGAAGTCTCCCTTAGGCACATATTGTATCCATTATGGAGGTCATACTGTTAGGTTGAAATACATCATTCCAAAGATTTAATCACGATATTATTATGATTATTATTATTATTATTATTATTATAGTAAGCTATTTTGAGAAATGCATCTTACTGCTTAAAATCTATGTTATGGAAAAGATAAGAGCATTTTCCAATTCAAATATTTTATTAGATTATAATTTATTAGCATTGCACTTATTATTAATTGAATGATTTGACATGGTCAAACACTTTTTCAAATATAGCATGAATTGTTGTTACTACTTATTTGCAGCGTAATTAAGGATTTCTTGTACATTTTTGCAGTCATGCCATATGTTAGTAATACATTTATTTATTTCTCATTGTCAGTTTGCACAGCATCATATTCATCACAACCATATTTGTTAAATGTATGTCTTTATCTGATTTGAAGACTGACATTTTATCTGACAGTTATTCTTGATCACTCTCTCTTAGTCACTACAATTGTGCTCAAATCCAGTATATAAAGAGAGATGGTGTTGTCTGTTACTTTTGCATGTGAAATTTCTCAATATATGTAATATTATAACCATTGAACAGTAAAACAAATGTCATTAAATTCCATGAATTCAATTCGAATTCTTACTTAGATCTTGTTATTATACCCATTTATGTGGACCGACTGGAACACACAATATGGCATTAGCCCCAACAGTGGTAGCAGATGGCCCATGGGGCATGTTTGCCAGATTTAAGACTTAAGAACTGACACACACAAATAAATTTGGACAGTGTTGCTTTAACATCTGAGAACACTATTTAACTCATCCCATCTCAGGAAGTTTTCACACTTCACACTTCATTAACCTCTAGGGCACAGATTCCCTGGGAAGTCAAGGAAGGAAAATGCTTGTCTTTTTCATATAAATCACCACCAAGCGGTAAGCCCCCAATGACAACATTTACATGCACACAGTATTCCAGATAATAGCTGATATTCCGGTTAAGGTGCAATTCAGTAAATGCTGTTTATATGCACTTTCACGTCTCGATCACAAATATCCATGTACAAATTCATGAACAGAATATTACAAACACTACTGTGAAAACCAAACTTGCACTAATCGCAAAAATTGTGATAAAATTAAGTTTACTTGTCTCAGTGGAAACTGACATATGCCAGCTACCAAAGCAAGTCTTTTGTTTACTGATATGCCATGTGAATATCTGTATGCAGATATGAGGTTACAGTAACAAGTTTTCAGTTTACATGTGCCAAAAGAGTACTTAAGTATTCCAATTAACGTTGTGAACCTTAACCTCAAAGCATGTCACTTCTCATAAGGAAAATATGTTTACTGAAAACATGACATGTCTTCTATGTGCAAAAATAATTTGTAAGATTCATATCATGCATATACTGATGATATTCGATGCAATATTATATTTAGTTACTTTAGAGTTTGTTGTTTACCCAGTGTATAAAATAAAGTTTTAAGTAAAAGACACAGTCAAAGATCTAGATATAGAAGGTTAAGATATTTAATAAAGGCAAATAACCAGAGCATACAGTGTCAATTGCACTGTAATTTGTGTAATGTTGATTCATTTTTGGTCAAAATAATGCATTAATAAAATCCTTAAAAATAACCACATCTTAACTGATTTCATGAGGGCGCTACATAATATCCAGTTGTGAATTCTGTCACAGTGCAAGAAATTACAATATTTTAATTCTGGATGGCAATGCCATCTGCAGTTACCATTGCTACCATTCTCGACTGGCCTCAGCTAATTTTACAGCCCTGCTTGCGTCCACTAAAAGGATATCCTGTTTGCCGTCTTTCGTCTACCTGAATTTGTGTGAATGCAGCATAAGAATGAAAATCAAAACTCAGATTATTTTCCAGTCTTGTTTGTATTGATGTTTCCTTCAGTTTACCTTTGAAAAAGGTTTGAAAGCCCCCTGATGCCACACACATCAACACTTGAGCATCAACTGACTCCAGCAAAAGTCAGTGAGCGCGATCTATGAAGAGCTGATGGCTCTGCCTTTGTCGTCCAGCCAGCGGTGCTGCCGTGTAGGCTGGCCTAGGTAACAAAAATAATTTCTTCTCTTTTTCCCATTTCCTTGGTGGTGGACCTTGACTCATCTATCTATTTACTATACTTCTAATCTATTTTTTTCAAATGTGAATGTGCTATTCTTAGTAACCCTTTGCTAAACTTTGACCAGCATTGCAGATACTTCAAACAGGTCTTTTTAAAAACTTTTCTGCCCAACTGTAGTCAATATGATGGTCTTTCAGAATGTGTGCTTCCCCCTAATTCAGCCATCTGTTGCTAGTCTTGTGCTGTTCTGAGAAGTCCACATGGGACTTTGCTCTGGAGCTGTGTCCTCTTCTTCCTTGGATCACAGCAATGTCTTGCCTTGGATGATGCTTCTGCAGCCCTTTGGGATGTGGTTACTGAACAAAAGATAGTTTCACCCTCCCAAAGCTTTCAAGCAACAGCTGAGGATGTTCTCCAGGGTTGCTCTTCTGAGCTATATGCAGCCTGGTGCTGATTCACATTGATCCAGCAAGAAAGATTCAAAGACATTATAGGCTTATTGAACTACGAAATCCTATACTGGGACCTCACGCTCTTAGGTTACCTGGCTGCACTAATTTGCCCATTGCCACAAGGAGCAAATGGTTCCCACTTTTACAGATGGATGGCATAAGAACAAAACCACTTCTCATGTTCTTCTCATCACCAAGAAGCAGTATGGTAGATTTGGGGGTTTGGCTACAGTTAAAGATTGACTTGAGTTTCCTAAAGACAAAAGTGATGTGCCAAGAATATACACTTTGGAAGGCTGCAGCATCCATCTACAAAAGGCAACAGTTGGAGAAATCTAGAATTAGAAACCAAATTTTGCAAGAACACAAAAGCTTTTTTATCACTCATCGTGAGTACAAAGGCTTTGCTTGACATTATACCCTCTTGCACACCACTAATCACCTCAATAGTCAGAGGTATTCTGTTCAGAAATATAGAAAATATTTTTCTCTAATGCAAGAGGCCATGGGGATCTGAAAGAAGTTCAGTTTCCCTCTCTGTGTGCAGTACTCTGTTATAGAGGTGACCAATGATCTTTTTGGAGGGTGTAAAATATCATATTTGTTACCCAAATGGTTCTTTCATGAACCTAGAGGTGCACTGCAACCCGTTTCCTACTTTTCTTTCTTACAAACTTCTTGTGATATTCTGCCCTCTAAATGTTGGAAAGGTTCCTTTTCATCATGAAATGAAGGTCTTCTAGAGTTTCACTCACTTTGTCTCGTGCCTCCTTGAACTGCTGTTTCAAGGGCCTAAGCTCCTGTCTCAGCCAGCTAATCATAGCCACTGGTCATCACGTACTACACCAAACTTTAAGAAGCAAGGCCGATTGCTGTTATTGCCTGGAGTTTTCAATCAGTATCACCCTCCCCTCTTGGATCAAGGATTGCTTTCACATTCTCTTAAATTAAAGCCACTCCCAACTGACATCCTAACTCCACCTACATCTTGTACTCATAGCCATCAGCACATGGAGGGTCTTTTGACTATGTGCTGCCTCATGATCTGGCAGGTCTTAGATCTCATTACTTGTTTCTGTGTGATTCATCCACTAGCTCTTTCATGCATGCCTTGCAGCAGCTTATTGCCATTTATGTTGCAGACTGTGTTCCATCTCAACATTTAACCAAGACCACATTATCTCCCTTAACTTAACTAAGTGCTTTTAGTTGATACACTTACCACTACCTTAATCTTGCTTTAGTTCCCATGAGCAGATATTGTAGACTGTAAGAGTGGATATTTTGTAGTTATTTTTATTTTTTTATTATTATTATTATTATTTATTTTAGTTGGATTTTGACATTGAACATTTTTATATGATCAATATGAACATTTTGTCTAATATATTGATTTAAAGAGAGTATTCCAGGATGCGATTTGTTTCTCTCACATATGCAGAATAATTATATTTGAAAATAAGAGAAAGGTTACTTGATTCCTGGTACTGTTAAAATAGTTAATACATACTAATGTAAAAAGATGCTAGACCATGGTGTGTACCATCAAATGATTTGCATCAACATGACTGAATAGGCCATCCAAAGGATATTTGAAGGCTACAAATACTTAATCTACACATAGGCAATAGTCTGCCAATTAGCCTACACATGTATGAGATTGGAGCCAAATGAAAACCAATGATTTTCTTGTAAATTGTTTAAACCATATTTTTGCATAAATAGAATCATAAGGTGATAATTGGTATATATAGATATATACATGGATAGTTGTATAGTATGTATAGATATATTGCCATATTGCTTTGCAGCATTCTGTATTTTGGAACAGGATCAATACGTTTCATACATTAATGCAGAATATAACTGATATGTTAACAGCATCATGAAATAATGCAAAGCTTGATATCTATACTATTTTGGTGTAAAAATGGCATAACCTCTGTACTAATGTTATTGATTTATCTACAAAAGACCACATTTCACCATGCATCCCGTTCACATATCACTCTGCCACTCAAAGTTAATTACCATGTAGGTTATAAGACTCTTAGCCCCGGTAATATCCATGCATCAAAATCATACCATACCATCTCATTTCAATAAAACCTGAACTATAATGTACAGCCTACACTCTACAAGATATGCCACCTGTACACAGTAAGTACCAAGCTAAGCACCTTAAGAAGGGCATCTACACTGACCACACAGAAAAATACATTACACAAATTGGGTTTGTTTATTTGGTAGATATGTAAAGATATATCGCAAGTAAGTTAGACTACGATACAAATTTGTGAAGATTCAAATCGGTGCGATGAAAAATGAATCCTGGCATCAAGGAGCATAAACTTCAGCTTCACTTTTACATGCAGAGAAAAGGAAATACGCATTGTTTTACACAGTTTATAAAGAAATAAAAAGGATTCTATGATTTAAAAACTATAAGAGAAAATGTTATTGGTAGATTTTGTCTGAGAAATAAAGCAATATTATAATGTCATAATTTGTCTTCAATCTTTTATTTCTTTACAAAAACGTGAAAAAATCATATTGTGAAACCAGTATCATGAATTGGATCAAATTGTGAGTTGAGTGTACCAATTTTCTTTTTTATTTGGGTTTTTTTTCTATTTATCACAAGAGAGACAAGAGACAAGTGCTGTCAAAGTGTTCCTCAAAATTACCCATTACTGAATTACTTTTATTTGATCCTCCAAGGATGTTGGATACTGTGTGAGTTTACAAACTCAAATATCACTTCAAATTGCATCAAACATTTTGACTTCAGTGTGGCTTTTTGTAAGGAGGACATGCTGTCAAGTTAAAGTACTAAAGACAACAAGGTGTCAGAAAGCAGTTTTTAATTTGATTTGAAATGTATGTCCAAGCATGTCTGCCAGTAGCCCAATAAGAACACCCTCTTATCCTTACCAAGACAATTTAACACATCATCTGCTTTTTCTAATATTTTCTTTGTCCTATGAGTTGTGTAATCCAAAAGCACAATACAGGTCACTTTAGATAATGAGGCCAGACAGATAGTAACAGGTGTGACCATTCTGAAAAGATTCCTGTCACCTCTCACATCACCATACAAGGATGCAAGTGCTCTTATTGTGAAGAGGAGTCTAATATCTAATCCTTCCCTACAGCTATTCCAAGACAATATGGAGCCGACATTATGCATAAATGTGCAATATTTAATGAGGAAGACATTTTTTAAAAGGAAGAGGGAAATGGTGTGTTATTGCACTTAAGAAAACTGACTACACCTTTCACATTCTTCTCCATTATGTAACTTCAAAGTGTGAAAAAGGTCACTGCTAGACATACTCATTTGTATTATTTTCATTTGTTGTTATAGCAATAGTTCTTAAACTTTTACATTAAATTTATGTTTTGTAGGGCCTCACATGTAGGAGAAACAAAACATGTTAAAATATAGAACAGTGGATGTTTGCCCTTTTGCAAATATTTATCTTTTATTATTATAACTTTACAGAATTTATACACCAAATGTGTTCTCCAATGGTTTCCTCAAAACTTTTCTATTTTCTATTTTGTCCTTTAGGTCACCTTTCTCACACCACAAGTAATATGACTGAATGTTTCTGTCTAACTAATGGTCTAACATTCCAGCCTTCATGTTTTGAGTGTGAAATGCATTGTATTGTTATATTTGTTTGTATTTGTTGGATTTATAGTACCTTTCTGTGGAAGGTAATTTGAAATACCTTATTTAGCAGGAACCTGACATTTATATTGTCATGACAATTTGCATATCATGTCACTATATCACTAAATCTGAGACAAAGAATGAAAAGACTGATCACTCAATGCAGACCAACATCGCACAATAAAAAAGAGCATCCTTTTCTCTTTTTTTCCATTTTCATTGTATGTATTTTTCAGGAATACGCAATGTGTCTGAATCATTTTAAGTCTTGTAGATTGACTCACTACACAAAGATCTGGATACCATTACTTTTAAATGTCAATAAATTCAAGAAAGAAAACACCACAGGAGGTGTGTTGCTATAACATACAGTTGTGACATTTTGACCCTCTTTTTATGTCAGCTATCCACAGTGGATAATAACTTTGGCATACAATGTAAAATTAGTAAAAATACCTATTTAATACTTAGTTATGGATTTTTTTAAAAATGTGCAGATGCTTAAATGGGTCTTATGTTCAATTAATCTTATTTAGTTAACATTATGAACAATTTTAATAAATCTTTAAATTCACTTAAATTTGAGTTATGTTATTTTCGCGTTAGCAGCACACATAAACCTGAGCTGCCAATGTTCAAGTGTTATTAACTAAATTTTGATTGCAGGGATTTTTCGCGAAATACTCCCAGATAATTAAAATTATTTTAAGGATCGTCCGGAAATCAATGCAGATGGTAATTTCAGGCTTATCCCAGGTATGCACAGGAAAGATAAGAATGATTAAATCCACCGGCGCATTAATGAGTATGTAGATGTAAAATAATCCTAAAAGGCATAGCAGAGTTGCTGCAGGAGAAGCCAAATGTCAAGTGCCATTTTATTTTATGGAGGATCCTTTTTAAAGTGACACGGTTCTTTCTTATCCAAGCCTCTAAGATCTCATACAGCAACACAAAGCGCACAAGAGTAGCCTGTACAGACAGACGGATTTGTGGCGAGAACACAGCTTGTCCATTTCAGTTGATTTGAGCATGAAACTTGTAAAATCCTTCCCTGTCACAGTTATTTGGAAAGTCATTCGTGTCAAATTAGGTGTGTGGGTAGAGCAATAATGCAGTAGCTCAAATTAATACCCCACGTGAAGAGAAAACATTATTTTTTGTCTTGTGTAAGGTGTTATGAGGTTAAGGTCTTACAAATGTTCAAAAAAGTCTAAAATGCAAAATGCAAAATATTAAACAAATTCTGCAATAGCAGTAAAAAGCACATTTATTTCACTCACCCAGCGCAGTAAATGACATCAATTTCTGTCTAATCTGACTTGGTTTAGTTTTATATAATATGGGCAATAAACCGCAATGATGTCTGTGATAGAAGCTGGTATAAAAACATTTGGTTAGTCATTTGGTTTGGAAATGAGAGGCTTATTTCTGAAGACGCTGATTTCGGCTGCAGCTCGGATTCTGCAAATGAGACCCTTAATATCATAGCCATAATTAATTGTGCAAATTTGTTTCTATTAAATAAAACTAACACATACTGAGAAAACTCTATTAGCCTTAATTAAGCTTGATATCCTAATTTAGGAAATGTGTGGTTGAAAACAAGCCGTTTTGGTAGATTTTTTTCTCTGTCTTTCTCCGATAGTGAAAAGCCTACCAGCTTTCTGCCTTTGGGCTGCTTTTCCTCCTTTGAGAGTTGGAAATGAGAAATGGAAATGGAAATACCAGGAGGTGCTAAATTAGCTGCCTGATCTGCACTTATTGCCGCATACAGGCCCCTATTACTTTGCCAATCTGTGCCTCTCTTTTAGCATTCCGGGCATGGAGAAGCTTCGAGATAGCAGATTTATCAAATGGGAAAATGAATGCATGATGATCAGTTAAATTGAAAATCAGCGTCTGCATGACAGCCCGACCTGACACCTCCGTAATTAGAAAGAAAAATGATGGCGTCCGATGCATAATAGAGCAAAAACAATTTACACTCTCCCATAATGATCCGGCGTTCAAATTGAAAATTTCTCCGGGTATAAATTGAATTCATAAAGTATGATTCATGGACGACACATCTCCTGGAGGCTGCCTGGGCATATCGATTGATAGTTTGTCTTGAATCATGCAGCGTGCAGCTCTCAGGCAAGAAAAGCTTAACTACTTAAGCAAATCGCTAATTTCACCTTAAGGCCACCAATGTGCAGCCAGCGATACTCCTATTCAGTGTGCTAATGAATTATGGATGAACTGGGCATACGTCCCAAATAGCCTAAGAGTAACATGGAAAAATACACACCGAAGAATCCTGGGTTATTTCAAATTGGCCCCGGTTATCCCACAGTTTAGCATCCTGCATAAACCCTGTATCTCTGTGTTTTTAAAGAATTGACAACCTATGAATGTATCATTTTACGTCTCGAATTGTGTCAGAGTATTCCCAATTTACACCTTTTAGGCGACTGTAACCGTATAATATAATATAATGAAAACACTGCAAAAACCACAAGTCTTTTCTTTTCAGGAGGTTCAAAAATGCCTGTGAACTCACTGGTGGCTGGATTATTAGCAAAAAAGTTATAGTGATATCATGGAAGAGAAAAGAAATGAATGATTAAAAAGTGAGAAAACACCATGAAGTACACTGAAGTATGTATAATGCCAGCACTATAAGCAGCATGCAGACACAGAGGTTACACCTCTAAATCACAGCCTATGCAGACCTAATCTTCTGCATGTTCACTGTGTGTGCCATGTTGGCTGTGTCTGCCCCTGCCCCCCACCAACCTAATAAGACATTGCTTCCTAGAGCAAACAGCTGCATGGGTTGAAATTTATGTAAATATTTTGAAAGGGACACTGGCTCAGAAATTCATTTGCGCCGGCTCAGACGTAAAGCTCACCCCTCTGATTATTTTCAATTTATTTGCAAATCAAGACCCAAAGAGAACACTAACGGGCTTGTGGGTTTTAACAAGGGTATCAGCAGCTATAGCTGGACTCGATGCTTTATTTTGGTGTTGTTTTTGTCTTATTTTTTTATGCTATTAGACGCCACACAGCAGCTTCGACGTCTCTTCCTTTGGGTCGACGTGATATTGTGGTCAACACTGCTAATATTGCAAAAGGGAGCAGATGTCCCAGATCCCGCATGGCTTCCCTGGGGACCACCAACCCTATTAGAACAAATGTGTTCTGCTATTGTAAATAGGCACGTTTGCCTCAGCCCGTCCTATTACAGCCGACGCATGATCAATAGGCTGATAACACAGAAACATCAATGTAAAGCGACAGAACAATGAGGGATATCATCGAACATCTATCTTAATATAGCCCTGCTACAAGGGGCCCTGACAAAGTGGAGAGAGAGGGAGAAGAAGAAGGAGGGAAAAAAGCTCATGAAAATGCCTCCCCACGAATCCCCATCTCCTATCCAATATGCACAAACACACACACTCCCAGCTGCCGGGGCTATTATTTTCCTATTTCAATTTGACACCCAGGCCTTTTCATGCTAATTCTATTATTCTTGGAAGTTTATGTGATTTCATATCACTAGAAATCGGTAATGTATTATAACCCCCTTTGAGCTAAAATAAACTGAATCCCCCTGCAGTAGCCACCGGGAAAATAATTACTTTCATATCAAAACTCTGCAGGAGTCGAGCGGGTCCTTTTCGCCTCAGGCTCGTAACCTCATTTCAGTGGGGGCTTATAGATGAATAAATTTGTTAAGGCAATATACAAAGTACAACATGAGATTTCTTAAGAAAGCCCTTCCTACTGTACTGTAGTCCTGCACTGTATGTGCTGCTATTTAAGGTCTCACACGGTTTGAGGTGCTTGTATACAATAGATTTATTTAAGAAAAAACTTACATATATAAATAGTATAATACCTTTTTTACAGCTCTTGAGGATTTTTGTTGGTCTCGTGGTCTTGTGTTGTTTGTTTGTTTTTTTTTGACAAGTTATCACACATTAAAGGATATCTAGAGACTCCTGACTCACACACACAGACACACTCGCAGAGAGAGAGAGAAAGAAAGAGAGAGAGAGAGAGAGAAGGAGAGAGGAAGAGAGAGAGAAAGAGAGACGAGAGAAGAGAGAGGCAACACCATTGTCAAAATATCAGCAGAGTGGGGAAACCTAGAGATTAGATGCAAAGATGTAGTGTCTGGTTAAGCTTTGGCCTAATGAAAGGTGTCGTTTAGAGGCTATATCAGTATGTTTCTGCTTTTTTTACCCCCAAGGATTTATTCCAAGTCGACATCTTCTTTAGAGTCTGTCTTTGTGTCTGCTGGACTGTCACTGAGTACAGACTCGGAGTTGACAGGGTGGTCCTTGTTCTCTAAATGCTCTTTTCTGTCTGCATCGACAGGCTTAATGAGTTGTGGACTGTGTTCGTGGGCGAAAGTCGAATCGCTGCAAATAACAGAGGTCTGAGTACTTTTGCCAGAGGGAAAGGCGGCCCTAGACGGGCTGGTGTGCGGTGATGAACGTGTCTTTTCCTCTGATCCCACAGGTCCCTTTTGTGCGTCTGCAGAGTCCGGCGAGCTGCTCCTACATCCCGCAGAGCTCGCTGAGACGCTGCAGCGGACGGTGGACTGGTTTCTCTCCGCCGGGGTGTCACTGTCACAGTTTGCTGCTGATGTTGTCTTCAGAGCAGTTTGAGGAACAATGAATCCAAGCGGCTGTGTGATGGGATAGAGTAGGAAGTGTCCTTTCCCTATCAAAGGCCGTGAGGAGGGTAAGGCCGCGGGGTTGCGTCTCGGTCTTGCGTCCGAAAGGAGGCTTTCGACGCTAAAAGGGTTGAGTTTCTGCACGCCGGAGGCTCTGTTGTTGCTGGAGCACAAGCTTGACCGGTGGCTGGCGTCGGGCGAGTCCAGCTCGGATCCGCCAGCATCCTGGTCCAAGTGTCTTTGGTTCTGGTTTGGGGACTGGAGAGGGTGAGGTGTTTGGTCGCAGCTCGATTGCGTTTGGTTTGGCCCCCCCACAGAGTCATAAGGTGGGCCTGTGTTGTGGTCACTGTCGGTCACATGCGACACCCCGCTGTCGCTGTCCGATCCCGGGGTGTGAAATAAATCCCCAGACAGGAGCTTGTTCTGGGACTTGAGCAGCCGTCGCTCCTGCTTTCGCTTCTTCTTCTCCAGCCTGTCCAGCTCTCTCCGGGCGATCTCCTCGGGGTCCATGGGCTCCCCGCTGCAGGTGGTGGGGTGGGCGTTGTGAGCAGGTCTACCCGGACCTTTCTTTGTGTTCTCCTTTTTTCTCCATTTGGCTCTGCGATTCTGAAACCATACCTGCAGAGAATAAAAAGAGAAAACACATGTAATGTGCACTTCTGTCACTGCAGGGGTCAAATAATTATGGGCAAAAATGGCCAATGTTTGAACAATATGATAATTAAACAAATAGTGAGGTCCTGATCTCTTGCTATTTTCTATGCAGGCCTGTTATTAGGCCTTTGATTAAAAACCAATCTTTGCACAGACAAGGCTACAAAAAGTTAGATTGAAGCCTAACAGAATAAGCTTTACATTTACAGGCATAGGTCAGGTCTTAATTATTTTTCTTCCTATGTAAACTCCGCAATGACACTTAACCTTAACTTAAAACTCGCTGTTTTTATCAACAAAAATATTCTCATAATAAAATAAAATAGGCTGGTATATTAATTCACGCAATTCACCTAATTGAGGTTGGGGACTATACACTGAATATTTCTGGTCTTTGTTTATTCAAGGCTGTCGATAGCCTATATTTGACAAATAACGCCAAAATTCATGACAAAATAATATAGTCAAAAAAATACAAAGAAGACAATTATTAAAGGGTCCATTATTTTTCAAAATAAAGTTGTCATTAAAATTGATTTATGACACTAATATAAGCCATGAAAGGTCAAACAACACACATCCATCCGGGGGTCCTTTTAATTATTATTTGTTTTAAATATTACGAGGTAGGCTAGGATATATTATGACCCCAAATTAACCCATGCTATTATTTCTACAATTTGTTTTCTGCACTTTGGACCATATGATTGAAATACTGAGCTTGAATTAATAAGAAACAAAACAAAACATATAAAGGAACAGAATGAATATTTACCTGAACCCTTGATTCTATCAAGTCCAGTCGGAGAGCCAGTGCCTCCCTCATGAAAACGTCGGGATAGTGGCTCTCATTAAAAGCCTTTTCTAATTCCTCCAGCTGCCAACCAGTGAAATTTGTGCGAGTTCTCCGTCTCTTGCAACCAGGGCTATCTTTGTCTGGGTCCCCCGAGTCTGACAGCAGAATGAGAATACATGTAAACAATGGATAACTACATATTTTTTAAATGACCACATTTTAACACAATTCTAACAAGACTGCTTTCATGCATATGTAACGGATTCTGCAAACTTTAGAGCTGAAGAGGATGACTGCATTTGACATTTTGCTGTGTACACACATGCGAGCCTGCAGCTTCTATCAAATCTGTCGCCTTTTCTGAATTAAGATGAAACCTCCACATGTTAACACGGGCATTTCCTTGCTCTAGTGTTTACTGACTGACAGAAACATTGTCTTTGCTTCGGCGCATCTTCAGCTTTTCGGTGATGAAAATGAAGTGGGAGGCGAAGAATACTCCTCTGCCTGTGTGTGTGTGTGTGTGTGTGTGTGTGTGTGGTTTGGCTTTGCCCTTTAAACACACCACCAAGAGGATAACTTGTATCGCAATATCCTGCCTTTGTTTCTCTCTGTTTATGTCTTTGTGCAAGCAGCCAACCTGAAGAGGTTATTTTGTAGTATGCTATGTATTGTGGCTTACCTGACAGTTTGTAGTGCTGATTATCTCCATTCATCCCGCAGCCCGAAGACAAGAGGGGGTTGGAATTACCCACTGAAGCCGTGCAGGAACCATTTAGTAATCCGTCTATTGAGAAAGGAACCGCGGACGCAGATTGAAGTTGATGCCCGGCTAATTCGTAAACGTGATGGTGGCTCAGATGGTACGGGAAGCCCACCATCCCGCCGAGAGAGCCTCCGAACTGGGCGTGAGGTGGATCCAGTATCCTGCTGTCCATCATCCCGCAGGCAAAAGGAAACGACGTCTGGAGGCCGGTGATGGGAATTTAAAAAGCATGCAGTGAGTGTGGCCAACGAGTAGGGGACATGATGTGAAGGGAGGGATGAGCTGTACTTTATCCACATGAACCTCCCAATAATTAGCCCAGGCTCTGGGAATATGAGACCCAATGAGAAGCGGTAATGGACTCTGACGTCAGAGACGCGCTCTGCAAACGCTCCCCGTATCGATTGCTAATTAAAGCTGACATCCACCTCAATAAACAATATCAGAGCTGTCACAACAAGACAGGAGGGCTTTGATAAGAACTACATCGCAACTACACGGGGGACCCACCGGGAGGAAGGGCTCACTGAATGCCGGGAAGAAAAGGCTACAGGCGGATAGGTTAGGCCAGAGGCTCCCGGACTTTTTTGTTCAGCGGAGGACCTGCAAATAGATGGATGTCTAACCAGATTAGACAACCAAAATGATTATACTTTATTCAAGTTAAAGCCATGGCTGTTTATTATTATTATTTTGATCTTTTTCTGCAGTATTATTTTATGTATTCTTGGATATTGGCATGCCATGGGCAGGTAGCAGAAAAAGGGTGAAAGCTGATCAGAAATGGAAAAGCTACAATAATAACTGATATTATATTGATGAATTAAATTATTCCTTTTTTTTCCCCCAGGGATGTCTGCAACCTTCTTTGGACTGTGGGACCCTTTGTTGTCCCTGAGCCCCACTTTGGGAACCACTGAGTTAGGATGACCCCCCATGTTAGTTATGGGTCATCATTTCAATACATTAAACCTTTACAGTCAGGTAGGTTCACACGCAGGCCGTAAAACAAATAGGGTGATTGGTGAAATATGAGTGCGTTTAAAGGGAATATATTGCTGAAGGCACACAGCGAAAGAGAAACTATAATATTTTACTGTTACAAAGCGAAAGCCTCAGTTACGACCAACGCCGTGTTATGAACAAAATATATGAGCAAATAAAGGGAGGCTTCAACTACTTCAAGAACAGGGGCAGTTCAATATAACAGAATAAAAAAAGTGACAAAATGCCATCCTCATATGTACATTAGAGGCATTCACAACATTTCCTGTCAGGAAACCAAATTGGAAAGCTCCTCCACTTGTGCAACCCCTGCACTCAATATGTGACTAGCCTAAATCCTATCTGCTCATTAGGTTTTCAAATAATTAATTCGACTTTATTTATCCCCAGTCTGGCGCTGTCATAATGTTAATCAGAGTTGAAATTTCGCACCCCACTCATTCCCTGACCCTTGGCACCCGGATTGGCATGTTGTAATAACCTGAATCTCTCAACAGAAGCTGCGATAATTGTTACCCTATTAGCATGCAAATTGTTTAATTAATATTATTATGAGGAAGTATATAATCCGCTCGTCACTTGACCCCCAAGCCCAAATAACAACCCTCTGTATTTCAATGTGTAGCCCTACATTTTAATGAACTCCTCAGAAATGATCTCGCCTATTTATCCATCTTCCTTTTTTTTTTGCAGCAGCAGCAGTGTGCTCGTCTTTGAAGCGTTTCCTTCTTTGTATTTTAACTTTAATTTTAACGCACCCGGACAAGATCTTATGAATAATTCCTCCCCATTCATTTCTTTTTGAACATCTAAAATTCAATAATTGCTTTTCGTCATTTCAAGCATATATAGGCTGTCCCCAACTCGGCCGCACACAGGAGCTCAGTGAAAGGCAGCCCTTGACACAGTCTCCAGAGACTGTGCATTTAAATCCGTTTTTCTACAACCGGGTGACATTGTCAGATTCTAGCTTTAATTAACCCGATAATAAGGCGAACAAGGCCAGCATTCAGCCGCGCTGTTGCCCTGCCTTGTTACCTTTTTTATAACTGGCCCTTTTGGCAGAAAATCAGAGGAAATAAAATAATAATAAAGAAAATACATTTTCTTCTCATTGTGAGTTGTTTGTTGCAGCTGGACACATCTCT
This sequence comes from Morone saxatilis, assembly GCF_004916995.1. Taxonomy (NCBI): domain Eukaryota; kingdom Metazoa; phylum Chordata; class Actinopteri; family Moronidae; genus Morone; species Morone saxatilis. The sequence goes on along the minus strand of NW_023339696.1, from coordinate 15,919,862 downwards.
TTATTGCACTTATGTAGCCTATTGTTCAGGTGAATCAATAAGAGCACATGACCTATAGACTAATTGATTAACTTTCCAGTGAAGGAGATGAATTCCAGGACAAATAAGTGGTTGAGTGTTTTTATCTTTCTGTGTTGTACAAAAAATAGGTGTGCAAAGTAACATGTCACTTTAGAAGGAAAATGGGGGGAACAATATTTGAATATACACGTATGACCAAATGTAAAGTGTTTTGGACTTCCAAAGAAAATGATTGAAAGCAACTTTCTAAACCTTTCTAAAAAAAATAAAACTTTATTACATTTGCAGCCATTTAATATTTCACTGTGTGCAGCTGTTTTTCAGCTCAAGGCTGTCAGTTGTAACCCTTCACCTCAAGCACCTTTTGGATGATAACCAGCCCTTTGCATCCCTTCAGAGATAGATTTAAAGTCATTCTTAAGAGTGACTGAAAGATAGTCTGACCAGTAACACACACTGAAGCCTGGAGAATACATTACATCTATAATGAGAAGATGCTTTTGACCACTTAATACCCAGAGAAAGACACATGTTGTTGTTGTTGGTTTTTTTGGGTAATTTAGCCTCAAGCTTAATGTGTATTTTATCGTTTAAGTGTGATAAAAGTTGTATAATCACTTAGGAGCGCTCTTGTGTTGGCTGTAAGTCTCTACTCAACCACAGTGATGAATTAGGTGAGGAAAAACAGCAGTGGCACTGATGGAGCACATGGAAATCCCCTAGCGCGCGCACACACACACACACACAAACTCTCCACACTCATTCATTCACTTATACTTTAATCAAAAGTTCAAAAGTCTACAGCAATTAACACACATTGTCTGGACCCTTTGTACCCATCAAAGTTTCTTTATGGGGCTAAACAAACAGAAGTCAGCCACCTCTACTCACACTTTATCTTTTCCCTCCCTAAATAAGTCTCTTTAATGCCAACTTTTTGTGTTGTTTGTCTGTCTGGCTGTGAGTCCCCTAAGAGGATTTTGAAGCAGCACACTCACCTGCCTCCAGATAGCTGAATTTCATAGGCATGCCAACTTAATAAAGGTGTTCAAATGATACACCCCAACCCCAAATAAGACACAGGCCTTATCAAGACGCCCATCCAACACTGATGCTTACTTTAGCACAGCACAGAATCAAATTCATTTTTAATTAGGCAGGCAAATTAATAGGCAGCAGTTTAGGAGTTTAATTACTCAATTAACTTCACGCACGTTAATTTTTAACTATCTAAATTAGGTTGCACATTATTCGATTTGATGATAATTATAGAATTAAATCTAAATTAATTGTTTTGGATGATTTGGATGAACTAGATGCAATTCCAATTAAACAGCAGAAAAAAAGCTTGGTTGCCATTTTAAGCTCGCAAATCCTTTGATTCGATTTTAAGCAAGAAACTCTGCCTCGAAATTTTCCTCTGATCCTACAAATTCTCTCTCCTTCTAATCCCACAATTAAAAGTTTCCTCCCATCTAATTATCTGTAATTGTGCCGCTGTCAAAGTAGAATGGAGAAGTGAAAGCGATTGATTTGGACTTTTAATTCAGTTCATTTCTGATAGAAGAGAAAGTAATTCCCTTCAAATTACCTCATTCAATCCTGACACCCTAATGCCCTTCAAAATCTTTTTTTACTCCCCAGCATTTATATATTAAAAATGAAGCTAGAATGACTAGTGCCTCCTAATAATAATAACCAAACTTCCATTAGAATAATAATTTCATTTCAATTAAAACTGACTTATCACCTTTGCTAAAACGTGCTTAATATGCCGAAAATTATCAATGCTTGAAGGAGCCCAAACTGGGGAGTCTAATTGTAATCAGCAAATCAGAGGTGCTTGTCGCTGCCGTGCCTTTGCAGAGAGGCAGTCTCGGAAATAGAACTAATTTACTCAACTCCCCCGGGAAATCCGCTCAACAGATTAACATTTTCAAAATATAGTAATGATATAATTTGAGAAATGGTGACGCCAATTTGTGAGGAGCCTTTGTGCAGAATAATTTGCATTTTTTTTTCCTTCGCCACCGCCTGCATTTTGCCCCCGTTAATTACAGCTCCGCAGATGAAGGGTGTGCTGTTTGACTCAGTGCTTATTATTCAACTTCAATCTAATAATTCAACTCTACAGGAATATAAAAAAAAGTGTAGCCTATCCGAATTTTAAGCCATCCTCCATATAATCCCAAATGGTTTTGGATGGGTGGAAATATGAATAGGTGAATATAGTCTTCCTGTCACTGTGGGTGTCTGTTATTGTAGCTCATATATGGCTTATGTGCATGACTTTATGTATGTGCTCAAAAGAAAAGACTTGTGCTTGCAAATTGTGGGTTTGCGTGATTATAAGTGTCTTGGACAGCACCAAACACCCCAAAACTCCCAGTAACAAACATCACAGCTTCCCGAGAGAGAATGTGTAATAAATAAACTCCACTGCCCTAAAGGTCACCTTCTACCTTCACATTATATGCATGTATATTAAACTGTGCAATGCATCTGCACTGAAGAATAACAGTACTCTTACAAAAGCGCTACATCCCTAAACTTTGGAGACTAATCCAAGTATAAAAACCGGGGATAAAGTTGAGACAAGGCCTGAGAAATGTAGCTATTTATTATCATCAAACACTAACTAGTTGCAAGGCTTGTGTAGTTTATTTTGGCTGTAGCCAAATTGGAAGTGATGGCAGGATAGCTAGCAGTCCCTCGCTGCTTCCTCACATTACAAAGATCTGCTAGAGAGAGCGGTGACTGTACTCTGCAGCCCAGCCATCTGCTGCTGTACAAAAAATATACCAAAAACCCCAGAGATATTTACTGTAGGACTACACTGCAGCAAAACAAGACAGCATGTTCTGACACAAAAAAGACAGATTGAAGCTTAATGTGAACTTTTGAGATGCATGCCCAACAAACTTTGAGGCGTATGTTTTCCCACTGCTATTGCTGTTCTTTCCCACAGACAGTATGTTGCATAGAGATGTATATTTTGGTCATAATTGGCTGTTGTCTGATCATGTGGTTCATAAGTTGAGTTTACTGTCACATTGTGCAGAAGCACAGCTACTCTACCTCCTTCTGCATCATGCATTTTGTTATAAATGAGACACTCACACCTTATAAATAGAACCAGACCAGTACACCTTCAGACCTTTTGACCTCTTTCACCTCAAATCAAGGCCCCAACACAAATCTCAAAAGACCTGCTTCAGTGTGGATAAAAAGACCTGTTGTGCCCTCTAGTGGCTGTTTGCTTTACATTGTTTATTCTCTTTAGTGTTGCCACAAGCAAGAGTGTTGACAGATACACATAAACCTAATGAACCAATGTCTCGAGGGTTCTCCACATATCAGGACCAATAAAATGTGGCAGGGTGGACAAACTGTTGGATGGGACAAACAACAACACATACTGTAGTTGTAGCAAAACATCCAGTTTTCCCAAAGTGTTCTTGAGCAAGAGCTGACCTCTAACCTCAGTGACCTCTTTGTTTCCCCCCAGCAATCAATAAAGTGGATGTTATGGTAAAATAATTGATACTCACTGAGTGGCCGTGTGTAGTAAACAGCACTGATCTGCAGTCAAAGCAGGATGAAAGAAACAAAATATATTTTATAAAAAAAAAAAAAAACATTTTACACTACTGGAACTGATTAAGGACCTAATGCAAAGTGCAAAAAACACAAACACACACCCACACAAGCCCAGAGTAAGTCACAGATGGCAAACTCAAAGGGCTGTATAACTCAAAATGTCAAAAACACAAAGACTGAGATTTATTTACTAGTGGGCAGTTTTTGAAGGAGGTTAAACATGCTTTCTTACTAACAAGGAAACAGGCCTGTCCTGTGCTCTCAAAGTAGGGCAATCTTATATCAGGACAGACTTCAGAGATATAGTCCAAAGTATACTGACGCACACAGAACAGGGCAGGACGGCTTTAGTCAGCACCTTTCATCTTCTTGTAGAGAACAAAAGTCGATGGACTTGATAAATGAGACGTTCAACATTCAACTGCTCTGCTGAGAGCTTGTGTAATCCTCTATTATGACTGATAACAATACTGATTGATAATTAACAACAACCGAAGAAGAGGTGTGGATCTACAGCGTGGGAGAAAGCTGCAGGGATGTGTGTAGAGGGCCAGGTGTTTTCAGAGTAGTGCCATCTGGCCGTAGCGTTAGCAGCTTATGAGGCAGGTGTTACAGCACAGGAGAGAAATTTATGCTCTCTGTAACTGCCTCTGTCTGTTCCTGATGATGCACTCTTACATTACATTTAACGTCTCAAAGGAGGAATATGATCTAGTGATGCTATTTAAATCAGTTACTTAATTGACCCCTTAATTATAATTTTGTTGCAGGAGAGTAACGGCAACACTGGAAAAGTCATGACTACCCTGACTTATCCTACTAAATATTGTGGTAATTCATTACATTCTCTGGGGGCTTTTGATTAATTATTATGTATTAAGAACCTTTGAATACAGTAAATTTAGACTGATGTTGTTGTGTGTTGTGTGTGATTATATGCCATGTTGTGGCTTTCATTTCATAATAATAATAAGTAAATGTAATAATTAAAGAATTTCCCAAAAGATTTTCACCATGTATTGACAATACACAGACAAATACACATGCTGTGTATCGTGTAGTCACTTAATCCTTTGGGATCTCTATTCATAGTTCCTCCTCAGCTCAGGGAGCAGAGGCTTGTAGAAGAATCCTGCTGCCATCAACTGGTAAAACCTGCAAAGACACCACTCACCCGGGTGGCATTAAACCAAGATGTTCTCCGATAAATCAACATTTTAAGCCATCAGTTTGCGAGAGATTTAGCCGGTGTGCCATCTAAAACAATGTTTCACTCAGTTATGCTCACTCATCCAAGAGAACAGTCTAAACTCAAATTCAAGAAGATAATTTAAGATCCATTCTCAGTAAATTGTCAAAAGATTGGATGATTGTACTTGCGTTTAAATAATTGATGTCAAATTGTGATATTGGAATTATATGGTTCTATATCACTTTTTATTAAAACTGAGTTACACACATTTCCATGAATGCTGAATATTACTTTAGGCTTTTTCAAAGACTCTTTTGGGGTTGAATATTCCGAAGAATAAAAAGCACATAACTATTTTTCTATCTTGCAAGTCAAGTCGTCTGTGATCAGTTTATCGGAGAAAACCTTATATTTCCAGGTTTATGAGACTGAATTTATTATGACTCCTATTAAGTCTAAATCAACCCTCAACTTGGCTAATCCTAAAAGAAAGTAAAAATAAGATATGGGTAGGCATGTTGAAGTTAAACTTTAAGATTAACTGAGAAAAATAAGAAAATTAAGTGACATTTAAAAGCTATAGACATACATTACAAGCAGGACGCTGTCTCCGGACGTGTAAAATAACAAGAATATGTCCTAAAGTTTAGGAACTTAAAATCTATTTAAGTGAAACCAATAGAGTTCCCACAGCAGCTAAGAATCTAATGTGGAGTACTCCGGACAGCTGGCATCTAAACAAAGATTAGGGCATCATGGCTGAGGGAGGACAGATTTTGGCCTCCAAGTCAAATCCTTTCCTCTGTCTATTACCTTTACTGTAGAGGACAGAGGAACATATCAGATTTTAAAAAAACAGCAATAAAACACAATGAAGTCAAATTTTCCCTGAAGTTAAAGCCAGTTTTATACGTTATTTCCTCAGTCCCTCATCGCATATCCCTAGTAATACTGCAGGTACAAAATGTTAACTACTAGCATAAAGTGTCTCCCACAATGCAACACTCACACACTGTCCAGTTAATGATAATGAGAAAAAGAATAATTGCAGGGTTCAGTGAGCACATTTACCCCCTAAAACACACTGTGAATAAAGCAGCAGGCGCCCACAGGTTCCTGCTGCTGCCAACTGGCCCTCTATTAAGCAGCCAACTCAGCGGTTCAACTACTGCCTTGCTGTCCACTCAATGGGAAACTGCCTCTCAGGTAAATACGTCTTCACACAACACGTCTCCAACACCTTATCTTCACTACTCTTCCCATGGGAGCACTAATTATTGACACCCTGAAGGGGTTCAGGTGCTTAGTGGCCCAGTAATGGTTAAAGTAAGTCTGATCCCAAAAGTCCAGTACAGTACTAAGGCTTATGTAAAACATTAAAGTACAGTATAAAATGTTATAAAAATCCATATTTGGGGAATCTTATACGCTTCCTTGTGGTCCAGCTCCCAGATGTGTACAGAAGAAGTACTGCCCTAATGAAAACAGTCCTGCTACTGCTTCAGTAAAGCTTCCTCACCCAGCCATTGATTTACATCTGCATTTATTTACATCTGCAATGTGCAACAGATCAACGTTTTTGCTAGTGCATGCCAAATCATGCCCGGGGGCCACTGCGGTGGTCTTGTATATGAAAAAAGGCCATGTTGCTCACCAAAGGGAGATAATAATGAATTCTCTACTACAAATTAGAACACTTAAAAATACTGATATGCACCAATTGTCAAAATTCACAAACTGCATTAAGATTAAAAATTGTGAGGTGAGATTGTTTTGTCATATGTATGGAAATGTGTCAATCTCATATGTCGCTGTGGCTGAGGAGGGACAACAAGACAAGATGAGCAGTAGTGACAAATTAATTAAAATACAAGCATCTTTCAGGAGGCAGTCAGCTGGCAGAGAGGGTAAAGGCGACAAAGGCTGGAAAGAAGAATCATGACTGAATGAATCAGGTGGAGTGGTCTTGAATGTATCTCTAGTCAGAAAAAAAGGTAATCTGCATTTAAAATAAAAATGCTAGAGAGATGTGAAGTGTCATTTTGTTGCTCTACACTGAAGAGAAGCCCAGATGGGAGTTATTTGTTGGATTCCAGTCTCATTCAGTGCTGAGATATTTGGGAATACGTGTTCCCACAGACAGAATTGATGATTTCATGACAGATTTATTTTAGGGCTGATTACTGGAATGCATTACATGTTGCAAGGGTACATACTGTATGATGATAAAAGTGTAGATTATTAATATAGATGCTAATGCTATTAGTAATAACATAAATATGAATACCTTTATTTACACCTCTACTTAATTCTAATAAGTGTATCATGTCTGTATCGATGTGTTGCAGTTCTATACTGTGACCACTAGAGGGCAGCAATAACAGGAAAACGTAATGAAGAAAACAAACTAAATTTAAGATCACATTGAGCAAGATAGCTTAGCGAACATTACAAGTATTAACGGACAACAAAAACAATTAAGTATTAACAGTGGTCACTATATTTACTGATTGACTAAGATTTAGTCTAGAAGGGGAAAGTTTTTTCTCATCAATAATGTTTGTTTTCAACCTTTTTAGATTCTCACCAAATTAACTTGGTGGTGGTATCTGTTAAGTCAGCCCCTGTTTGTGCCTCTCATGTCTTAAAAGACAAAGTTAAAAAAAAAACACAGGGGGCTGTGGCTCAGAGGCA
>NW_023339696.1:15911927-15912185 GCF_004916995.1 Morone saxatilis | reverse complement strand
CTATACAGGTCCATTTACCATCCATTTACCATTGTTCTGGCTGCATTTCCAGAATACTCATAGACTTTTTTAATTATCTAGATGAAAAATATCCCGTCCGCTGAATGATAAAAGAAGGAGATAAGGCTCGTCAGCACATTACCTGTTAACCTTTTGTAATGTCTGATTTATAATTCTTGATGTTGTTACTGTGTTGTTTTACTTTTCTTTTATTCTCATATTTTAACTGTGTTTTGTGTATGATAACTTATATCTTTT
>NW_023339696.1:15895537-15911784 GCF_004916995.1 Morone saxatilis | reverse complement strand
TAGCTGGGGGCTGCCGTCTTTGTTTTCCTTCAGAAACAGATGTGTAGACAGCAACAACACTGACTCTATAGTAGTCAATAATCTCACTAATAATGAGAAGTAAATTAGTGTTGCAGTTCCTCCCTGTGACCACTGGAGGGCAAGAAACCCTAGTAGCTCCAACCCTTTCAAAATAAAGCAAGACAACGACAGTGTATCTGATTTCCTGCCGAACACTAAGCATATAAACAGATGTAGCAAAACATCCAAAGTAGTAACTAGTATATATGGAAATGCTGTTTGTTAGAATACATGGGACCGGTTTTTATTACATAGTAAAAGTATTTAAGGCACGTGTATGTCGTAGTATCTGTGCATTTATTCTGAAATTACCAATTTAATGTGTTGCAGTTCCTAATGTTGACCACTGGAGGGAAGCAAACACTCATTATTATTATTCTGTCCTCTACTCTGTCACTGTGGAAACGATATAACACTTCCGGTATGAGCTTAAAAAAATAAAATAAAACACATTTTACAGCTGTATTGTTCCGTGTAGGATGGTAACGTAACTTACAAAACATAATGGCGAAAACACAGAGAGACGCTGGGATGGGAGGATGGCGTTGGATAAGGCAAAATAAAATAAACAAAGCCTAACATTGTAGTTTTTTTTACTCATCATAAAACCACAGCCGCTAATGCTGACTGTCCACCAAATCTCAAGAATAAAAAAAGTCTGGATCCTTCTGGAAAAGTCCAGATGTTTCTCGACGTCTCCGCCGACCGTCTATAAAGCCACACCTGCGTCGACGTCGGTCTTTCTTACGTCAGGTTACGTCGTGGGAGGACGTTGCGTGCGTGACACATCAAAACTTGATGAAAACAGACAGCTCAGCGGCTAACAGCGGCTAACAGCGGGGCTCACGGATCGATGCTTCAAATTGCTGTGAAAAAAAAAGCACGAACAAATCTGCATTAACCGGGATAATTTAAGGTAAAGTCGTTGCCTTCGACGACGGCGACAGACCGTCAAGAAAACGGGATTTGGTGAGTAAAAAAAAGAAAACAAATTGTTGATGTTGGCTGTCAAAAACAAGGGACAGTTTGATTACACAGCGAAAAACAGCTGTAACGTTAACGGTGTTTATTCAGGCGGGGTTTAGTAAAGAGAGAGGAAGTAATGTTATTTGTTCTTTAATGTATAATAAGCAAAGAGCCAGTTTAATGTTGGCTCCCTGCTTGGCGACACAGGAGCTAGCTGCTAGCAGTTGTGTGATCAATAAACAAGTATCAGTCGTGGCGATTTAAAAACGACATGCTGGTTTCCTGCTTTAGTCACAGCAACGTTACAGAGATTATTACATGTTATTAACTTATATCCACGTTTTACGATCGCAACCAACGTGAGCTGCGGTTACGTAATCAGCCTAATCGTCTAAGTTGGCCTGGCCTAGCTTGCGTTGGTACCGTTAGGTTTGCAGTGTCTTTGTAAATCTGTTTAACATTAATATTCACGGGTTTTCTAGACCGAGATGACTTCTGTAAGACCAGAACCGGCGGTGGTTCTGAGTTGGCGTAAAGCTGTTTAGTTATAAGCTTTTTAACAACTTGTATCAGTTCTTTAAACTCATGATGACTTGACTTTTAATGCCTCAGTAAACATCAGCTAGCACCCAGTAGCTCCACCCATTTCACTGTTGAAACAGTCAGCACTCTTCAGTCACACTTTTCTTTTTAAACACTAAACATTTTCCTTTCTTTCCTCCTCCAGGTGGTTAAGATTTCACCTCTGTCAGCTGCAGAGGTCTTGCTGCGATGGAGTTTCCAGATTTGGGAGAGCACTGCTCCGAGAAGACCTGCAAACGTTTAGGTGAGCACTGTTTGGGGACAGCTGTCAGTGCCGCGATGTCCGATGTGAACCTGACGTTTAACACCTTATTTTCTATTCCAGATTTCCTCCCTATGAGATGTGATGCCTGTCAAGAGATTTTCTGCAAAGACCACATAACCTATGCAACTCACAAATGCATGTCATCCTACAAAAAGGTAACTGCTTTCAGTGCACTTTTTTTTATAATGTGTCCAACATGTTTTAATTTTACCTCAAATGTGAAGTAAAATGGGGTAAGAATTCATCAGTCACGCATCATGGTGCATTATTGCACGTAAGTTAAGAGAGAGGGCTTGCTCAAACGGTGGCAGCGAAATAAATCCATTTGCAGATTTTGATCATCTGTTTCAACAATGAATAAATTGTATCCTAGAACCACGATGCTCTCCATATCTTGTTTTTGTTTTTATATACTTCTTTTTTACACTGTTAAGGTCAGAGTTTACAGCAGTGGTGATGGTAATATAATATATTATAACTAAATGTAATAATTCTAATTTTGGGAAGAAAAAAGAAAACCTTGAGGATCTCCAATCCTGTGTTTGTTTAATGTCTTTGATTTTATTTTCCCTGTAGGATGTCCAGGTCCCAGTCTGCCCTCTGTGTAACATCCCCATTCCCATCAAGAGAGGAGAGATGCCCGACATCAAAGTCGGCGAACACATTGATCGGGATTGCAAATCGGACCCTGCGCAGAGAAAGAGAAAGGTTAATATCACGTCGAGGTGTTTCACCCTACAATCAGTTAGAATCTAAACAACAATAACAGACATTTTTCATTTTTTCTTCTTTCAGATTTTCACAAATAAATGTTCTAAAGGAGGCTGTAAGCAGAAGGAAATGATGCGAGTGACCTGTGACCAGTGTCATCTAAACTACTGTCTTAAACATCGGCACCCATTAGACCACGATTGTAAGACTGATGGGAAACCTCTGTCCAAAGCCGGGTGGGTACAACCACACTACACCTTCAGATACTGTTCTTTTATCTGAAATATCACAGTAAAAGTGACTTTATGTTTGGTCTCAGACATGCTGCTTCTGCGAGGGCCCATGGTGCTTCCTCTGCCTCTGGTTCTAGTTCATCTGCTTCAGGAAACCCTAGACCTGTTTCTAATGGTGTGAGTGCAAATAACAGAGTCTACAACAGTGGGTAAGCACTTGTACTCATCATTTATTTAACATTTTACATGTCTAACCTTAAAAAATATGAATTTTTATTATTTTAATTATTAGTTCACTCATTTATTGTCCTGTTTTTTTTCTTCTTCTCTTTTTCTAGTCCCGCCCAGCGGATCCCTACTTCCGTTTCAGCACAGAATGTTATACCACCATCAGCATCGTTTCAGGCCGGATTGGTATGTACATTATTTAAATGACGTCACCTGATTAAAAGATTCCCCGACGCAACTAAAATCTGAACATGTGTGCTGGTGCTGTCATTGCAGACGGAGGAGCAGGCTTTACAAAGGGCTCTGGAGATGTCTTTGGCGGATTCGAGGCAGCCAGTTCAGCCAGTTCAGCCGGCCCTTACGTGAGTGAACATTATCAAAAACCACAGAAATATGCTATTGTCAGTTCAGCATCAGTCCGAACACACTTGTGTCAGCCTCAGTTGTCCTGCAGAGTTGAGAAAAATATGCGCTCTGAAGGGGTTAATAGGACAAGGATACAAAGTGAGCATTTCGCTTGTGTTTATTCACAAATTGTCTTTGCTTTTCCCACGCACACACTGTCAACACTTCTGTCTCTGCTCTGCACACACGCCAGCTTGTCCCAGCTTGTTTTTCTCTCCCTGTTTGTTGACTTTCCTGGGAGTATGGTCTCCTAAAAAAAAAAAAACATGTTTTAGATTTGTTTTTTTTGTTGTTTTTTGCATTTTCACCACAGCAGGTGAGCCATGTGTGGAAGAGGCTTGTTGTTATTGATGTAGCCAAACCAACATGGTATCAATTCCAAATGCTTTACATGATCTAGTCCATGCTTGAGAAATTGTCCTCCCTGTCTGTGTCTTCTAATGTAATACCAGAAAATGAACGCTCTTTCCCTGCAAAAATGCTAAAATGGGTCAGCGACACCAAGAAGTTTCCATTTGGTTTTTGTCCCTTTGTTTGAGCGAGAGAGAGAGAGAGAGACAGCTGTGGTCGAGCTAAATAGACAGTAAATGACAGAGAGAGAGTGCTGGTAGATAAAGAACCAGTCAGTCAGAGAAATAAAATGCTATTTTGTGATTGTTTCACAGTGATTACGACCTATAGCACAAATAACAACAACAGCACTTTCACTGTGTTTGGTGTGTGAGTCTGATTGTGTTGTTGTTTGTCTCTCAGCCCTCAGGAGCAGGAGGATCTGGCTCTCGCTCAGGCTCTCGCTGCCAGTGAAGAAGAATACAGACGCCAGCAGCAGAGACAACAGGTACCCGGAAAGCTTAGCCGTCAGTAGCATGCTAACAGGAACACATGGAGGTACACTGTTGTCATGGCAACCCATCCTCTTTGAATTTTCTTTATTGGCAGAAGATAAAAGACTAATTACTCTTTGATACATTTTTAATTATTATATGAGATCTATGTCTTTGTCTCTAACTGTATTTTCTCTTTGTTTAGGGGAGGGAGTCCAAACAGTCCAACTGCAGCCTCTCTTAATCTCCGACCACCATTTAGACTTCAAGCTGTGCTAATTATCTAGTAGAAACTGCACATCTGGAATATCAATATCCAGGATCAATGATTGTTAAATGAAGAAAAACTTTTGGAAGTTTGCTGAGATATTACCGCCTTCTACAATATAAGCACATACTTTCCCAGCAGGATCTGTCATTTTTACTAATGATTTGCTCTGTACATATTTTATATGCTGATCATGTTGAAACCATTATATTACCACATATGAATATTGAATAAATTATTTCAAAGATGCACCCTGAATTTTTCTTGGTTGATTCCGATTTGCAGACACACTTAACACTGAGACTCTGAGAGATCAGGTTGTTTAGGCAAATCAGCAGGTCCATTAGAGTTGGAAGTGGAATCATTTATTCAGTTTTTCAGTAGAAAGGGTTGGAGTTTGTTTACATTCAGACAGTTTTTGATGAACAAGGGCATTGATGATGATGACCACTTGAAGCTGAGTGGGAGAATACTGAAAGTTTTCTTTTATTCTTTCTGCATATTGTCGATCACTTGTAAACAGTACAAGTGGTCAACGATGTACAGGATTTTTGAAAGTAAAAACATACATGCATACAACAAACAATTGATAGTTTACCTAATTTCAAACTCAGGACCTAATAGTAGAGCTACTCTAGGTTAAGATGTAATAAGTCAATCTTCAACTTTGCCATTAGATGTCACTAAATCCCACACAGTGGTCCTTTAAATGGATTATTACTAATGATGGTTAGATGGAGGAAAGACTTTTGATCGGACAAAACAAGTAATTTGAAGGTGACTAAAAATGTGTGCTGCTATTCTGACATTTTATTAACTACAGTTAAGGGATCTGTAGATTAAATGAAAATGTACTTTACACAGTACAAGTAATTCTGGGTTCTTACAGCAGAGGGCAGTAAGACTTAATAGATTATATTTAATCTCATAGCAGGCTTGGATGTTTACTTCACAGGTGTTTGTGAGAAAAGACCTCTGCTATTTTTCTACTTATTAGGGATTCAGTTGTCATGTAAAATCTGGTGAACTGTCCTTTTGTTCCAGTATTTCTGCCTTTGTTGTCATTTGCATGATGAGGAGGGACATTCCTGAGATCCAGGGTGTTTGATGTGAACAGCAAGGCCAGCAGTTGAAATAATGTGTTGGAAAGCAGAGTGTTGTGACATAAACTGACCAAAGGCATTTACATAATCCTGTTTAATGAGCATTGGAATACAGATGCTGGACAAGACCTCTTCAACCTGCTGCAGTTAGCATGTGTCACTAAATACCTAATTACCACCACCAGATCCCATGTCATGCAACATCTGTTATAACTATTATAAACACACACTTTGTCAGAATATATCCAAGTATTCATCGTTGGTGTTGTGAAGTGTCATTTGGTTCTGAAGTTTTCTGTTTTTAGTTAATTAAAAGAATTCTCCCTATTGCACAAAATTATGCATTAGATGATTTGATCACTTGTAGCATCTTGCTGCATACATTTGCATATTCATGAAAACATTTCCTTCAAACTGCTGTAAGTACTAAAAGCTTTACTTAGAATTTGGAGCTCATATTTGTACCCTGTACAAAGTAAAGCCATTGTTAATATGTGAATCTTCCTTATCACTAGTAATTGGAGGAGATTCTGGGACGATGACTCATTATACTGGATCATACTGCACAGTAATGCAGGCATCTAAACACACTTTGTGCCTCTCCTTTAGTTATTACTAAACACACTTTCCAAGAGTCTGCAGTCCCTAAGGAGAGGAGCACCAATTACTTCAAGTTAAATGAAGAAAATGGATGTTTGCTCAACACTCTCAAACATCTTTGTGTTTCCCTGGTGAGATGCAGTCTTTTGTTGGCTCGCAATTATCAAGACAAAAAAATCTTTCACCTCCGGTATTACAAATAGTGTTAGAAATGCAGAGACTACTCAAAATAGGCTACTTATTGTGACAATAGCAGTTATTCAATTAGATGATTAAAACGGTGCCTAATGTATCGCACAGAGATCTTATATTAGTCCCAAAACTAATAACTAAGCAAATATTATTAAAATATATTGCCAGAAAAGCAGGCCAATCCTGGCCTCCTCACATTCTCCCACTTTGATAATACAGGCTGAGGTGAGATATTTTATAGAGACAAGACGATGAAAACGGAAAACTACATTTAAAAATAGAAATTCTTGCTGTGATTTCTGAAAAGGTCATTTCTCTGGGTGTAGAAAATTTCCAGCCTCTAACATGTTTAAGACAGAAGCTCGCCTGTTTTCTTGGACTTGTCTCTGAGGATCTTAGTCCAGTTTGTGACGAAGCTTGTTGAGGCATAAACTTAATGCACCTGATCCCCGCTGTGACACAACAGCATCCACTCAGCGGGCCAAACAAGTATCTTATTAATCTCAGTGATGATTGGGGACATGATCTGCTTTGTGTCATTTGAATTTCTTACAGCGTATTTTAGGGCTTTCTGACTGACCACTGCTTTGTCAGTTGAGGAGAAATTGACAAGAGTTTCTGAATGAACCAAATAGATTTTGTATGTGTAAGGGGGAAATGATTCAGCAACGATGGCCATGAAATGTGGCCATGAATCTATTGAATGTCTTCACAGTTACTAATTCAACATATGACCATGTACTGGCAGTGTATTGTTAGCAGTGCTGCATTTCTTCTCATAAATATCCATTGGCAAAAGTCAAGGTTTGAAATTATTTAAGTAAAAAGGATTTCATTGGCATATTAAAAATCAAACAGCTTAAACCAATTACACCCACTCCCTTGATTTACTGTAGGAACATGCCCATGTTATTTATGAGTGTGAAGGTCTGAATGGTTACATATTGAATCAATTGTCTACATGTTCGTGTAAGAACTCATGCAACAGGTGTCAGTGTTACAGGTGGAGACGTTTCTCAGCTGGAGATTCATTACTTGGAGACCGAGGAGGAAAACAGAGGGCTCTAACACGGCTCCAATTTCCTGGTATTACCAGTGTCATCTCATAGCACAGCAGGAAAACAGGAGAGTGGACCAGAATGTGCCACCGTTGTGTCGGTGCAAATGGAAAAGTTGGAGAAGTGGCAGAAACCTTCTGCTGAAGAGGAATATTCACAAGTGGTTTCTGCATTCACACTAAAATGCACATTTTCATAAGTAGGTTTTGGTGGATTTTTACATAATGGATTGCTATGGTAACGCAACTGTGTGTGTGTGTGCATGTGTGTGTTCAGTAAGGCAGAGTGCTCATGTGAGGATTTCACTTTAGTGGACCAGATGGTGATTGAATATGGAGTAACTCACCAGCTCAAACGTGCTTCATGTTTTACTTGAGATGTCCAACTGGCACCAGCACCTCGTGACACCATTGGCAATGACATATGTATTGCAAGCTGACTTGGCATTGTTGTTTTTTGCAGTAGCTGCAGAACAAAAAAGCATCTGCATTTGCAAACAGTAACAACAAAACAAAGAGTTGTATTAGCAGCAGAAAACAGTGATTTTATTGTACATTTTGCTCTAACATGCTAGATGAATTTTAAATGTTCACTGCACTGATTGCATCATTTATGTCTTTGGATATTATTATGGGTAACAAGCTGATAAGTGCACAGCAGACAATTACAGCCATTTAAACATAGGAAGCCAGATGCTCAGTAAGAGCTCTGAAGCTCAGTAGGTATGATTATATACCAAGTATTAAGTATACTTGACATTCATTGAGGTAGAAAGTGGGACAGACTGGGCAGGAAAAGCTTTTGCTGAGTGTAATTCTTTTTTTCTCACTGTAAAATGTTCAGTCATTGAACAGATGAGTGGTGTACAAGCATAAAGCAGGTCAGACTATGGGACACAGAAAAAAACCATTGTAAGCTGTTGTGTAATATATGTGTTCCAAACTGTACATAGTGCTCAAGTAAATGGGCCTTGATTTCAATGAGATTGAACTGATTGATTTAATAAACATTTTAACAAAGTGAGTAGAAGTGAGTATAGATGAGTAAAGGGACCTGAGGTTGACATTGTTTCCACCCTGCTCTGATTATCTCCTGCCAGTTTCAATAAAGTGAAGATTGATTTACACAAACTACCAACTGAATCATTCCAGTTTTGACTAATGTTGTACGGTTTACACTGAATCAGTGCAGCCACTCGTTTAAACTGCTTTTCTCCCAACAACAATCAAAACTACCAACCAACTGTTCACTAAGCCTCACTTTCCTAGTTACTGTTGCTACGTCTGTATGCATTTGCAGTTTTAGAAGGATTTGACAAGAACAGATTTACCCACCCTGCTTGTCAGATGTTGCTTCGTACTCACAACAGCACAAAATGATAAATTGTGGAAGGTAATATGAAACAAAAAGTAAAGTATTGGATCTTTGTGAACTGACATTGTCATTCTAAGGTTGCAGGTTCATTGACATACGAGTTCACATCTTTTATCACTCCTTGCTGGTACAAAAAAAAAAAGTACATTTATGGGTAACACAAATCTGTATACTATGAAAATGATATATTGAGTGCTATCAGTAGAATGGAATTAAGACACTGCTAGTCTTTGACTAGTGTGTCACATTATGATTCATCTTTTCAGAAGACAGAATGAGAGGGAGATTAAGTCTATTGCTTCTGTCTGTCACAGTGTTTGAAATACTATCATTGGGTGGTGCTTAAGTTAGTTTTATTTTGTTTTTTTAAGGGTCAAACATTTCAATTTGAGAAAAAATGTCTGCAATTTCCTGTAATTTTTTCTAGTTGCATCATATATAACGTTCCTGAGTTCTGAGTGCTGCCTATTTCACTTATTCACCACTTCAGCTTCCATTAATCCAATTGTCATTCTTATGTTCCGTGGCTCTGTGCCCCTGCCTGTAATTATTCGTCTTTGCTTCTCATTTCACCAACACCAGATTCATAATTCAACAAGCCCAAGGACATGGGGCAGTGTCCGCTTTGACTCTGCACCATGATCAATAAGAAGCCAGTTCAGGTCAGTCACTCAGTCAAGGATGAGGTGCTTTTCAGAGCACAGTCAAATTTAATTCAAAGGGTAGATTATTTTCAACAAGTCATGTGTGTTCTTTCAAGAAATATCTAAAGAATAAATAGGATCATTGCAAAGAAAACATACCATGGTATATTATCTGTTTGCACTGTTGAGCTCCTGTGGATTCATCACTATGGATTTGTTGAGGTAATGGTGAAGAGGTGTGTCTTTCATACAGAGGGTGCAGCCAAGCATCAAGACCTCTGTCCAGCTACAGTAATCATTTTAACTCATAGATGTTACAGAGAATAAAACCATGCTAGCAACTCTAAGCTTTGAGCTAAATGCTAATGTCAGCAGGCTAACATTTTCAAAAATGACAATGCTAACATGCTGATGTTTAATAGGCACAATAAATTTACCATGACCATCATCTTAGTTTAGCGTGTAGCATGCTAACACTTACTAATTAGCAATAAACTTAAAGTACAACTGAGGCTGATGGGAATGTCATTAGTTTTTCAAGTTTGATCATATACCAAAATATTGGAAAAATTAAGATTTTGACCTGATGATGGCACTGGATGAAAAGTTTAAGTGATTACAATTCATCCGGAGAGGTGACACTACCACAAGTGTAAGAGGAAGGACATATATAACTTAGATGTTTAATAGTGAACACCCTGCAAGGCTCTATCCTGCTTTCCATTGTCTGCCATGCACATTTCCTTGTAGCTTACCCTGGTCAGATGATCTGCCACTCCCGGTTCACAGGGACGTGGCCTGGAGAACATAGGAGACAAAGGGATGTGAGTTGTTTAAAGATGAGGTGGCGGAAGAGGAAGAAGAACAGGACTGACTGTTGTTGTGAGAATGAAATGGTGTGGATGGTGTCTCGGTCTATGAGAATGAAAAAAGGATTTGAGAGAAAGGATAGGCTAGCAAGAGCAATGGTAGTTAGGTTGGCGGGTGAAGCAATACCAAAAAAATGTCACTATGATAGACACTTTTGAAAGTAATATTTTAATTTGATCAGAATGGTGGGCACTATCACCTGATTAAACTTACCAGAGCAATTGAGTAATAGATTGGCAGGATCAAATGCACTAAGTTTACGAACAACAAACGAGAGTTGATACATGCAATCAGCAAACAACAACAGAAAAAGATACTAGAATGTTAATTTATTAAGTTAATGAGGTAGCAATCAGACAGTAATGGGAATTTAGTGGAAGAAATGTTGGATGAAAGATCTTTGGTTTGCCTTTAATGGAAAAGGTATGAGAGTAGATGTGAACAAGGGTACAGTATCGTGCTTGGACCTTACACTGGTGACAGATAGTTTGGTGAATGCTTACACATGGTATCAAAGGAAAAGGGCAGTGGCTCATAGGATTGTAATTAAATATACAAAACATGACACCTGGCCTTCCCACTGATCCTTGGGTTGAACTTTCTGAGGAGGACAGGGGTCCAGGCTGGGCCACTTGACTTGGACCACCTGTATGCAACTATGACTTGGTCAAGAGCACGAGGAGAAGCCCTTATCCAGACATGGCCTCTCTGTCTGCTCAGGGATGGTTGAGGTTACCAAAAGTTCATTGCAATCAATTTCACTCAAAACCACCTGCCATGTCAACCATATGTTGGCATTAGGGGAAGTCAGGGGATCACCAAGGTCATGAGGATACATCTTCTGGAAGTGGCAACCATAAATATCTGTACAAAGGTTTGTGCACTTGCGCCAAGATGTTAAAATATTTCATATTTAAAATTAAAGGATTACAAAAGTCAGTAGGATTCATCCACAGGGGAACATGAATGTCTGTAGCAGATGTCAGAAATGCATTAAATAGTTGTTGAGATATACACTGGACCAATTGACCAACATTACCACTGCAACAGCCATGCCGCTAGAAAAGAATAAATTAAAAACAAAGGTTTTCTACCAAAACTTCAAAAATCAAAAAGTAGTTTTTATTTCCTTATGCACCATTCCTCTGGTAGTCGGTGAACGGACCAGTGTACAGGATTTAGCATCTAGTGGTACAGTTGCAAATTACAATGCCCTTCCATTTCTGATCTGATCTGGTTTTAACAATGAATCAGGTTTTCAATTAGTTTTCAAATGACAGCTGAGGCTGTGGTGTGCCAGGCTGGAACATTTCCCATGTGTGAACATACAGTATTACAAACGAAGCTTTAGATATATTGTGTTTTTCTGTCAAAGTCCAAGGGCAGATTTCAATGGTTCCAGTGCCGTCGGGTTCATGATGTTCTCAGCAGTTGTAGATGTCTGAAAAAGCTATGCAGCTCTGAGGAGAAGGAGAAGTAATGATTTGTACACTGTGAACAATACTGTTAAACCTTAATTAGTTTGTTCTTGTTTTTTTCCAGTCTGTTAATTATGTAGGAATCATTTGTTCATGGCACAGTGTATGGGGGCCGAAACTACAATAAATAAATAAATAAATGATCCAATAAATAAATAAATGTGGCATTAAATGCCCTAAACATGTATATAAAGAAATATAAGCATTAATGACTTTATAAATGTGATATAAATCAAGATTTTAGTTATAATTTGCTTTGCTGTATTTATTTACCTTGCATTAATTGCTGTATTTATCATGTAATTAAAAAAATTAATGAATGCCTATTTTTATTTAAGAAACATTTATAATGTCATATTTATTAATTCATTGGGTCATTTACTTTTGTATTTATTTTTGATTGTTATTTTTCATCCTCCGTAAACACCGAGCACTGTTTATTGTTATTAGGATGTTTTGTTTGAAGTCGTGTTACTGAAGGCGATGAATGCTTCCTTTTCCCACCAGTCTGTCTGTCAGAACAAACTCATTCATACCTGTATTGACAGCAGGATTGAACTACTCTTTATACTGCTTATTTTCTAATAAAGGCACTGCCAAATCCATAATCATAGCTTTAGAGTCATTACATCAAACAATGTCTGCATCACACAAAAGTTGACTTGAATGTGGAGCTCGATGCTTAACGAGCAAACAATAATTGTGTTTACGGTATAAAGAAGTGCTTGAAATAGTGTATTATTGCAGCGAGGGACAAAATACTCTGTAATACAGTTTGTACATTGACCAATAAATCTATAATCCTAATAGCTGCTGTCCCTACATCAGGTCGATGGTGGCATTTCCTCTGCTTCGAAGCTCAGTCTGACTGCCATGGAATAAGCATAAGGTGGATTAATATCATCTTTTACTTCTAAACTGTCAGTTTAAAAAAAGTTGCACTGCCAAAATTCTGAAAAGTTGAAAAATTGTCAACTTCAGTAACCTTCAGGAGCTGCACAACAGCACTTTGAAGGATATGTCTGCTTACAGAGGCTCTGCACAGCCTCACATGTTTTTATTTTTTATTTTTTGGTAACTAAAAAAGGACACTGGAAAATAACCACAGTGAAAGCACACTCCAAGACAAATTTGTCATACTCAACACTAAGTGCAAACACGACATCATCTGCATTGGTTTCTATGACAACCACGGCATAATGATACAGTAGTTAGCTGAGACCTAGACTGACCTATGGTGGCATTTTGCAGTGGAATACGTTTTTTTCTTCTTTCTGTGCTCTACAGGTGTTTAGTTTCTGTTAACTGCAGTGGCATAAATTGAGTTATCCGGTGGGTCGTAAATAATATGAACCGCCTGTGAGCAAGTCTGCTCTCTGCTATTCTTTCTTTACCCCTGTGCATTTGATTTTTCCCATTCTTTTTTGTTTGAGACCTTGGTATTATATTGTTTGGGGTATCTTTGCTTTTAATTGATTAAATGTCTCTCTAAGTTGCTCTTACATACCTTTTTAGATTTCAGTTTGCAAACTGTAAACGGTGAATTAAATTTAGTTTAGTTTAGTTTAGTTATGCAGCTGGATTGGTTTACTGACTGACTGACTGACTGACTGATCATTATAATAAACATTTGGTTATGGGAAATCTCCGTAGATCTCCATCTGTACCTTTTGGATCCAGTAAATGTATATTCTGAATAATTGACTCTCTTACCGTTCAAATTGATTATTTGAGGGGACTTTATTGTAAATTGGTTTGATCGTTCCTCTTCAAATGAATAAAACATATTTGATAGCATACATTTAACTCAACTTATTACTGAACCTACCGGAGTGACTGAATCATCTCTGCTAGATTTGATATGTGTTTCTCACCCAGATACAGGATTATTAAATCAGGGTGTAGTAAAGGCGGGGCCTTTTGACAGTCAATTGGTTTGGGTCGACAGATATGGAGATGATTCTAGTCAAATAATCAGAACAGAAGAAAGAAACAGTAGCTCAGGGAATTTATTGAAGACCATGCAGAAGACACATATAGATACATATGCCATGGTAAAGGACGAGTAAGGGTGCATTTGTCTGTGCATGTGTGTGTGGTCGACAAAGGAGAAATAACAAGCTACATTTGGTCATGTACACACACCATCAAACACAATTTCAGGAGTGTCCAGAAGTCACTCTTCTGCTTGTTTGTTCTGCCTCTGCTGTGCGTGCCCTCCTTTACCTGCTCGTTAAGTAGGCAGGCTTTCTCATACAGGGTGCCGGCAACTGAGCTGGCTGTTTTTCTCATACATGTCAGTGAATTAAAGATTTATTTAGACCAAACCAGAGTTGGGGATTTTTGGAACACTGGACAGACTAACAAAGACAGCTTTGGTGAATTTTATTGTGTTTCTGTCCACTTTGAGTGAAGTTACAATTATATGCAAGATAAAATCACAGTTTTTGTCCATGGAGTCTGGTGGTGAGCAATAATAATATCAGCTCTGTTTCAGGTTGAACAAAAAGGTGCATGTCTGTAGCAATTATGTTATTTAATTGTGATCTTTACAAAGTGGGCAACGTGTGGGGTCGTTGTTGGTTAAGACAACAGCATATCAAAAACATAAGATAAAAGATAAGATCATCCAAGTATTATGGTATGTATATAATATATAAAATTAACAATATAAAACAGTAAGCTACCAGTAAACATTTGCAAACAGTTAAACAGTGCAAAAATTGGAGTGGGGTGACAAGGTGGAAGGTAAACGTGCAACATGGATGTGCAAATGACAGGTTTTAGCCATTGTCTATGTCTATAGTCCTAAATTGGTCCTCCCTGCCTTTACTGAGGCCTGTTTGTACAGGTTCCTGATGCACCAGCGGGGACGAATGAGTTTTTCGTGCTCTGTCTGGGCGTGGGGAGCTGGATTGTTGACAGCAGTCGGCCCGCTGAACACACTCCCATCTGGCCTCTGGTGAAGGTCGTTGTACAGAGGGTGGTGGGCGTTGTCCCAGTATCGGACCAAGCAGTTTGTCCAGGGGTCCTTCTTTCTAGCCCCACTTCCACCAAGTCCAGCTCTGTGCCCACTACTGGAGCCAGCTGTCTCCCTTACCAGTCGTGTCCAGATCGACCGCGCATCTCTCCCTACTTACTGTGCTTCCTCCCCCCACCGCAAACCACAGCCATAAAACGGAGGACGCTGGCCACCACAGACTGGTAACAACATCTGCCAGCAGTTTTCTGCAGCCCCGATGTTGGAAGGGGACCCCAGCCTTCTCAGGGAAGTACAGACGGGTCCTGGCCCTCTATCTATCTATCTCTAAACCCCTCCACAATGCTATTAATGTTTCAGCCTGAAGCATGTGTTATATGGCCTCAATGCGTTCATGATCTAAACATGCACCCATAAACATCTCCTAAATGCACCAGCTGCGAATACTGTTGACATTCTCGTGACGTAAATTATGAAAATTTCCCTGAAGTGATTAATCTGGATCCTACAAATGTTAGGCTAAAGTACTCTCTGAAAAGTTGAGAAAACACATGTTTTCCGGAAATATTATATTAATCCATCGTAAGCTGGGTTAAATGGAACACATACTTTTTGGGCTAAAATGGAGAACAGTTGGTGGAAGAAAAGTGCATCTTCGCTGTGTTCCTTCTGGGAAAACAGAATCCTAACCTAATTAGAACCAATCACATTGGACAGTCCGCAGGCACCCATAGTAAACCATCCAACCGACTCCTTCTAGTTTTTGAAAACCTGCACTGCTGAAAGCTAACATTACCGCTCCTAAAGCTCTAAACCATGTCTTACTCCAGACAATCTATTACTTTGTACCCCGATGATACCCTCCTGAACTTGATTGACTGAAACCTCGAATACCTCGTAAGGCAAGACAATGGTTTACCTACACAAGCTTGCTATATTACAAGAAGAATTAGATACACATGCACATGGTCACTGTCTTATTTGACATAAGCCAGGCCTGATTTGGGCGTGCAGTTGCTGAGATATAACTTATAAGAGGGAACGATACTCCTTTGCTTAAATTGAACATTTTGTCCCAGGGTACCTCCTGAATTATGGCGTCCTGATTGTGAACAGATTGCCCCGCGCGTTGCAGCCTCCCTCCATACCTCTGCATATCCTCTTCTGCAGTGAAGGTGTGAAACATTACAGTGAATGTGGAGGAGGAGTCCTCCCTAAGGGGCTAAGATGAGTTATGGGGCGAAAATAGAGAGGAAAAGAGGGGGATGCTGGGGAGAAGCCGGGGAGCGATTCGTTGGGCGGGAGAGTAAGATACCCCAGCAACCCAGGCAGATAGCGAATGTAGCACCTAGGGAGTAGACTAGAAGGGCTTCATTGTAAATGAGTATGTAGCATCTATATCAGAG